>NW_026267151.1:3014586-3026557 GCF_000697945.3 Frankliniella occidentalis
TAGACTGCTGCCCCTGTTTACTTTCAACATGCCCCGACTTCCATGACAAAGTTATCGTAACTGGTGAGCGTACTGGTCGTACCTGCTCCGCACTTTCCGTCATGACGGCGTCTCAGCAGCCTGCTGCCGTCGTTGCCGTATTAAATGGTGGCCTAATTAGTCTGTGGAGGGCGCTGTGCTGTGCTACTCTTTGCGTGAGGAAGAGGGGCAGGGGGCGGGGAAAGACAGGGGCCTATATACTATACTGTACATGTGTGGCCGTAACCCGACACCAGCTCCAGGCAGTTACAGTACACCTGTTGCAGTCCGTCCACACGCCATGAATTTATGAATTTGATTCCGAAAATATCACCTCAAGCGCCTTTACTTCCAATTTGGAGGAGAAACCCACATTACGATGAAAGGAAAAATACTTCTGTGGTAGCCGGGAGGCAGTTTACTCACTCACGTAAAGTGTAATCGATTAGATCGTTGCATGGTATTTAAAACTACGACTGCTTTGGAAAACTTCCGACAGACAGAGATGTCAGACATCCCTGACAATATCGGGTTGGAGGTCAGAAAAAGTGTTCATAAAATCCTGGGAATATGCATTGTTCGTTCAGAGACGTGCGTAGCTGGCTAAGGGTCACAAGCGAGCTAAGCACCGAGAGACCGGTGACATAACTCCGAAACAGCGACCGATGTTATCGCACTCCGACCATTAGTGCGATAAAGTTCTAGCGCCCATCGTGTAAACGTAATTTGCGCCCCGCAGTAATGAAGATTTTGCCACGACGCCTGTACTCCACTCTAACGACTACGCGATGAGACGTCCGGTCTACCGGTCGCAGCGCCCCTTTACTGCTCCTCGCCGCGGTGCGAAAAAGTGTGAAATAATCTCGATTCCATCTCTCGTAAAAGTCGTCGGTCGGCCCACACCTCGCTGCCTTATCCCAGCCCGCGGGTAATTATCGGTAGAAATAGAGCCGGGCTCAGCGGGCCCAGCGGGCCGTGACACATTCATCAGGGTTAGGTTTACGGCCCCGTAAAAGAAGTAGGTGTGTATAAATATGTAGCGAGTTAGTCGGCCCGCAGGCCGAGCGGCGCGAGGTTTTGATCGCCCCCTGCACATCCGCACGTGTTCACTCTGCGCGGGGTAGATGCTTTATATATCCCTGGTTCTTTTTCTAACAAGATTCATTTCTTTCTTTAATTGAGGAATAAAACGTGTCTTTTGAAGTTTTATCATGCACGACTCGAGTTTGGGTCGAACTGAAAAAATAGTTTAACTTATAAAACACGGAAAGCAAGGGCGGGCCCCCCCCCCCCCCCTCCCTGATTCGGTCCACCTACAACTAACTCATGCAAAATCAGAAAATGCCCGGTATAAACAATTGTTATGTCTGACTTGTTGATTTTTCTAGAAAAGGGGCAAAACTTTGAAGAACCCTTACACCTCAGATCTCGCCTCAGATTTTCTGATCTGACTAAAGAATTCCCTGCAAACCTTTTCTCCCCGGACTTCCGGTCCACTAACAGCAGCAAATGGAAGGCGTCACAGCATTGATTATACCTGAGAGTCAGCTTTTGGATGATTCAAACACACTGTGCCCCCCCCCCTCCTATTATAGTCAAACAACAGTGCAGACCTAAAAGAGCCTTCTCAGCAGCCACGGACTCGTCCCAGCTACCGTATTTAGACAAAAGCGACGCGTCGGTGATACAAAGGCCGTCGCTCATTGGCGTGCTCATCGGTTCGAGCGCGCGCGACTGCCCCCCACCCCCCTCTCTCTCTATCTCACACCAAGTCCGAGACAAATCAAGGGGCGCGTGGGCAAGGAAAAGCAAAAGCCCTTCGCGGAACAACGACAAATACAGTAGTATTGTAAACAATACAAAGAACGGACGATGGGGTGCTTCCCAAGAGGGCAAAGAACTTGGCACCATATCGACCTTGACTTTTGTGCTTCGGAAGTACATGTCTACCCACTTCACTATATTTCGGTCAATGACAAAATTATAACTCATTGGCTGAAGGATCCGTGTAAAAGTAATTTGAGATGATAAACTTCCTCTGATCAACTTCGTTAGCGAGAGTGATTTCGGGACTCGAAAAGACAGCCGGCCGCAGTGTCGCAGTAGTCAAGGTGGAGACATTTACGACCGAATCGACAGCCTTGCAATGCGACTTAATCCCCGGGCCATTTCAACAAAGCTGTTAATTCCATGATTTAACGTCCGCTACTCCATCCCACTCATCTCTCGCTGCGCCAAGCAGCAGCACGGTGCGTTTTGGGCGCGGTGCGTCTTTGAGGGGAGAAACTCCGTAAAAATCGCAAGTTTCAGAAACGGCAGGGACAAGAACACGCTAAATGTATTTGTAAGTTTTTGTGCAAACGGTGTTAAGTTAAAAGTCTATGTTTAGTTTCGTACAACTTTGTACGCATAGGTGCATGATTTCATACAAACAAAAGCACAATGAATCGTCGAATCAGTGCATAAATGTTTGCAAAAAATTTGATGGCTCAAATCCGTAAAAATAAAAGACACTCCTCCAGTTTGTGTGAAAATGGTTTAAGATTCGATACTAGGAAGCAGAAAGTCATTCACGACCCATTGCTTAAAACGACATGACCTACAAAGCAACACATTCTATTTCGATTGATCGTAAATGTTGTTGATACCATATCACAACACGCCCTATCCCCCCCCTCCCCCTTTCCCGCTCACTGCTGGGGGCGGCATAGCCCGAGGTCTCGCAAAGACAGTGAAAACTGACAACCCGCTCAGCCTGGTCTCTGGGAGACTTCAACGGTGGAGCGGGCCGAGAGAGTGGCTTGCGAGACGCAGGACCGTCATTCACCACGTCCATATGCACTTGGCAAAGCTGTGAACTAGCTACGTACAGTACCAAATAAGGAAACACTTAGCAGTGATTTTTATTCCAAACTTAAAAGCAATTTAAAGAATTAGCAAATTGACCCTTAAATAATTAAAAGATCGGGTCTCAGAGAGCCTGGCTATAAGGGCGGGTCGAGTCGGGTCTCGAGGAGCCCGGCCATAGGACATAGAGTCCCTTACACCCCGTTTTAGGAACTAAACATTGTAAAAAGAAAGGTGCTACTGCAGAGTAGTGCCTGTGGAGGCAAGTAGCGCATTTGTGCTGGCACTATTTCACCAACGTCTACATTACATTAGATAGCACCATCCACTCGAAGTAGTGTCAAGATACTTTTTTAGTCACTAGACCATACCGTCTTCTCGAACAAGGCGATAAATCTGTAGATTTTTCGGGAGAGCTAAGTTCAGTATGGCTTATTTTCGTAATCCAGCCTGGTCGGGTTCGATAGACATATCAAACGTGCTCCCCAATAATGCTACGGGCTTTGTGACGCATCATTTCAGCTCCACTTCACGTTTTACTGCAAGAGTCTGCTCGCTGTGGCTGGATTGTAAAATGCGTCCAGGTGCCTGCCTGATTTATGGGTATACTGTATTCGGGCGCTGTGCGTGCAATTTGGATGGGCAGCAGCAGCGGACGCTGCGGCAGCTCAATTTTGAGCCTCTGCGCTTCAACATCCTCTTGCATTACACCCCAACACACCAACATGCACTGCCATGTGACGTCCGAACTACAGAAAGCACAGCTTCGCAAAACTATTTATCCTGATTTCTATGCTTTTGGATGAAAGACAAAAATAATAACAACCTTGCTTTCCTAGAGTACTCCTAGAGAACTTCACGAAAAATTCGGTGTGAAAAAAGTTTCCAGAGCTCTCTGTGAAATCACAACTGTTCTTCGTTGTCAAAAATTGATAACTTCAGAAATTATTACGATTGGATAGCTCCTATTTCCAAGTAAGATAGCAAATTGCACTATCTTTTGACTACGAAGAAGTTTGTGATGTCACAGTTGCTTCACCGTTGAAAAAAATCCTGGGATTTCACGGAGGAACACTCGTGAAAAGTATTGCCAAAGTCCTTTGGGATTTCCCAAAAAACTCTGTAGATTTCACGTGTCGAGTTTAGCTTTGAAACATGTAGACGAATGAAAACCTACAACATCAGTTTTAGTACACAAAAACTAATGACGGAGTTCTCTGGGAATTTCTAATAGTGGTGGAAAGTTACTCTTCGGGAAATCCTAAGAAATTTTTAACAGTGTTCGTATCGTGAAAGTGTTGGGAAATCACAAAATATTTTTAACAGTGCACGTCAAAATAACAAAATAATCTTTTAACCGATATTAACGTTGGGGTATTTTTGAGCAATATACTATGTACACGCGCAGGACAAACAGGCAGGAACGGCCGGAGCGTGGTGCAAGCTGTCGGCGAAGGTGAAAAGGGTACGGGAAGAGGGAGAGGGAAGATAGGCTAGGGGAGCAAGGCATGGAGAAGGGGGCTCGCACACTAAGAGCCACTTACGATCGCACCTCGACGGTAGTAAAACGGACGCGGCGGCATAACAAGCGAGCGAGGAGGAGTTTCTTGCTCTTGTTTTCATGGATATTCTTTGCATGCAGTGGCGTGGAGTGGTGGGCGCTATGCGTTCGAGTTGAGTCGTGCCACGCCATACCGGCAGTAAAACGCCGTTTGATGACCCTTCTGCATCGGCCCCACCCGCAGCCACGAGATAGCAAGACAGAAACTGATAAATTTTTCAGTCGTATAATAATGATAGCAGCGAGATAAAATAATTGTTTTCTTAAATCCTCAGCTCATTTATAATGCATTTACAGATTGTGTTTGACTCATGTGGTCAGACAATTGTCACGATTCGCTTGCTTGTTTACTGTCGATGCGAGGACAACACTACTTATAGCGCACGCTGTAAAGTCATAACGAAAATTGTTTTACTGCGGTGTAGTGTCGCAGTGTCGCGGAGGCACCTTGTGACGCTCGCGGCACGACGGCGCCAGCGCCATCCCCACTTCGCCCTCCAACTCAGCACATAACACGGGGTGCGGGGTGTTTGCAAAAGAGTCACGCTGTATGGAACATATAGTTTTGAGTGATTAAATCCCCTGTATCAAAGTAAACAAGTTTTCTTTTAAAAAATGAAGACACAGAGTTCTATTAAACTTGTCTCTTTTTTAGTTTAAATTAACAGTAACAACTGCGCGCCTTTGCTTGCTTAGCACAAATATTAGTGATAATGTCGACATGTCGACCCTACAGTAAGTAGTTTCTCGAGTCAATGACACCTGGTACGTATAGGCATTACTCCAAGGAAAGAAAATACACTGAGAGAGGACTCACGGGGCTCTGTAAATGTAATAATAACAGGAATTTCGGCAATTTCCATGGTAATTATCAAACGCATGGGACGCGTGCGTGTCTGCGCAGTTGCGGTTTGAAATGAAACACGTGAACACAGATCACAGATATCATCATTATTATTTCGTTTCCGGCACCACTTATTTTGGTGGGATGGCCCTATTGTCTCAAGCTGGGGCGAAAAGAAGCATGGAAGTTTTCAGCGGTGGCGGTTGACACCAACTCCAACAATTTGGATAGGACAAGAACCCACCGAGTCTGTGCAGAACCCAGATAACAATTACGCGGGGTGGCAGCTTTATGAATTTATTTAGCATTAGCAATGGGGTGACAACAACCCAACACCCTCTCATACTGCTAACAAAAATAAGTCGCCACACGGCACCAAATGCAGGCCTGGCTTATTGGTCTTGTTACCTCAAACGGTGGGAAAAAGTGAGCAGTCAGGTGAGAGATAAGAAGCGATTTACGTATAACGACAAACGACGCTGACACCAACGATCTGTTTTTCCTGGCGAGGCGCTTGTTTGCGAGAGCTCGTACCGATAGTGCAAAACTTAGTCTGTTAGACTATTACGGTCGTCAAATCAAACCCTCTCTTACGCACACTAATAATCTGAGATCATTCTTTTCTCTCCCTCTTTCTCACACCTCGCGCTAATTAATTTGCAAGAGAAGGCTGCTGCCTCGCTAAAGAGGGGGGGGGGGCACCAGACTCCCCCACCATGCGGGGAGTAGTGGCCAGCCGCCAGCCAATGCGAAGCGAACGCGCTGGGCCATCTTAGAACATGGCTCCACTTCCGGCCTCGCTTCCGGTCAGCGGTGCTTGATTTCCGCTTCTCATTGGCTGCTGAAAGGAGAGGAGGTATACTAATTAGCCTCCAGCTGTGTTGATGGCATTCCGTGCTCTGTTCTCCGTGTGGTGAGAGAAATGTCCAATTGCACCAAAAAGTCGGTTGTAAGAGATAAACCAATAAAGAGGCCTAAGTACATTGTAAAATTGTCGTGTCATGTGGTTGATAACTAAATTAATAGCAGAATGAGAATCTCTAATAGTACATCTTACACGCATAGAAACGAATGAGTTCCTAGCGTTTCTTTTGCACGTGACAGAAGACGGTGCGGGCACTTTTGGATCGGATGGCAAATCTGGTGTGAGGCCGAGTATTGTAAAAGACAGCGTGTCCAACACCAAAAAATATAGAACGGTGTGACACGCTGAAAAAAAAGTGTACAACTGGCACGCACGTGGTAGTTTGCAAGTCTGTTGCTTCATACTCTTCGGTGTAGGACTTATTTGAAAGTTAAATACTAAAAAGTGTTGAACCGTAAATTTAAACGCTTTAAAGTGTACAAAGCTTTAAGACACTTTTAAGTTGTCAATTATAATGATGGACACTTTTTAGTATTCAAATGCACAGTCGAACAATTACAGGTGTGCAACGTATTGTTTAGTGTTAAACAAACTAGTTCGATTAAACTATATATAAAAAAACATGCTTATTGATGCTACCATTCAGCAGATATTCAAGACCAACACAAGTCTTCGATTTGGGTAGGATGGTTCAAGACGTGGTAAAGTGATCCGTAGTAAAAATTATCAGTCGCAATTTATCCTGAGACAAATCTTTCCCGCGCTCATACAAACTAAAATACATGCTCAAGCTGGTCTAATGCTCAAGCTGGTCTAAGGCCAGCAAATAAGACGCGGGCGTTTGCGGTTCTTGCAAGGGAACCTTTTAAACAGGAGCGATTCACTTTATCTACCGGGCGTGTAGGAGTAATCAAGAAGTCAGTAAAAATTTTCTAACAAAAAGAAACACGCAGTCGCCACACCCAGTAATTATTTCCCCTTGAATAAACGTGGAGAGTAAATGAAGGACGATATGCCCGCAAAGGCACAGTATGTAACGCGATGGCAGAGTCAAAGGCAGACAAACGACAGGGACGTAAAACCACAATGCCGATTGGCGCCGATGTATATATGTGCTGTCTTCTTGAATATAGCTGTCAAAACAAATCCTCGTGCATGTATGTTCAGAAGAACGAGTGTGGGGCCGGTCTACCAAATTGCAGGTATTGTTCGAACACACACAGATGTGTTAGTTTCCTGAAACACCGCGATGAAGCGCCTTTTTGGAGCCGTTGAAGATGGCTACTATGCGATTTATTCTTAGAAAGAAGACAAGCCCTGCAGTGATGTCGCAGATCAGTGCGTTCCGATAGTCTATATCTGAGGCTTCATCAAGGGGCATCGGGACTCCTATTCTTGCAGGATCCAATAGCGCCATCCAATCCGTCGCCAGTGACAGACGCGGTAGCACTTCATTGTCCCCAACAGACAACAGAACTGAATTCAGCGAGAAATGTTGACTACTTTCTGCACAAAGAACGAGGGTGTTTACAAACCACACGGACTCAATACCTTTCACTGTTTTTTATGTATTTCAATGGTGCACTTTTTAACACTAAATTAATAAAAACGTCAAATCAAATTAACAACGGAAGTGTAGTTAAACAAATGAGTTGCTAAAGAAATTAACATTACTTTCTTGTTTTACAGGTACCACATACAGTGTCAAAAATATCCTCGTAAATTTGCGATATTCGTTGCAATTCTGATTTACAAAATTTCAAAATGTCGTAGATTTACGACAACCCAGTCTTGCTCGTCGGTCAATTCCAAGTCGACAGAGAGTGTTCATAAATTTTACAATTTCAAATTGTAATTTTACGACTTTTATCGTGGAAAAGTTCCCCGCAACCCTTACAAGTATTTTTCACAGTGTAGTAATACTAATTATTTCCTGTGTGGTGGGCCAATATTGGCCAAATATCACAATGCTGGCCTAAACAGTCCAGGCCATTTTTACCCTCTCCCCGAGTGAAATAGCGCCGGACGGTCCCCGGGTACGCAATCCAGCAGACACCCCATCTGTCCGCGTCTGCCGCGTCTGGGCATCATCCAACCAAATACACTGATGAATGGCCGCAAACGTCTATGCTGCGATCCGCAACCGTGGGGTACTTCACAATGAATTCCAGCAAACATCAATTTTTCTGTATTTTCTTAGTTTTTCTGATTTTTAAAAGTATTTTTTTTTTTTGAATTTGTCCTGTTCATCTTAAGGTGGACATTAATTCTTAAGGGAAGGACCCCTTGCTTGGTACCCAGATCATGTCTGCTATACGGACACAACATTGAAAGTTCCCGGGTATAAAATCTGATGCCAATCAGCTGCGAGTACTGTGGCTTCATTTTGAGACAAGAAGTGTGACGTTTGGTGCAATAGCGCAAGCAGGGCGCATTCTCCATGCTCTTGTAGTTGTCTCTTGATTTCTCAAACTCCAACCCCTTTCCGCCAAGGCCAGAGCTAGTGGATTTAAGTGGATCCTGCGTAGAACACAGGTTAGACGCGCTAGTTCAATTAGCATCGGAATACCATCGCGACGATAGCAAACAACCCGCAACGACGCATCCTACACTGTTAAAAATTTTTGGGGAGATTTTATAGAAAAAGTCTAGGTATACTGTTTGCCAAGTGTTCATAACACTTACCACTGCTTGTAAAATTACAGAACACTTGTAAAAATAACTCCACAAAATTTCTGTAAGACCGATACCAAATATTTCTGTGAAAATGTTTAAGGATGTTTCCTGTAATTTTTACCCACATTTTTCTGAGGTAAAATATGCAAGAAAAAATATTTTCAGCTGCTGTTTCTTTGTTCTATTTATTTCATATCGTCAATCGCTGACAGATTTCTCCGGTGAAACTGCTTGAATCGCTCGAACTCTTGGTGGAATCGAACCCCTGACCTTCTGGCCGTGAGCCCAATGCCTTGCCCACTGCGCTACGGCGCACTCTATACAGGTAGCCCGTCCGTACTCCATCTCATGCTTCCTACTGTCCACGCGACTTTTCCCACGGATTGCTACCTTCTCTCTTAATGTTGGTACGTTATTATCCACAAAATAGGATTCTTCTCGCTGTTCGCTATTTGAACGCACTGGCGTTCATCATTGGACATATTTTCTGGTCAATTTGAACCGTATTTCTTATGTGTTCGAAAAATTACAGAAAGTATCTGAAAAACTTCATTACAGAGCATCTGTAACTTTACTAATACCTGTAAAATTACGAGAGTACGTGGGGATTTTTACAGACGCTTGTAAATTTACAGTAGTTTTCGCGAAAACGGCCGAAGATCTGTAATTTAACAAGGTACTTGTAATTTTACCATAGAATTTCGATAAAACTAACATCTTCTGTAAAATCACACCACTATTTATGTCATGGATTACACGAATTATTGGTAAAATCACTATTATTTTTTACAGTGTACAAACAGAGTTTGATCTCCCGGCGCGCCGCTCAACACTGTCCGATCTTCGGGCGCACCGTTCAACAAAGTTCGATCTCATTATCGGGGTTTGCATCGAGGTGGAAGTTTAAACGCATCGCAAGTCTGTTCGTCAACATCATAGCATTATATTATTGTTCCGATGTGTTGCGTAATCTTTTAGGATCACATAAAACTTATTAGTTCCCTTTTAAGTGAATTATCAACGAAGATAACACGGTTTGAAGCCAACGGTGCAGATAAAAGCTTGGAAAGAAGATCGGACAGTGTTGAACGGCGCGCCCGAAGATCCAACTTTGTTCGTAGGAATGATTCAAAATAAACCAAATCGAATCATGATTACCTCAAAATCCACCGGGAGCACTAACACCGCAAGGTAGGTAGACTGAGTGGACTTTTCTGGGCGAAGGAGTGAAATAATAAAAAAGGCACGATGTGGCAGGGCCACAGAGGAAAAAGGGGGTTGGGGGGCTAGCAACTCCATGCCGACTGTCACAATAGAGGTGTCTTCGTTATTGTCACGCGATGGCTCCATTCCTATCGCCCAGAAGCAGCAGGCCCCCCGCCACCCATTTCACACAGATAGATGATTGTGGCTGTGATTGTCGCAGAGGCTTCTACTTCATTCTCCGCACAGTTAGGGGTAAAAGAATTTTTTTAGCTGATGGGGCAACTGTGGGAAGGTGCAGGCTTAGCCGCCCCGACTAGCACAGGTGTAGGAAAGGGTGGTTTGCACCACCCGCTGCTAGGGCCCTTGCGCTGCTTCCTGGATTGGACGACGTTTGTTGGAGTGAGACGTCAGTCGGTGATAAGTGTGCGCGATTTCATCAAACGTGCCCGGAGCCTTTGCTTTGCGTTTGGAGCAAACATGTAGCAGGTACAAATCGTACAGGGATAAAGTGCAGCAAGTATAATTGTGACAGGTTATTTTAATTGAATGATAAAACTTTTCCTTGCTTCAGCATTCTTTTGAAAAGAAAAAAAAAAGAGATGTAGAAAAACACAACACGCCGGTCTATGCCTCATATTAACAGCACTAGGATGTAATACATGCCAAATAAGTGCTGCAATTCCTACAGGCAAATGCAGCATACTTTTCAAACGACGACTGCAAAAATGAGCGTGCATCATTTTTCTTTGAGACTCCTGCTCAGCCGTTCTTTGAGCCGAGCCAGATAATCCCGTCATGGCACACGAGACGACCTAGGACTGGTAGGGCGCGAAGGTCACTTAGTAGATTACGGCGGCCAGCTGCACACCCGAGACCCCCAGGCCGTGAAAATATAAGAAAGCCTTTTTTTAGTCGCATGCATCCCCCTGTTCCTGAGTTTGCCATTCTTCAACCAGACGCGCATCCCTTTTACTCAGATAGTATCAATGTCTGCACCTTTGTTGCTGTTTTGAGCATCACTTTATGCGTCACTTTTGGCTTCCATTGTTGCTCCTTTTTAACCATCAGCTGAGAGTTCTTCTAGATTGTTGATACGGCCAGTCGCATTGTGTGACCTACGGGGGTTTTAGGTAGAAGCGCAGCCGGCTTTCGGTTGAACTTTGGTTTTACCCAGTGCCCATCTTTTTCTCCTTAGCTTCTCCATTTGTCTAACATAACTGAAAGTTTAGGTATTTGCAAGCGAGAATAACTGTTGATCAATGAATGCTAGAATTAAGTTTTAATTAATTAAAATAGGAGCAAATGTTTGGATCTGCCGTCACCATTTCACACCTACGCTCTCATGCCGTGGACTGGTTTGCACACAATTCCCTGGGGCATTTCACTTTGTAAACATGGCTCGTCGCTCGCGTGGGTCTTTCAATCAATACCCCATCCTCATACAGCAAGAAGAAAAAGGCAGATGAATTTAAAATATATACGAGACTGTATCACGAGCTTAATCACGCGTTAGAACGCATACACCTCAAAGAAAAAAACTTATTTTATATATTTTTACTTGCAATGCTCGCGGTCTTTACTGAAAGTCATAATTGCAGATCAAAAAGTCTTGGTAACATGCTACAAATGCAACAAAAACGTTCACAACCCACCAGAATTTCTTAAAACAGAATCGGAAATATTTGACTGGGCTGAGCGAGTAATCCGGGATGCACGATGCAGTTGCCGACACACAAGAGGAAAGTAGAGATGTGACGAAGCACATCTCAGATAAGGGATTGACCGAAGGTCAACGACAAAGTTCAATTGAAGTAGTCACAAAGTATGATGCGAGTAACAAATATAGACATCTGCAATAAATAAATATACATGCACATAATTTCCAAATGTGTATAAATTCTAACTTTGTTTATTTCTGAAAAAGTTTCCATATTTTTAAAATATAAATGTCAAA
>NW_026267151.1:3028967-3037236 GCF_000697945.3 Frankliniella occidentalis
TCGTTAGCCCCTCTTAAAATACTTGACAAGTTTTGCGCAGAGCCACCAGGTCTGTGCTTCCTTGCCATTCCCTCCTCTCATTCAAAAAGAGGTTCACTATGACAGAAGTTCATATCACAGTAATTGTATTGTAATGACCCCATGACCGGTTTTCACCACCTCTTAAGAGCTCATTATTTAAAAACAATTTCGTTTTCCTGCCTTCTTTCAGGCTATCCCAATCTTCCACTTGTTTTGGCAGGTGTGAGGAAACAACTGTTACGGCACACGGCACGGCACGGCGGGCCGATCGAAGGCAAGGAAGGCAAGGTATATGAGGTACCGTGGCGTGGCAGTGGAGCGGCTGGGCTTCGTCGCACGCTTTGAGGCACGCTCTTCGCCTCAAACGAGATACCAACTCGAAAGGAGCAGGGAGTAGCAATAGATGGTAAAAGAGGGTAGGGCCGGCAAGGGTCAGGGGCAGCGGTAGGAGGCGGGGAGTGCAATTACCACGCAAGGTGTGAAAAAAGGCACAAGGGGCTCAGGGCGGGCCGGGTCAAGCAGCACGTCGGCCGAAGGTAACAAGGCGGCAACGTGTTGTGTACATACTAATCGGCGAGGGCCTCACCGGCACATAGTGTCTTACCTTGAGCGAGTACCAGCATGGCCCAGCAGCTGGTGTGGCAAAGGAACCTCACTTCCTCACATCGAGCAGTCGTGCAGTGGGCTGAAAACATATTGGGTTAAGTCTGCTATAAATGGGGAGCAGCCTCGTTGTGGAGTGAACCAGGCACTACTAGTGTTTTAAACAAAAAGAACATAAATAAATATTGGTCCACACTTCATGAAATTATATGACTGAATTATTTTTGTTGTTTGCTGTAAAGCCACACCGCATGGATTAGAAAATATGGAATAAGGCGTGAAGAGTATACAAAAAGTACTGCAGCTAAGCACTGTATTAATCGTTTACTATTACCAAGATATCGGCGGTTTACTTTCGGGGCACAGAGGTTATGATCGTTTAGCCCACAGCTTAGCATGGTAGACCTACCTGGTCCGCTGCGTGCTCAGAGAGGTGATCTACTGATTAGTTGATTGTAGTACCTGGCGTAAATAGCGAGATATGCCACCAAAACAGACAAAGTTATTCTTATTTTCATGTTGTTCAGAAATAGAATGTGGACTAAGACTACTTCACACTGGAAACTCAAGAAATGTGCGAGTGTCGCACACTTTTGTGAATGCCCCTTCGTACATTTAGGTGAGTAAATGTGTGGATTTTACGCTGATATTGACGCACTTGTTCCTCCATGTGTAAGAATGTCGCTTACACGACGTAGAAGTGTGCGACATTTACACACTTGAAATTTTGTATATGGAGACCTACGGTATCAAAGTGAAGTGAAGAAACTACACACGAACTGAATTTGTATTTTTATTTCTACGAATTTAAGCAATCAAAAGATTTTGGACATGTGCAAATTTGCACATCTATACGTTAAAACGAACTACTAAATCGTGCACTTTTAGCACACAAATTTGCACGGAACGAGTCGCAGGTTCAACTAAGCACGAACGTTCGCACAAAAGTCACAAATACATTTAGCGTGTAAATGATGCTGTCAGACATTAAACGGTTGGGAAGGGGTAGGCAGTTCGCTACAACCAAAAAGGTGTGGTCTCATTTCAAGAGCTATATACTTTATACTCGGTAACTGTGCACTTATAAGTGCGCAACTCTTTTGTTAAGCACTTCCCTATATGAAAGAGTGCCTAATCTAAGGAAGTATGAGCAGTTGCACACTTAATTAATCAGTGTACAGTTCTTAAAGTAAGAACAACGCTGTTTTGGGTGTATAAGCAGTTCTATAGAATTAAACGTCGTAGACAAGAAAACCAACGGCGATATGCGTAAAAATATATTATAATCTGTGCTAAGCCTGACAAATCCTAAGATTCACTTTGATTATCAAGTGCACGAAATGTGTAAGAAATCACCATCTAATCGGCAGGGAAAACGAAAAAGAATTATTGCCACAGAAGTGCCACATTAGTGGGCGGAAAGAGGCATAGCTGGTGTTCCTTCAGTTAAGGGTGTGGATTCTCATTCCGCCACAAATAATCCTCTTTGCTGCCCCGCTGAATGTATAAACAATATCCACGTAATGACAAGGTTCAGCTGCTGCGCACACGCATTCCTGTGGCCATTCTGCACATCTCGGAGTGCGGGGCGTGCCGGAGTGTGGCGAGGCGCGTCGGTGCAGGGCGGGGCGGGGCATCGTACCTGTCTCGACACGCGACGGCTAGGGCGCTCCGCAGCTGATTAAAAAAGAACGAGTGTCGGACGCCTTGGGCGGGGCGCTAAAGTGGCGCGCGCGCTGCAAGAAGACGGTGCGGGCTCTGCGGCGGGGACCTCAGTAGCGTTGCGGGATAGCCCATGTGTAAAACGGCTCATACGACAGCGACGACCTAGCGGACAACTAACACTGATAACTTGCGTGAAGCATGGTGCTTACGCCCAACATCGAACAATCTTCTTAGCAAAACACTGAAGCAAGTAATATACTAAAATGTTACCTTTTGTGCCTATTATTGGCAGGAGAATTTTAGAATTTATCACCGCTTATCTGAGCGCCTTTCAGTGGACATAGAATCCTAATCGCTTCGCTGCTTTTAACAGCGGGTGCCCGCCTGGGAAAAAAAAAACATGAAAATAATGGATGTTCCAGCGAAATAAATATGAAACACTTTTAGTTACTAAAAGTGATTGTTTCATGTTTACTAGGAGTGCAAAACTGCAACCCCTAATTTCGGGGGTAAAAGTCCATTAGATTGATTGCAGACACAAAAATATAATACAGAACATATGTGCCTAGAGTCCCTTAACTTATGCGTCGATTGCCACTAGCAACAACAATATAGGACCGCAAAATTTTCTGTATACACTGTTAAGAATATGGTCGTATATTTACAAAATTTTTGAAAGCTCGAATTAAAATTTAAGCTATAAATTTACAAGAGCACATTTTTTACTGGACAATGGATTTTAATTCGATGCGAACTGGATGTAGTTTTACGAATACAAATTGAAATTTTACGACATGCCCCAGGAAAATTTTTCTTGTACACCCTTCTACTATTTTTCACAGTGTAGCAAAATGAAGAGTACAGAGAAGCTGAGGAGAGTTAAGGTTGAGAGTTGCCCCGTCGTGTTTCTCAAGACAGCTGAAGTGCTCAAATGGGTCGATTATGAAACACTACACGATAAATCTTTCGTCCCAGCGACGCCGTGAGTACTGGATATAGAACGAAATGAAAGGCACACTGGCGCCGGCATCAGGCAAAATCAAAGTGGTGCAATTACTACACCATGAATCATCCATGCTTCTTAACCTTTTCGTACTCATGGTACATAATGTTGTTGTTTGTCGATTCACACATTCACCATTGATTCACCTCCAACTCACCTCAGTTGGAAAAAAGGAGGAAATCGATTCCAGAGAGCACAATACGATCGGACAGAAAGCAATTTGAAAGAGGCCAAATTAGGTGTTAACACGAGAGCGGAGGTGTGAACTGAAGAATATCGGGTTGAGCTGGTGCCGGTCGGTCAGTCACGATGTAGTATACTCTCATGGGAAGCGTGGTTGGCGAGAAAGAGAAGGTAATGTATAGGGGACGTAGAGGGGAGGTACGGGGATCTGTAGAACGCACACTCGCAGACAAAACACCGTGTCCCTGGTTTAATTTTAGCTACTTTTAGCTATAGCTACGGACGGATATATTTCTCAAATGTAACATGAGGCAAAGTTTGATCTACTTTTATACCACTTGTTAAAAATAATGAAATAGTTTTTCTTTTTTAACCGCTGACTTCGTTCCTACAAAATACGATGTGTAATATCACAGTGGATGAAATGATTTCTTGTACATTCAGAAACTTGTTTTCAGCACACTTCCAGGCTTCGTTTTCACGTCGACCCTACAACAACAGAATGACGATACTGCATAGCACTATCGTGTTGCAGCCTTTAATGACCAATACCAATACTGCCCCGGGAAAGCGAGGAAGGGGGAGACGGGAGGGAGGCTGGGCGGCAGATGTCTGTGAGGATCAGCTGCTTTCGTTTCGACGCCCTTTACGTCAACTAAGTCCCATTATTTGTGTCCGCGCTGTCAGAAGCACAACTAATGCTATCAAAACTGTAAGTTTAAAAGAACAAGGTAAGGTATAAGTACTCTCATTGTTATGCGAACTAAAATGTTCAACTATTACAAAAACGTATATACTTACTGAGGAAACGTTTCAAGACGGCATTAGGCGTAGTAAACGCATTACAACTTTCAGTTTTGGGTGCGAGGCGGGCCACTTCTACGGTACGCACAAAAACAACTTTATACTGTTTGTGATCAAATTTCTATCACGTGTTACTGGCTCGTCCTGTTTAAAGCGCGATTTTGCACAACATATATGTATGCGTGGCAGTTTCTTTTCTTAGAAAACGAAAATATTGATCGTGCAGACTATCTTGGCTTGCAAGTGGGTAACCCATAGCAGGCATTATGTCCAATTAATTATTTTAAGTGTTAGGTTGTAAGGTATCATCTGCTAAAAATCTAGAGTGAAGCAACTTCTTCCTCAATCATAAATCACCCTGAGGCTGGCGAAGGGAGGGGGGACAATTCTGTCGACGGGGCCACAATTTCGACTTAGGATGTACGGGATTACGTGCCTACAGGGATAACACATGAATTTGGAGGGATTATAATCCCTGTGTTGGATACACATACATTTTGTTGAATTTCTGGCGTTAAAGTCATTTAATTAGGATATTATTAAGGTAAGGTGAAATTCACTGAAATTTTTTTTTTCAAAATTTCTTTAAGTATTACACGGATTATCAGTACACAGGCTTACGAGACTCGTGCCTCCCCCCCTGACTTCTGTAAAAACAGTCTTGCGGACTGTCTAAAAATAGGAATGCTTGCGCCAGTAGTGACTCCGTCAGAAATATTAAAACAAAGTCATACACACCACTTGCTCGTCGAGCACGTAATTAGGCTCATTTAGGTTGTCAAATAGGACAGAAAAGGCGTAGTAAGCAGCGTGTGGGTGGACCCGATCCACGATTCCCCGGCCCTCACTTATTCCCCCCTTACCACACTCCGTCCGGCAGGTGACATGGAAGTGCACTATCGGATCTCTCGTCGCGTCGGTCCACTAACCTCCGCAGCGTGTGGTCCCAACACCGGCAACCGTTTAACGTTATTTGGGAGAAAACTTGGAACGGTCGCGACCAATTCAGTCGGATACTGGTGACGGCCGCACAATACAATAATAAGCCATGGTTGGGTAATGCCATCACGCTATAGTAGTTCTAGTTTTCAGTACGAGGACTTCGATCTCCACGTGTCACGGACGATCTGCTATATGCCGTGCCCTGTCTTGACGCTAAGAGTCGCGCAAGTAGTGAGGTCTCGGCCTTGAGAATAGCAGAGGTCTTTGGAGGAGTACGGTCATTCAGTGAAGTGATACGGGAGCAGCCCTAGAAGCGTGATGCCAAACACTCTGCTCGGACGGTGGTTATGCAGGCAAAACGTGTTGCATAGGCTAAGAATCCTCTCCACGGAGGAATAGCAGCCATATAAATTCATAGCTTAGCTACATTTTGCCCTGTTTTACAAACTCGACTAGCGCAGGCAGCAGCATGAGAGTGGGGAGAGACAGTCTTCCAGTCCCGAGTGCTGCTCCAGAAAAACACCTCCTGCCGCTTCGGCTACGCATACCGCCCGGCCCCGCACCGTGCAGGGCAGCCAGTTTCCGCTCCGGTGCTCGTCTTAATATTACAGGTGTTGGTCGGCTGCATCATGGCCGCTCACTCCCTTCCCTCCCTCACCCTACGCTCTTCTCGCGCGGCGTCCACCTCCTTGCCGTTTAGACAAGTATTCGTTCCTTTGGAATAGGTGTTGAGGAAAATGTAAGATTGTCTGTACCGAGAGATGGCAAAGTAAATTAGGAAGCCTGCTACAACAGTGCACCAAACGATGACCATGGCGTACTGGCCACCACATCCTGCTCAGCGCAGCCGCTACAGTCGATGATGTCCGGAGAGGTGCTTCACATCCTTTCGAAAAATTGAATTAGAGTTAGGAATTATCCGCTTTGTTATAGTATCGGTTGCGGTGCGCGGCGGCTGCTGACTCTGGCCATCGCTCAATACGTGACTAATTTCTTATGAATGAAAAAATTGTCTTGGGCGGCCTCCATGTTCAATGGCCTACTTCCACGTTATCAACTGTAAGACACGCGTGCTTCATATCGGCAAGCGAGAAGCACAGGTTCTCTACGTTGTCTAATGTTGAGCAGACTCACACTTAAATTAGCAGCACGGGTGTACATTTTAAAGGTGCAATATTAAAGCTCTCGTAGTGACCAATTTTATTCTACACTAAAACAAAGTAAAAATTTGTGCAGCAGAATATGCAAGCTTATCACTTTAAACGGATTCATACTTGCTTATTGCTTCTCGCAAGATGTGCATACACACGCACCCGCACGCACCTTGCAGTAGACAAAAATTGCCCACTTCAATGCAGAGTGTAGTCTTCCATACGACGGTTGCTCCAGGTTTTAGTTTTGCTGTTTTAGAGGAACCCAAAGCAAAGCTGCCTTTATAGAAAGTAAGTAGTAAACGATAGTTCGGTAACGATCCCTCCGTTTTTCTTCCGCGGACCATATAATTCGGTATAGCGACAAGCAAGATGTGATTTACACATATAAAGCCTCCTGGAGGATTTACCGAACATCCAGGAAATGGTTCCCTTAAAACTAGGGAATTGCCTTGAAATTAGCCTTGAATCAACGATTGGAGAAAAGTCTTCATCTTAAGGAGTTTTTGTCGTTAAACCAAAGAAATTTATTTGAAATTTTCTTATGATTTTTAAAGGAAACGATTTTCTGGGAGAAGATCAATAATCTCCTGATCGAACTAAAATATTTCAAGTTTTACAGACACTAAACCAAGTATCTACTTTTTGTTCCTTTCTGCTTGCTACAGCGGCGGCGTGCAGCTTGGTATGAATGTTTCACACTTCGGTACGGCGCGGTCCAGGGCGGCGGTGTTGTGTGGCGTGGCTTGGTGTGGAGCTGGGCGCTGTGGTTCGGCGTCGGCGCGGTCCGGCTAAGGAGGCTGCGTCGCGTACAACCTTCCTCTCTACTCCTTCTCTCTCTGTCTCGCACAGCGTTATGCTGCTGTGACCGAGAGAGAGAGAGAGAGAGAGAGAGAGAGAGAGAGAGAGAGAGCAGGCCATCGACGCGGCGTCGCTGCATTTCGTTATGCAAAGCGAAGAAGCACACACGTTTTCATGCAAACAATGTATTCTTTACAGAGAATCGTGAAATTCTTTCTTCGTGGACAATGCAACCGGCTCCAACACCTGAGAGAATACGATCAGGTCCTTGGTTCCTCTAGGCCCCAGCGCTGTGCCCTGGTTGACAAGCAAAGGCTGTCTCATGGGACCATGCAGTAGATCAAAGAGCAGGTTTAAAAATGAATTGAAACGAGAAACGAATTAAAATAAACGAGTTAGTCCACGGTTCATCCCTAACCAAGTCTGACCCTTGCTTAAGGTAGTACGAACGCTGCAGTCTAGTCAGCCTAGAGACTAAACTTGCAGCAACTTTCTAGACAATTTTAAATAAGTTTAAACCGTTGCTAAAATTGTATGTATTTAAATTAAGTTGATTCGCATCTTCTCCTGACACATTTGAGAAATATGTGTGCAAATTTAAAATAGTTTGACTTTGGACGAGCGAGGCAGACGACGAGGCCGGCCCCTAACCTCTCCGTCCACATAACGTCATATAACAAAATACAGACCATTGTCGTTCATTTTCCTTCACTACAATGGCGCGATTATCGCAGCAGAATCGCATGAACATGCACAGAGTAAACGTCATGTGTCCAAAAGTTAAATACAATAAACATAAAATAACAACATGGGTAACCCCGTCAGTGGCCGTATGAAAAATTTCGAGGTTAACGTCGGCGCCATTTCGACTGTGAATAAAATATCAACTTATAACTCTAAATATCTTTTTCAGACTAGGTAAAGCCAAAGCTTAAGGCTGACCTAGAGCTCCCACTCTTAAGCTGAAAAATTTTTGTTTTCACTTGAACTATTTTCTAGAAAAAAAAATATCTATCATAAAAAAATATGAATTGATAGTTTGATTTGTACAGTTTAGTCAGAAAGCTAATTTTGTTATGTTACTCATGGATGAAAC
>NW_026267151.1:3037286-3038154 GCF_000697945.3 Frankliniella occidentalis
GCCTCCTCGCCATCCTTCAATGCTAGGAATAGAAGTGCCAACAGTGCTCACTGCAACCGCAAAGAATGCTGGTCTAATTCCAGGTGGGGCGGAGCGTCTGCTTCTCTGTTGCCCTCATCAATCAGAGAGGAAAGCGCTGCCCGGCCGCAGGTAATGGAGGGTTTCCCTGCAGCGGAAGCCAACCAGCCAGTCAGACCCACACGTCATGGCGCCCAAAAAATTGATACTGGGGGACACGCAGCCGTCTGGCTGGAAAATCCACAAAAAAATTGTCAGCTCAGCATATTATTCTTGATAAAACCAAATTGGCAAAGAAACTGCATTCGGAGACTTTTTATTTATATTCACTACCATACGGAGCATTTACTATGTCGCTTTTGTGAATTGCAACAGGGGCAAGAAAATGTTTCCTAGTTCCCTGTAGGTCACAACCGCGACATTGCACTCACGTCCGATGAGACGAATTGCACGAGAGGGTAACGAAATAACTGTAAATGCGATGGGCCACCGTGAAAACCTGCACATCTCTGAAGCAAATATCTATCGAGATACGTGGGTCATCCCACACGCGACGGCCCCCGTCAATGAGATGCCCACGCGACCAGCCAAATCAAAGGGGGAGAGAAAGGAGAGGGGGAGAGGGGGAGAGGGGGCCGTCCGTCCACTCGTGTACGATAACCAGATCAGAATGAGGTCCGGCGACCCTAAGACCACTGCGCCACACCCGAGCCACGCCCCGCACTGCCCTGCCACGGCTGGGTCCTCACGAACCACGCCCCTGTCTGCCCGCTACCGCAGCATTCTAATTACTATCCTTGGTGGATGCACCGCAGCTCTTCTATAGAGAGGCGTATGTTAGAGAGAGAGA
>NW_026267151.1:3044813-3047589 GCF_000697945.3 Frankliniella occidentalis
ACGGTTCATCCCTAACCAAGTCTGACCCTTGCTTAACCCATGATAATTTTACACTCAAAATTGTGACAAAGACTATTGGTTAATGATTTCTAGATCAAGCATCTTCTAAATACATTTGTAGAGTAACGCAGAACGTTACAGGTCGTTACTAATTTCAGGACATAAATTTCGAAACTAGATTACCGTATTGCGTCTGGAGTAGAAGAGCAACTCGAAAATGTAACGGTGAAAGATCTTGTCGACACGTATTTACAGTTGATGTCAGGGCGCTGGTTCCTGTCGTGTTCCTCTGCACTGTGCAACGCTCCTTCAGTGACCGACAACACTTCTGCGTGCTATCACATAACCTTTGTTTACATCCCCATTAAAGCACGTGCGCAGCGTTTAGGGACTATGGATGACTTTGTCATCTGACAGTAGTTACGACGATGTACGCCTCCACGCGTGAGGAGTACAGTATGCGCGCGCTCGTACTCGCTTAGAAATCGGGCAATATAATTTCTCATGTTATGTGAAGAGAAAAACTGGCTATGAAATACACATGCTGTTGCAGTCGGTGTGGTCGTCGGCGTAAAATAAACAGCGGGTCCCCCGCCCCTATCTTGCTGTTTTTGCAAACAATGCGCCAAAGACACTCTTGTTCACGCCCTCGCGCACACTCTTCGCTGCACCGCTTTGTGTTAGAGAAGTATTATTTTTCAACTAAAGGAAACCCCAACACGGTTTTAAGCTCATAATCATGCAAGATTGGAAATAATTTTTAGGATATACGCGATACTACTTTTGAACATTTGTGTTACTTCTCGTATGTTTAACGCCGGGGCATACTGTCTGTCGAGATACCAGTGAAAGTAATTCAGCTTTCATCACTACCTAATTAAATATCGGTCAACAGCTTCCAGTTCACCACTTTAGAGGGCATGTAGCCAGCCGACGCACCACAAACCTATCTGTGCTGGACCCGAAGCGGCCGCGCCCTGAAACGCTCATAAATCAGAACATCGAGATAATCGATATTGTCACTCTCGAAAGATGGCTCGCGTTCGATCTGCAGGCAAATTGCTTGTTTAGATGGATGTTTAAGACAAACGGGCGACATACACGTTATGAGCAGTTCGATAGCTACACGCCCACCACGCCTGCAGCCACAAATAAACTGCTAGTAACACATTTCCACAATTACTTTAACGGCTATCAAGAACTTCCGACAGACAGCGACTTTTCATGTTTGTATTGTACTGATAAGCGCAAAAACTTGAGGTGTTTTGTTACGAACACACGCCCATAAAAATCGTATCTTTGAATAAAGTGAATGAGTTTCTAATGCGGGAATAGGGTTCTGTTAATATAAATTTACCAAAATGCAGTAAAGTTTAGGAATGGACGCCCCCCCCCCCCCATATCTTTTCCAAGCCCCTGTCCGCGCTCTCGCCGAATGGGTTGGACGGGAAAGGGCTCTCGCCGTACTGGGAACCGCTGGGGTCACACTGCTCGTAGGTACGAGGTCTGGCCCTCCCCAGGTGACTGCGGGGGGGCCGTCGGCCGGCCGCGGTCAGGGATGGACCATGCCACGCCACGCCCGCTTGGGCCCTTACATGACTGGGAGTGACTCACACATTTCCTTTTGTTTCGCCGCGCTTCATTGTTTTTTGGGGAGGGGACGACAGCGATATGCCTCCAGGTAGAACAGTGCGTTCCCCCGCCGCAGCGCATTGTGGCGCCGCCTTGCGGGAGAGCACACTGTATTTGGAGGGTCACGGTGACTGACCTTGTGCGTCAGATTAAAATTAACAGAAAAGGCCTAATTTCTGTGGAAGGTTAACCAATAGCGGAAGGGCTTCTATACACTTCGCGACTTCACGCGTTGCACTATTTTGAATGTGAGCTACTCTACGCTGCTATAGCCTCTTGGTTTTCGGGTGCAGTGTGCCGAATTACTCTTACTACCAACGCACTTCAAAAATTAAATACTTATGTATCTTATCCTACTAATACTGATAAACCAAGTGTGTCTGTTTAACACTTGCAAGTGTTCGACTGCAAACTGAATAAATGCAAGTGTTCAACTCGGTGGCTGTGCAAGTTCTCTGTTTTATCACTGCCAACACCGTGAATGGCCAATAAGAAAATTGTTCAACAGAGAATTTCTCAATACACCACTTGACAGAGTATAACTACGGAAGTTGAGCACTTGCAAGTATTCAACTTGAAGTTTCACAATTACAAGTTGCCATCTGAGTGAAACGTGAGTGATCACAGATAGACAAACACAAGACCTTATGACAGTAAGCAAAAGCTTCGCTAACGCTCAGCCCATTAACTGTTAGCACAATATGTATTTGAATTTGGTTTTGGTTTCGTAACGGAATCGGCAGCGCTCACGAGGCTTCTGCGAAACACAATTATTTAAACAGTTTTGCAGTGTCATAAAATCGTAATATATTTAAATACATGACGGCTGCCCTCGTCAGCAGAGCGACATGGTGGTGGTGGAAGGAAGGCCATGTCCGACCTGATGATCTTTCTCCAGACCCATCATACCCGTCACTTCTTTTCGTTTTTCCTTGCCGCTTGAATTCCGTGAAAAACAGTTAGCTATCTGATAGGGCCAGGCACGCTTCTTCCATATGAAGAGCTGCTGACATGAAAGGTTATCTTACGTCTCAAACTGATTGAAAGGCAATCCAAAGTGCCGCTGCTGCGAACTGCTGCATATTATTTCACCAGGAAAACAAATGATGACACACCAAGTAACGTTCTGGGGAGGGGAAGATCG
>NW_026267151.1:3047639-3055383 GCF_000697945.3 Frankliniella occidentalis
GTTCGTTACGGTCAAAGCAGGAGGACTGACTGTGAGTGGCAAGGTCAGACAGGGAGGATGGTCGCCATGTGTAAGCTAGTATGCTTGCCGATAAGTTCCGAGTGGTGACGAGTCACAGTTGCCGTGCATCAACTACTTCTTCAGTTTCTTCCGGATATTTTACAATGCAACGGGGGGGGATTAGTTAACTTATCAGTCAACTAGGGTCACAAAAAAGGTTAATGTTTGAAATCATTGAAAACATAGCCCTGGTATACCATAATACTTTAGTCATTCTCAGAGTTAAAAGATTACAACAACTCGTGAGGATCACACAATTATTGAACTCGCTATAGGAACTTTCAATCACTGCGTTTTTATAAACGTTTGCGTGGCAGAATCAGCAAGGAGGTAAGGCTCCGGTACAAGAGACTCTTTGAAAATTATGAGTCAAAAGCCCGCTTGGCGCCTTTGAGTCATACTCATCGGACGAAGGGCGATACTCGTTTGCAGATAACAGGATTATTATTTTTTTCTTTTGTAAAAACATTGAAGACTATCGAAACATAAACCAGTACACTTTCCAATCTACACTGAGTAAATGTACGTAATGTAAACTGACTTGTCAATAATTATCAAATATTGGTATATTGGTACATTACTCATTGAAGACAGAGAGTTTGGACCACTATTTAAAATTTGTTATGATTTTCCGAAGATTTTCTCTTCACTATTACTACAAATTTCCAGAGGGCTCCGTTTCTAACTTTAATGACATAAACCAGCTGTTAAAGTTAGAGTTATAAGTCGTCTATGTGTCTACACGTGTTCCAAACGACAATATTTTACACAGCTCCTTGAAAATTTCAGAAACTATTCAATAGTGAGTGCACAACGGACGTAAACGTGGATATCGCAAATATAAAAATATGACTGCTGGCCCTGCTCTCGGTTCTCTGACACCGAGAGTAAAAGCATGGTAAAAGCCGATGACACCTACCTTTACTAAAACACGCTGTGAAGAATAGTAGGAAGGTTTTTTGGAAAAAGTTGTACAATGGGTAATCGTAAAAATACGTGCATTATGTATTGACTTAAAAAGAGTAAGTTAAGGAATCATTGCTAAAAATACACTCGCTCTCATTGCTAATCTCATACGAAATCAGGAACAATGTTTCCTATCTGGTTCCTGTTTCTTCAGTCTCCAAGACGCAACCCTTTTTGCGGAAAACGTGGATAAAGGGAACGTCACTTTACGTGTTCGGGGGCCGAGTGGCGGTCGCGGCTTGTGACGGGGTGGTAGTAAACGAAGGGGTTTATCAGAGGCTGCGTTCAAAAAGCTACTCCCCCTAGCCCAATCCCTGGGGCACACAACCCAGACCACAGCCGGTGGGCTTGCTCTGGGAATCGCGAAAGTACGATTTTGAACGTAGCCTCGGCGAGCGAGCGCTGCTCTTTTGACGACACGATCATCACCGTCGGGGAGCCCCCGTACCTGTGGTCTGGCCCGGCCACGGCATGCCCGCGGTCTGCCCGCACCGCCTCTCCACCAACCTCTCGCTCTTTTTTTACGACGAGTCCCAGTGGATCGTCGCCTGGCTGTAAAACTCTTTACTTCCGTTGCGATGAGCTCCTGCCCTGCTCTGCCTTGCCCACCCTGCCCCTAGAGTTACGGGTTCAGCACACGATCGAATCCCTTCCGCAAAGCTACAAAATATGAGGCTAGATGTGAACGTGATAAGTCTTTTCGGTGGTGGTCAAAAGCAAAAAACCTAGCTATCTCTAACTAACACACACGGTGGAAACCCTCCATCAGGATTTTGCGAACAAGAATATTTTCTCTACTATGTGACTCCCTTTTCTCCTGGGACTTCTATCCAAGAGGTGTCTTAGTTGTGGGATTCACCCTGGTCCAGGCAGATCCAGCCTAGGGCTAAACCACTCCGGCTATGACCAGTAACTTGTTGTTCTTTACAGCGGCTGCCCCATTCCCCTTTACGGCGGCTGCCAACCTGTGCGCCACGTGCGACCATCGTTGGGCGGCGGGCGGGTCGAGGTGCGCCCGTGCCGTGCCGTGGACAAAGGGCCGCCCCCGCCGCTGGTCTAGTATAGGCGCGGTCGCAGTCGCAGCCTGCACGAGAGAGTCGGACCAGACGCGACCGCTGCCCGCCAGTACACCATTCAAAACAGGTGAGTTCACATTGGCATTTTGTGCCGGACATTATCATCACACTGGTCAGCTTTCAAGAAAACGTTTCGGCGGACCATCGGGAAGCAGTCATGGGCCGAAGCAAACACAACAGTTTGATTAATACCGCTCAAGGTCACCCTCAGCACAGGGCACCGACCCACTTGAACTATGCGTCTCTTTCCCTGCAAACGGTGGATGGTGGAGCGGGAGAGAAGGTGAGAACACAGGACAATTGCAAATTATCTCGTCCTTTTTGAAAGAATCAATAAGAAGGCGCGGCGCCGGCCTTGGATGGAGCGCTTTGGAACTCGCAGGCGAGGCACACGACCAGGGGAGGCACACGACCACGAGAGGAGGCAAGGTCAGGCAAAAGACAATGTGACACCGCACCACACAATTAGGTCTAGCATGATTCAGAGAGATGGACATTAGTCACGTTCGTTACGGTCAAAGCAGGAGGACTGACTGTGAGTGGCAAGGTCAGACAGGGAGGATGGTCGCCATGTGTAAGCTAGTATGCTTGCCGATAAGTTCCGAGTGGTGACGAGTCACAGTTGCCGTGCATCAACTACTTCTTCAGTTTCTTCCGGATATTTTACAATGCAACGTGTTGGGTGGGGGTGCTTCTCGGAAAGGAGGGATACGGGTAAGATACACACAGGAGGCGCCCGGATGTTTCCAAGGCCAAAAGTCTCCACCCTGTACGAAGCAGTAAGGGCGCGGTGTGACCCAGCCGTTGTATATTGAACTGTGAGCTGTGTCCTTGGGCTGTAATGAGTGCCGTGTCGAACATGCGCTGACCCTCCCTTCTGTGTATCTGCCCGATGTTATTCTTCCACATGTGCACAGGGGGTGGCGGTCGTGCCGGCTGCTCGGCCAGGGCGCCCCCGGGCCCAAGTAAATACACTGCGTTGTAAAAGGCGAAAGCAACGGTCCTATTGAGCGTTGGGATCTCATGTTTGCCTACCTCAAACGAGCCGCGTTCCTTTAGTCTTTTTACTAAAGCGATTTTTCCGGTTGCGTAGCTGGTGACTTATCGAGAGTTCAATCTCAATCACAAGGTCTACATAAGTCTACATGGATGTGCAGCGATATCAGAAAACTACGGTTGCAATCTACAGTTGCATAGCTTCCAACCAGCCGAAGACCACTCGATATGATTCGCTTCGAAGTCGAGCCCACGCCCGCAGGCTCGTCTGGGCAGTCTTTTTCGTGTACACTTCGCCTTTTCTCTTTCATCATCATCCCTTCGCAGCCACCAAGCCGGGAGTTGTTTTTTCTCCGTTTCTACTCTTCTTCTTTTGTAAATCCGTAAATAATTGATTTGCCCTTACAAAGCAGAGGGGGAGGCGAAGGGCGCTACAGCTACTACGTCATTACTGCGTACTGCTCCCCTGCGATCCAATAATCCGCTATCTGCTCTCTCTGTCCGTCTCTGTCTTACTGTCTGTCTGTGTCTGTCTGTCTCTGACTTTCGATCTCTTCCCTCCCCTTCCCCCAACTTTAACATTCATGTTGTGGTAGAACGAACGTAAACAACTAAAAGTAATAGTAGACCTAATTTTTCTTTAGAACTTTTTCTTTGTTTTGTTATACCGGGTGTCCAGGCTAAGACATGACAGTATTTAGGGTTGCCTATGCACTGCCTGCAGGGGCCGTAGACGAGGGGAGGGTAGCGGGGGAGTGGCAGCTCCCCCACCGCTTCCCCGACAGCACTCCTCGCCTGCAGCCCCTGCAGCCAGTCCATAGGCAACCCAACGTACTGTCATGTCTTAGCCTGGACACCAGGCACTACTCAATATTTATTCCTATACCTGAATGTCAAATATGTAATTATTTTGAAACAGGAAAATTCTAAGGAATTGCTTTGGAGAAGTTCTTCCAGAAATCCGGTCTCGCAGGGGGGGGGGGACGTATCTTGGACCGTTATTGCACACACATAACGTAAAAACCCCTAGGCTGACGTCATGTCGAAAAAGACAGCCATACATCATCTATCTCCTGCTGCAACCGGACAGAGCCGCGTAAAAGCCGCCCAGATGGAAGGCCCGTGCAAAATCTGAAATTTGTTCCACCCGGTGCTGTTTGTGTAACCCCAAGTCGAAGTCAAGTCAGGCAGGGAGGGTAACGTAATATGACGTCACCATTCCAGGTTAGTGTAAAGGTGTGACTGCCAGACGCGTTATTTAAAACGCGCCTGGTAGTTAAGACATAAAGGCTCGGGGAGACAAGCGTGCAGCGCAGCGCGGCAATAGGCGGCGCAGCTGCAGCGCGTCTCTGCACGCTAAATTTGGAAAGAATGAACGGATTTCAATGGGGACGGGTCGCCGTCCAGGGATTCAAGCCATGACACGGGCGATACGGCAAGTCAACTAGGCACCTGAGGTTATTTCAAGTCGGATGCCAACTTTCCCTGCAATGTCTGCAATTGCCACTTTCGAAATGGTCCGCCTCTCGGAAATGTCGGTAATGTAAGCCAAGTTGGTAACGGTCAATTTGAACGCTATCACATGGTAGCTCGTTTAAAAGCTCTTTTCACGAGGAATCTGGAAATGCCACCCACTTTCTAATGTGTTCCACCAGAAAGTAAATATTAGCTTATAAACTAAACGTGATCATTGATGATTGCTGATCTATCACCGATCATCAATGAATGATGATATTTCAGTATATGTACACTGTTATTGATTTTTCAGAACACCAGGAGCAAAAATCTGGAAAAGATAACAGATTCTTTGTATCTGTTCATAAGTCTGTTTCGTTACTTCACAGAAATTTGTATCAAAAAAGATAAGCAAATTACTGCGTAACAATTTACATAATTTTGTACTGATTTTTTGTTAGAGTATCCATTTAAATGTGCGCATTCGCATGTTGCACGTGCACATCTAGTAACATGTACATGAAATTACTAACCACAGTTCACGCAGAATTTGCACGCTGTACAGTGTATACAGAGTTCAGAGTTCAGAGTTATACTTTAATTAAATTAAATATGTCAAATAAATAAATTAAATTAAACAAAAGTACGTGCCTATGAACACTTTACTTAAAGTACAAAACACATTTGTATTGACAGAGTGGTCCAGCTTCAGGAAGAATTGCATATCCAAGAAAAAACAAAGACCTATATGAATAATGTGCCCCTCGCAGCAGCCTGAAAGCGACGCAACTGCATAGACACCATGTCGTAACGAGTGACAACCCCCGATCCCTCCGCCTGCCCCTATCACCTTCCAGGGCCTTCCCCTTCCGCTTCCTCTGTCAATGGCGGGGACAGAGACAGGCGCATCGGACGCAGCCAAATGATACCCACAAATAGGATTTCATACCACCTTTCCTGATTTTTTTTGTATTCTCTCATTGGGAGACACACGGTAGGAAGAGGGTAGCGAGAGCGAAGGGAAGGGGGGCGGGCGTCGGCGTGTCTGCGGGGTGAGCGAGGAGCAAAGATAGTAATGGAGAAGAATGGAGAGGACCGGGGGAGGTCCAGGACTTGATCCGATGGACGACGGGCGGAGACACGCTCCTCGGCAGCGTCCTTCCCCCGCCGCCACGCCCCACCACGTCCCGCGCGGACCACCCCCGCCGCTCGCCACGCCCCGCCCGGGCATGCCACACCTTGTCCGGCCCAAGGCACAGCAGCAGTAACTTCCGCTCAGGCAGCAGAAAGGTGAAAAGTGAGAACAAACCACCGAAAAGCGGCAAAAGCATGAGGCCGCCGCCGCCGGCTACGGCACCCACTGCCACCTGGAGAACGTGCCAAATTATAGCCCCGCCGCGTCAGGGCCAGAAGGAACTCGTTTCAACAAGGTCAAAGGGCTTTCGTTGGGCAGAACACAGGCGCTTTGGTTTGGGTTAAAAGTCGGTAAAGCGATTGCCGTTTTCCAAACGGTGAGCTCCGACTTCCAATCACTTTTCTTTGGTTCAAAGCAGAGGTGAGTTTTGTTTCCTTCACTTCTTTAAGGGGCGCATCTTGAGCACATTTTGTGGACGATGCGTGTCCTAACTGAAAGTCAATACGTATGAGGCTGAGCGCTGAGCGTACACAGGTCAGCGCCCAGGTTAACCTACTTAATGGCATCCCTCCCCCCGACAGAGCAACGGCTCGTGGCAAGCTGAGCATCACGCCACCAGTCCATCACTCTCTTGATCATCGATAAGAATCCGAGTAAAACTTGCAGCATCACGATGCAGGCAAGAAGAGTGCGCGGAAGAAAATGGGGCGAAAATTTGTACTGTTTCACACAAGCCCAATTACTTTCTCGTATCCGCTTTTAGATTCGAGGATGAAACTAAATGAAGTCATAAAAACTACAAGAGGTTCAGGTCTGGTCTGGTTCCAACACATTTTCAAACCATGAAAACAACTCAAAACGCGGCGAACCAAAGAGCAATGAATTGAATGAGCCTCTACTTCTCACAATTACAGGAGTGGAACATAATCTGGCGCAATAATCAGAGCTTGTGACGGTAAACATCAGTGATGCGGCAGAAAACGCTTTTGTTTCATTTCGCTGCCGTTGCGTGGGGCGCGCGGCAGAAAAAACGCTAAAAGCTTGTGTCTCCCTTCCCCCTGGGCCCTGGCAGCAAGTTCCTGCACTCCCGGCAGAGTTTCGTCTATAAGCATTATAATAAGACCGAGGCACAAGAAAATATTTATTAGCGGTCGCACAGCGCGCGTCGCTTTTTACCTAAACTACGCCAAGTCATCTAAAAGGTTTGAGTTGGGGTCCGTCTGGGCCCGCCTCCTCCCAGCGGCTGCGGCGCGACCTCACGGGAACACAAACGGGACGAGAGGCTATCAGAACGCTCACCGCCCCGCCCCTTCTCCCCGTGCCAAACAGACCGACCCTCTCCTATTTTGATGCATCACTAAAAGCTCATCATTATTTTACGTCGGGGAAAAGGTATTGGCGCCGACTAAACCTCCCCAGGTCGAACAGAATGTGCTCATTAAAAACACACATAAGACACAAACTGGTGCTACTTATAAGAAGTAGCAGCTCCTACTCCGCCCATCGGCAAAAGGTTCGCCCGCCCCGTTTCATATCCTCAGAACGGTGCTTTACCTAACCCACACCCACCCACCTTTACCCGCCCATATCAGCTGCCGCACAAATCGGGCACGCGCACACGCCCCCGTTCGTGAATTTAATATTTATCGAGGTGAGTTTTATTTTCGTATTGAAATTACACAGGCATATGGGATGCGCCGCATCTGGAGTCGTTTTCGAAGCCTTTTTTTACCTATTATTCTTATTATTCAATTTTTTCCCACGTCGTCGGTATGAGATAAGGCGTCGCTTCGGCGGCTCTTTCATTAGTATTGGGTATTGATAAAGCAAACAAAACGGGCAGACGCCAGCTGCTCGGAGCTGCCGCCCCAGGGTACCTTACGTGGGGGCGTTTGACGCGGCTGGCAGAGTACATTAGTTGGAGTAATTTTGTTCTTCTATTAAATATTGCACTGTGATATGAATTGTGTTTTAACACGGGACCAGTTGGAAGTTGTGGGCAACAACGTCGACCACCCACAATCTCGGAAAATGTTAAAATAAAGACCATGCTTTA
>NW_026267151.1:3061653-3068603 GCF_000697945.3 Frankliniella occidentalis
GGGGAGGCGCGGGGCGGGGGTGAGGCAGCCTCGGCTCGCAGCTCCCCGCCGCCCGCGCCCGCGGCCCGCCTCAGCTTTAGTTGCGTGTGCGCTGTGAGAGGCAGAGGGTTGCGCAGACGAGGCTGCGCCGCGCAGAGCCGAGAGCCGTCCGTCGCCGCCGAGCGCTCCGAACGAAACGGTCACCCGTCATTTGGTGTCCCGCCTTGCTCGAGGCCGCACCGCCGCGGGACCGACCCTCTCCGGCAGGCGTGTGCACGTTGTCGTCATCGAACACGACGACACATTGCTGTGCTGTGCTCGTCGCTCAGTTTTTGTGACAATTCCATTGGATTTCTGGACGTACTTCGGCGCTGCCCCGCCACTTCGCACCACGGATATCAGTGACAGTGAACATCAAGACCGGGGGGACTTGCATGCCATGGCTGCCCTCTCCTTCGTGATCTGTGGATAAACCTCGAAAACTACAACAACTTTGTGAATGTGCAAAATTTTGTTTTCGTTTGCGTTCTTGTTACTTTGTGCTGTGTGTGTGGAAATAGTGTCAGTGAGTGAAGTGAAATGAGAGAACCGGTCTCGTGCTCGTGACGACCGATATTGACCATCACCGCAGCCGACAACATGAGTGCCATGCTGCTGCTCGCCGCCGCCGCGGTGGTGCTGACGGCGGTGTCGGCCGAGACGCCGGTCTCCCTGGGCGGCGCGAGCGCGGCCGCCCTGCTGCCGCCCCAGCACGCGGGCCCCGCCGGCCCCGCCCCGCCCTCGCTCCGCTACGAGGCGCCCAACGACTGCCAGTGGTGGGTGCGGCAGGACGCCGCGCCCGTCGACCAGGAGGTGGCGCTCTCCTGCAAGCTCCGCACCATCAACAGCGAGTTCGACAAGACCAACTTCAGCGTGATCCCGGCCGAGCACACCACGTCGCTGCGCATCGAGTGCAGCGACACGCTGCTGTCCAAGAGCTCGCTCGACGACCGCAGCTTCGCGCACCTGGTCCGCCTGCGCGAGCTGACCCTGGAGAACTGCAAGCTCAGCAAGTGGCCCAGGGAGACGCTGACGGGCCTGGGCGACCTCCGCAACCTCACGGTGGACACGCGCAACACGGACTGGACCGACATGAGCCTGGAGCTGGCCGCCGGCTCGTTCGAGGCCGTGGCCAAGCTGGAGCGCCTCGACTTAAGCTACAACAACATCTGGTCGCTCCCGGACGGCCTCTTCTGCCCCCTGAGCAACCTCGTCTCCCTCAACATGAGCCACAACCGTCTCCAGGACGTCGGTGAGCTCGGCTTCCGTGAAAAGACCCCCTCCTCGCCGCCGCCGCCATTGCCGCTAATGAGTGGCGCCCAGGACGCCGACGCGGCCACCATCGCGTCGGCGCTGCAGCGCCCGTCCTCCGTGTCGTGCCTGCTCGACGTGCAGGTGCTGGACGCCTCCTTCAACCACTTTGTGCTCGTGCCCGCGTACGGCTTCAGCCTGCTGCGCCGCGTGCGCGAGCTCCACCTCCAGAACAACGAAATCTCCATGGTGACCGACCGCGCGCTGGCCGGCCTCAAGAACCTCGAGATTCTGGATCTGTCCAACAACAAAATCGTGGCGCTTCCCGGGGACATGTTTCGCGAGTGCGCAGGCGTCGTGAAGGAGATCTACTTGCAAAACAACTCGGTGAGCGTCCTGGCCCCTGGACTGTTTGCAGGGCTCGAGCAACTGCTCGCCCTGGACTTATCCAGGAACCACCTGTCCAGTGCGTGGATCAACTCGGGCACCTTCTCCGGGCTTATCCGGCTCGTGCTCCTCAACCTGTCCCACAACCGCATCTCTAAGCTCGAGCCTACATTGTTCAAGGACCTGTACACACTGCAGATCCTGAACCTGGAGCACAACCAGCTGCACACGATCCCGGCCGACACTTTCGCGCCCATGAACAATCTGCACACTCTCATCCTGTCATACAACCTCATCAAGTACCTGGACGCCTACTCGCTCAACGGCCTGTACGTGCTCAGCTTGCTGTCCCTTGACAACAACGTCCTGGAAGGCACACACCCCGACGCGTTCCGAAACTGCAGCAGCCTCCAGGACCTAAACCTCAACGGCAACGCGCTTACCGGCGTGCCGCCCGCGCTCCGGGACATGCGCCTGCTGCGCACAGTGGACCTGGGCGAAAACTCCATCAGCAGCCTGGAGGAGCCCGGTTTCAAGGGCATGAACAACCTGTATGGCCTGCGCCTCATTGGCAACCAGCTCACTAACATCAGCAAGAAGGCCTTCGTCGAGCTGCCATCCCTGCAAATTTTGAATTTGGCGCGCAACAAAATTCGCCAGGTAGAGAAGGGCTCATTTGACTTGAACGCGAACCTGCAGGCCATCCGCCTCGACGCCAACGCCATCACGGACATAACGGGTCTGTTTGTTGACGTGAACAGCCTGCTCTGGCTCAACATTTCGGACAACCATCTCGAATGGTTCGATTACGCCCTTGTGCCGCGCGGCCTGCAGTGGCTGGACCTGCACAAGAACCACATCACGGAGCTGGGCAACCACAACGGCCTGGACTCTGAGCTGCGGCTGCAGACACTCGACGCCAGCTTCAACAAGCTCACCCGGGTCACTGCCGCCACCGTGCCAAACAGCGTGGAGCTGCTCTTCCTCAACGACAACCTCATCCAGAGCGTCGAGTCGCAGACGTTCATCGGCAAGGTCAACCTGACGCGCGTCGACCTGTACGCCAACCAGATTGTCAGCATGGACCTCAACGCCCTGCAGCTGACCGTCGTCGACCGGGACCGCCCCCTCCCCGAGTTCTACATCGGCGGCAACCCTTTCCAGTGCGACTGCACCATGGAGTGGCTGCAGCGGATCAACAAGCTCGACCACTTGCGCCAGCACCCGCGGGTCATGGACCTCGACTCCATCTACTGCAAGCTGCTGTACAACCGCGACCGCACCTTCATCCCGCTCGTCGAGGCCGAGCCCTCGCAGTTCCTGTGCACGTACAAGACGCACTGCTACGCGCTGTGCCACTGCTGCGACTACGACGCCTGCGACTGCGAGATGACCTGCCCGTCGAACTGCACGTGCTACCACGACCAGAGCTGGTCCGCCAACGTGGTCGAGTGCTCGGGCGCCGGCTACACCGAGATGCCCAGCAGGATCCCCATGGACGCCACCGAGGTCTACCTGGACGGCAACAACCTGGGCGAGCTGTCTCGCCACGCCTTCATCGGCCGCAAAAACCTAAAGGTGCTCTACGCCAACAACTCCAACATCGCTGCCGTGCACAACAACACGTTTGGCGGGCTGCGGCGCCTGTCGGTGCTGCACCTGGAGAACAACCAGATCCAGGAGCTGCTTGGCTACGAGTTCACTTCGCTGGAAGACCTTCGCGAACTCTATCTGCAGGCCAACAAGATCAGCCACATCGACAACCGCACCTTCCTGGGCCTTGCCAAGCTCGAGATACTCCGGCTTGAAGGCAACCGGCTCGTGGCCTTCCCCGTGTGGCAGCTCTCGCAGAACCCCTACCTCGTCAGCATCGGCCTGGCCGACAACGAGTGGTCGTGCGACTGCCAGTACATCCAGAACTTCCAGTCCTGGCTCCTGGACAACATGAACAAGACCCAGGACCCGCACCGCATTGGCTGCGTGTTCAACGGGCGGCGCGTGGGGCCGAGCTTCGCCAGCCTCAACGCGTCCACGTGTGCGGCCTTCACCGGGGGGTCCCCGTCCCTCGCGGACCCCCTCATGAACGACTACCTGCCCCTGGTGCTGGTGACGCTGTGCGTGTTCGCGGCCTGCTCCTTCATGCTGTGCGTCGCCTTCTTCTACCGGCGCGAGCTGCGCGTCTGGGTCTACTACCGGTGCGGCCTGCGCATGTGCTACAAGACGACGGCCTTCGACGAGGAGCAGGACCGAGACCGGCTCTTCGACGCGTACGTCAGCTACAGCATCAAGGACGAGGCGTTCGTCAGCCAGGTGCTGTCGTCCGGGCTAGAGCAGGGCGACCCTGCCTACCGCCTCTGCCTCCACTACCGGGACTTCAACGTGAGCGCCTACGTGGCGGACACCATCGTGGAGGCCGTCGAGTCCTCCCGGCGGACCATTATGGTGCTCTCGCAAAACTTCCTGCACTCAGAGTGGTGCCGGTTCGAGTTCAAGTCGGCCCTGCACGAGGTGCTCAAGGACAGGCGGAGGCGGCTTATCGTCGTGCTGCTCGGGGAGCTGCCGCAGCGCGACCTCGACCCCGACCTCCGGCTCTACCTCAAGACCAACACGGTCATTGAGTGGGGCGACCGCCTCTTCTGGCAAAAGCTGAGGTTCGCCATGCCGGACGTGAAGCGCAGCGGCAGCGGCGGGTCCGGCAGCCACCACCGCGGGTCCACGCGGCCCCACCACCACCATCCGAGGGCCGCCGTCAACCTCTACTCGGCCACCACGCCGCTGCACTTTGCTGAGCGGCCGCCGGTGCCGCCGCCGCCCAACGCGCACGGCCCAGGGGGCAAGATCCCGCCCCCACCCCCGGTGACGCTGCCGCCCCCCTTCCTGCGCAACCAGGCGACCAACAACCTGACGCTACAACACCAAAGACACCAACAGCCGCCCGCCCCCCACCACCACCAGCCGCTGTGGGCGTAGGTAAGGCTGCTTCTGTAGTGGCCCATAGTGTGTCGTGAAAATATTGTTAGAAGGGGGTAATAGAAAAAAAAAGACTCTTGAATTGAGATTTTACGTTTTCTAACCCCAAGAAGATTTCCTTCGCCTTCTATCCCAGTCATTAGTGTAATATTGGCTAAAACCTTAGGCTGTGAACTGCAAAATATTCCTATCTTTTTTTGTGATGTGTTTGTTAGGGGTTTCTTTAAGTGCCGAAAGGGGTTGTGCACTCTGATACTCTTGCGAACAAAGGGGACTTTTTTTTTTAGTGAGAGTGAGAAAGGGACTGCCTGTACGTGAGGATTCATGTGTGAGCATGTGAGTGTGTGTGCGTGTGTGCATGTGTGTGTAAGGAACAAAGGGTAGGGAAGAAAGCGGGCAGTCATCTGCTCTGCTCTCCATGTGGAGCCTCGGCCACAGAGGTGGCGTGAGAACTAATAGTCTGTTAACCCCTTGCCTTGTCCGTTTCTTTAATTGCTAATGTTCTGCTGGCCAACAAAGTGCGGCCCACAGGGCTGCACATACTTTACTGTGGGGCGCACTTTGTTAGCCTCAAAAGTGATCAACGATGTTAAATTATGGCCGAATTTAGTAACTATTTTGTTATGGTTTCTCTTCGTTCCGTCGTTTTCAATTAAATTTACAATTCACCTTTACTCTGCAATGTAAAGGAGAAGCTTAATCTCTCACAGAATGATGGCCGGTAGGCAATCTCTACGAATTGAGAGAATCTTGAGTTACCAATAGGTTTTAAAGACAATTATTTAATTATTTGTTCTTGTTGTATTGTGTTTTTTGTTTTGTTTTGTTAAAAGCAAAGATGAAAAAGTATCGTTTGGTCGGCGTTTCTTTCTAGCTCTTGGTCGTTTTGTTGTTACTTAACTTGTTAAACCTTTATCGGATTTTGATCTGTGGTAAAATTGCTGATATGTTCGAAAAGTATCGGTCGGAAAAAACATGGTATATTAGTAAGACCCTGTATATCGTTTTTAAAGTGACCCGTTAAAGCCCCAAATTTTTGTATTCCTGAAAAATATGATGTTTGCAAAGAAATGTGCGGTATAGAATGTGCCATATTCTGTTCTTGCTTTTACATTTTGTACGTACACGTAATTGTATAGAACTTGACTGAACTATAAAATATACAATGAGCTAATGCATAGTGCTGCATAAAAATTGTCTTACATTAAAAACATTTTGCTCACAATTTGGATTTGTTAATGCTCAGATATGACAGAAAGCAACAGTCCGGTGTGTTGGACTTGATATTCGTTTAGGAAAGGACCATGGTACATGTAATTGCAGCACCAGGCAGACAGCGTTTTCTCTTTCATCTTAAACATTATCGTGTGATATCTTTCAAATTTGCTAAGACCACGTGTACGTAAGGAGTTGTACCGTGCGTGGTTCTATTTAAGTGCATTTTTCCTCTGAGCAGTGATTACGAGTAAGAGTCAATACATATTTGTAGAATATGAGTCTTGATACATTATTTAATTGTTTTCACTCAAAAAATATACATGCCGAAAAGATACTCCGGCGACTACGCTTTAATAATTTGGCTTAGCTTAATGAGGTATTTCAGTCACATGTTTCTTCGATTTAATTAAAGAACAATTGTATGGCCTGTGTAATATGGTTTGCGAAAGACTGATTTGACTCTGCGATCTAAGTGTGAATAATTGCTTTTAGATTTTGACTGTTTTTATTACTATTCAGACGTGAATATTATGTCAATGAATGCCGGCTGACACATTGATAGTTTTGGAGACGAGACGAGAAAATGTCCTCTCAGACCATGGGATACTGATTTGATTCATAAATTATTCTAAACTAAGACTTAAGAGCGTCGCATTATTTATTTTTGTATGAAATAAGAAAAATATAAACTGTTAATACAATGTCAAATAATCTGCCTCTTACACTTAATCCAAAGTCCCCTATCACAGTAAAAATAGTTAAAACATGATTCAATGATATCATCGAAAGTAGCAGTGCATAAAGTAGATTCAAAGACACATAATGTACGATTTGGAAAAAAAAATCAAACATTAGAAAGTACAAAAAACAAAGAAAAAATACAAACATACTTTTTAAAAAGCACAACAAAATGAGCATTTGAGCAACGCACTCCTGTGCAGATCACATATATATCACTACGGAACCCAGCGGCCGTGTGGGCGAAGACTGAGGAGGGACACAGGCGGCTCCAGTCATCAGAAGAGGATGGCATCGACGTAATGAGCGTCACGGTGGAAACAGCAGGATGGAGAAAGGCGGGGGCGAGAGAGAGAGAGAGAGAGAGA
>NW_026267151.1:3068653-3073838 GCF_000697945.3 Frankliniella occidentalis
ATCTCGGAAAATGTTAAAATAAAGACCATGCTTTAGAGCAAGGGATCTCTTTGGCGCACGATTTTCTTAGAGCATGGCCACGCGACGCACGCCCTCTTTGTGTTTAACAACCCTTCCTCGGAAGGCGCGACCACAGAGCCGCCAAGCAACCCTGAGCGTTCAGACATCATCTTTGTGAGGCATCCATTACGTCTTGGGGAGACCCCCTTTTGTAATTAATGACAGATGAGTGAAAAGAAGGGTTGAGATATAGCGAGAGATTTGATGCTCAGATGACGAAGATCAATACCGCACCCGGTGTCCTCTGTCCGTCATTATTTCGAGAAAAATGAACATGGGTTCGAGAACAATAAACAATATGTGTGGCTCAGGACGAAAACACACATGCGCGGTAAAAGCGCGAGATCATATTTAGAGGTACATGATGCATGGTGGTGCATTACGGCAAAGAAATACGGGCTAGATTTGGTTGAAAATCCCCGTTCAGTTCCGTATTTACACTGTACCGTATGCACAAACGTGGCCGGGTGTCAGATTGCCTAATCTCTCGGGGATATATTGGCATTGATGATAGGCAAACCCGTCTGCACACGGCTGCAGAGACTTTGTGTCATAACCATAAAAACAGAAGAAAAAAACGCAGAAAATGTGACGAAGCATCATATTCATCTGGTCTGAGAAGAGTAGAAAAATGAGTCCTGCTCTGTCAATCCAAATGTGTACATGCCATTTATGCTTTAAATAATGTGTACATAGCCAACCCATGTACACATTGATTAATTAAAGCATACATGCCATGTACACTTTATTTAAAGAGTACAATGTACACATTTGGATTGATACAGTGATTCCCTTAGTATCGGAGCACATTAAAATAAATAATAAGTTTCTTACTAATGACCGCCTTCTTTCCTTTCCTCTCCCCGAAACCTTTCACCCCTTCTGCCTGACCAACCTATCCTTATACACAAAACAGCCCCTCCTGGCCACTACGCAAATAGAAGCAGGGAGCATTTCGCACGAGAGAAGCAACAAGATGTCGACTCCTGCCTGACTTTCTCTTTTTACCCGTCGAAAAAAATCAAATTGGGCATACATATGAATGACATCCTGCAAATGGCGAAGGGGGGTGACCCGACGCGAGAGGGGCGGGTTGAAGAGGCCGGTCTTGCGCCCCCCGGGCTGGCGACTGGAGAAATGCGAATAATTCTACATCGAATCTCGCCCTGGTTGTCCACCCCTCTGTGTAGCCGGCCTCGGCGGAAATGGGCGAGGGTCGGGGCCACCGCAGTCCGCACTGTGACTGTGCCGCACGGGTGGCCGCGTGACGGGAGGAAACGACTCGCGGTCAGCGGCCGCAGCCACCGCGGCGAGAAAACTTTTCAAATAATGTTATTCCTCCATACGGTAGGCAGCTCAGTAATTTTTTTTGGTTCAATCATCGGTCACATTTGTGCCAAAGCTGGCCTCTGCTTTCTTGTGCAAGCAGCCGTGCAAACTTGCAGGCGCGCGGCCTGTGTCTCAAAGGCAAAGTTATACGCGCTGCATCGCTCGTCCCTCGCCGCCCTCTTGCAGCTGTGAAAACTTGTCGGCCCGCACCGCGCTAACTTCTGCTCGTTTCCCCTTCAAATCTACCCTTGCTCGTAACGGAGAGTCCGCGGGAACCGTACAAGGATTTGGCCCCGCGCGACTCTCGGGTATCCCCCGCTCGTATTTTCGCGGTGACCAGTGTACCCTGTATGCGCGCTGCAAGCCCCAAGGGCGCGGGCGTGATGGAGGAGGGCCGGGTGCGTACTTTACAATCGGGCCGCGAAGATCCGGCCGCCGCGTCACGCCGGGGAGGTGCTGGTGCTACGCTGTGCGGATAAAGTAAATTCGAGAGTAAAGTCCGGTCCGGTCCGGCTCGAGTGCGACCGTAACCGAAGAGCGCGACTACTGGCTCCCGGCCAGGGCAAGACTCTGGAAGAGCTCGCATATGTTACTGCACAGCCTGGCCGCCGCCAATCACCGCAAGCGAGCAGAGCAGAAACACTAAAGCGAAATGACTATGAAACTTCATCTATGACAATGAAATCACCATCATCCCCCTTCTTTTGTACCTTCACGGCGATTTTTCTGAGAGTAAAACTTGCAAGGATCAAGCGCGCCCCCTAGTGCTGGCGGCGGCAGGCCATCGTGGGGCGTGTACAGTAAGAGAGCGCGGGGTGCGCTTACTGCAGAGGGCGGGGCGGGGCAGGGCGGTGCAAGGGCGGGGCGGAGCTTCAGCTCTAGCGGGAAGTAAACACTGATCTTGTCGGGCCGCGCCTCCGGGGCTGAGGGGCCGAGGCGACTCCCAGACGACGACGACGACGAGGTCCGCGGTCCACGACGTTTTTTGCCCGCGCCGCCCCTCCCTCGCGCCATGGCGAGGGGCGGAGCGCCGCAATGCGCTGCCGATAAGGGATGATAACAGGGCCGGGCCATGTTTAAGGGTTTAAGGGCTTAAGTCGCGCGCGCGTCATATCGAGGAGGTCGCTCACCCTCCCCGGGCTCCGGCAGCAGCCCGCTCGGGGAGGCTGCCGACGACGGCGCGGCGTTTTGCGTGTGTGCCTCCCTATCTGATCGCGAGTCCCTGCCGTCCGTCCTGGGGTGGAGTCCCGGGCGCGGCGGGTCCCCGGGCACCACCACCACCAACTCGATGTGAGGGGGGGGGGACGGACGTCTCTCTGCGTTCACCGCTATCCTCCCGGACGACCGCCGCCGGCTCCTTGGCTGCGCCACCGCTGCGCCCCGGGGGCGGGAGCCAAAGCCTAACTGCAGCCGGGGGATCAGAACCAAACCGTCCGTGATCAGGGGCCAATCGGCAGCCAGCGTCCCTCCTGCCAGCGGCGGTGATGGAACAGAAATGAATGGGGACCGGCGGAGTCCGCGGGGAAAGAATATATGTGTGTGCGGGGGCGGCCCGGGTGTGCGCAATGCTGCCCGCGTTATACATGTATTTTATTCGTTGTCTTATCTCGGCGAAAATCGTGGATGCCAGCACAGTTGGGTAGCAGCTATTATTCGCCCGTTTGTATCTCTGCGTGTGCCCGGCAAAACAAAATAATAATAATAAAAAGAGCGCTATGACAAAACCGCGCCGAGTCAATGTCCTTTTGCTGATAATTATCCGTCATTGTGGGCTAACGCCCGTCTAACGCTACACGGCCCGCCTCTGATACGCCCTGCATGCTGGTATACCGCTGCACCTTCAGAGCACCGTGTGTCAGGGCTGCGACACGGCAGTGTGCGGGTATGTCTACATCTACACTTCGCGTGCACCGAAACACCCGCGGGATATGCGACTGCCATCCCCTCCTGCATCCCCTCATTGCTAAACGACGCCGCCGATGGCCCCTCGCTTTAGCCGGGGCGCAGTGTAAGTCGCGAGCCCTCCGCGGCGGCGGCCCGGAGCCCTCCCCATCGGGGCTTTGCTCAATCGGAATGATGCGTCTGGCCGATCGTGAAATTGCCTGCGTGCCGGATGACGTCACGCCCCGCCGCGGCTGCTGCAGCCGGTGCAGCCGGGCGAGCGCGCGGCCGCCGCCGACAAAGGAGAGGAGCGCGCGGAGAGCTGCAGCAGGGAAACAACGGCGGGGAGCAGGCTAAGAGCAGCGCAGGGCAAGCGGAGGGTCCGCGGGAGAATGAATCATAACCGTACGGTGAATGTGTCGGGGTCGGGGGCGCCGCGCGCCGGCCCGCGCCAGCAAGAGCGGCAGCACCGAGAGGGAGGGGGCAAACCACCTCGCTGTAACGTTGAAAACCTCTGTTTCTTTAGGTGCTTCGCTTTATATTGTATTGCAGTGCATTTTGCCGTATTTTTTGTGTTTTTCTAAAGTACTATACATGTTGGTTGTGTCGTTCTTTTGACTAGCGTCGTGAAGGTTTGCTGATGAGAACAAGCGTTGAATGCTAAAAGTACGTGTGTTCGCCACACAATGGCAAAAGTCGTCGCAATCAGATTTTGGTCCCTGCCGTTCAACAACTGGTCGTGCTGGATTACGGCGGCGAGCGGCGAGCGCCGCAGCGCCGCCCTGCTCCCGCTCTGCTCCGGGGCGGGAGCGGCACTGGCGTGCCCGCGCCCCGCGCCTCCTTGCCCCCGCACCCCCGCCGCGGCGCCGCGCCGCCACCGCCGCCACCGCCGCGCGCCCCTCCCCCTCACCCCGCGCCACTCCGCCGCCTGCCGTTAGTTCCGCCTCCGGCCGCCGGGGCAGCGCCACCTCTCCGGCCCCCAAGTCCTCCGGCAAGCCTCCGGCGCGCTGTCCACTCGGTTCCGGCGGGCTCCGGGACTGATGGCCGCCCGGACTCGCCCCGGCCCGCGTCCGTTATTCGAAACGCCGCGGCCGGGGCCGGCCGGGGCGGGCAGGGCGAGCAAAGGGGTGGCCGCGGAGCTGGTTGCCGGTGCCAGCCTTTTTCAAAGAGATAATGAACTACTGCCGTTATCAAAGAAAAATCTACGAGGGGAGGAGAGGGTGAAAGGACTTGCGAGCCGCACACCGACCCCCAAGCCGCCGGACCGGACACACTGTGTATGCCAGACAGAGGCTTTCGAAAAGCGCCCTCCAACCCGAGAAAAGAAAAAACTTGCCCTTATCAAAACCAAACGGAAAGGCGAACGCGCAAAGCCTTGCTGTACCGTACAAAAAGAAAACAAAATAATCATGAAAGAAAGACCAATTTCTCGAAAATATATATTATAAAATGTTTTTAAACAGGCAGTCTTTATTCTTCTCCGAGGAATTCGCAAAAAAAATAGAAGAGGACGGGGCTGGGGGGTGCAAAAGTAATTTTTATGTATAAGGCAGGCAGGCGGTGGTGATAACCGGCCATTCATCACTCGCAGAGTCACATCAGGGCAAAACACCGCGGAGGCGCGGCGCGCGGGGCTCGGCAGGGGAGGAGGAACCAGCCCGCCATTTAGTAATAATAAGAGAATGCATCCCTGTCCCGGTGGCGCGGCCCGCGGCCCGGCTCCCGGCCTCCGGTCCTGTCGCCTTCTGCAGCCCGCGGCAGCCGCAGAGAATGCGCAGGATTTGCCATAAAGCAAATCCACATCACGGCGGCGCATCCGTCCCACTCCCCTGCCATTCCTATTGGTCGCGTGGTGGTAGATTCGATCTTAATCAGGCGAACGACTTACGGGCCCGGGAGGACCTCTCTCTCTCTC
>NW_026267151.1:3079318-3081497 GCF_000697945.3 Frankliniella occidentalis
AGGGAACGGAAGGTTTTCGTCTTTGCGTTTTCTTCTTCAAGGCTGGCTTGGCGGTGTGAGATTGGCACGTGGAGATATGTGACTTAAAGGGGATAGGAGGAATGGAAGTTGGGCGCTGCTAACCACATGAGAGGTGAGCGACGGGAGGGCGAAGAGAGAGAAAGGGGTGGGGGGAGGGGCACATGGCCTGGGGGACAGGTGTAGCGCGGAAGATATCGTTCTCTGAAAGGAAAGAAAAGGGTTCGGGAGAGAGACGTGTCGCAGTGCTCCGCCACGCCCGGACGGAGTCCTCGTGGTGTGGTGCCGGCGCGACCGAGGCGCAGTGCCCGAGGCTACGTTGGGTCCGGGTCCGAAATCGGTCCGCGGCCCAGGGGGAGGAAAGGGGACGCGCGGCGGCGGAGGGCAGGCGGGGCAGAGGAGCCGGGGGCGCCTCGGGGGGCCGGGCGGAGCCACAGGCGGAGCCACGTGACGTGGGCACGCGAGGGGCCGTCCATTGTCATGCATCATTTGGGAATCAAATTAAGCGACAGCAGACGGCGCCGATTAAAACGCGGCAGGGGACAAGAAGAGGCTCTTGGCCGCCCTGGAGCGGGCGGGGCGGGCGCGGCGGCGTCCAAACAGAGCGACGGGGGGACGCGCACCTGCCGCACGGCCGCCGCGACACCGCCCGGGGCCAGGGCCCTTCTCTTTCAGCCGCCCAAGCACGCGCGCGAGCTTTTCCTGTGGCCGTGGGTGGGGATTATATTTTTCATACGCCAGCAGGGCCCGCGGGCAAACGAAGAGCGAATCGTTTGGAACACCCGCCCCGCTGCGAGGGTTGCGGAGGCGTCAGCGTATAAAGTTACCCCAACAGAGCAGCTCTCGCGCGCTATCCCCCCTGGTTGCGCTGTGGTCACGGGGGAGGAGCGACCTCTGGCAGCCACACCTAGACCGGAGCCGCGTGTCCGGTCCGGCTCGGCGGGGGCGGCCGGGGCGGCTCCATTGAGTGGGTACAGCACATCAAAGTGATCGCCCCCCCCCCCCTCTTTTGCCCGGGGAGTCCCCCCCGCCTGGTCCACCGCCCGCTTCGCTTGCTCCGTTTGCTTCACTTGGCCCGCTTACCTTGGCGCCCCAGCCCTCCCCTTTGTATCATTCCATTGCTGGCCCCACCCCTCACCCCCCAGCACCCCACAGGCAGACCTGGATCCGAACGTGGATCGGAAATAAAAAAAGGGTGATGGCGGTACGCTAGCAAGCTAAGATCGCACGATGAATGAACGAATAGGTAACATTTACACTTTCAGCACTGATTTTACTTACAGTCAGGGGTTGAAGTTGTGAACCGAGTTGGACGAGGGCAAGCCGCCAGCCTGAGACCCAGCAGCTGTTTGACCACCGAAGGCCCGAAGGCGTGTAGCAGGGTGTGGAGGGGCGTGGCGGTGGCAGTGGGAATTGCACACACGGGGGCGGTCCTCACGTCCGCCAGAGAGCGGCCGGCGCAGTACCTCGCTGTAGTACCGAGTGCGGTAGCTTCGCAGCAGGAGAGAGGGGGGAAGGGGAGGGGGAGGGAGTCGTCTTTCTCCCGGAACATCCTAGAGCCCGCGGAGGTTGTCCACTAAAGTGTCGCCTTGCCCGGCACCAGCGGCTGCTGGCTGTGCTTCTCGATCGTATTTCCGGCTCTGGTGCCCCTTGCCCTGCCCCGGCCGCCTCGCCCCGCCCTGGCCGCCCCCACCCCTCCTCCCCCATCCCACGCTGCTCAACCCTGCCCCGCAGCGCCGCGCCCGGAGCGCCGGAACGGTATACCTTTGAAACGTCACCCCCGCGCTTTTGACAGCGCCGCGCACCGCCGCGCACGGGCAGCAGGCCGCCCCGCGGACAGCAGTGCGGCGCGGAGGAGATCAAGTCGAGAACCAACGAGGGGCCGCGCGTTCCACAGGTAAGTAAATAATGGGGAGGGGCACACGCGATTCTTGGGAGTGTTTGGAATGAATCAAACATTCCGAAGCATGTAAACAATAACCCGTTGCACATGGGAATGTATGCGTTGTTGATTTGCTCTAGTGTACAAAACATTGCAAGCCGTGTATAGTGGCAGCGGCGGTGGCTGGAGCGCCGTACTTCAGTGCGATGATTAAGAAGTGGTCGCGGATGAGGTGCAGCAGTGGGCGCGCCCTCCGGGTGAGGGGGAGGGGGGTGGGGG
>NW_026267151.1:3081887-3085252 GCF_000697945.3 Frankliniella occidentalis
CGGGCAATATCGGGGCGCAGGGTGTTGTCTGCTCCCTTCATCAGGGTGGGGAGGGGAGGGGGACCGACACGCGGGGGAGGCTGCTGGAATCAGGGGTGCGGTGCGAAAAGGGGAGGGCGGCGCCAAGAATCAGGTCCCATCGTCTTCCAGTCAGGCGAATCGATGGTTGCGCCCAGGAGAGGCGGAAAAGAAAAAAAAAACACAAGAAGAAGAAAAATCAGGGGCGAGGAGGCTGCCGGGTGCGGTTTTGGGCCGAAGGCCTGCTGGACCTCCACCACAACCTTCTAGACGAGGACGACGGAGGAGATGTACCAACGGGTGAAGCACGCACTATACCAACTCTCTATTAGAGTGAACCAACATTACCATGATTGCAAAGTTGCTTGAAGAATATTTGGTCTCTGAATTAGGCAGAGCGGAAAACTGACTACTTTTTACTCTAGGCCAAAAACTAGGTTTTTGGATGCTCACTCACTAGAGACTAGCTTATCATGGATTGCCAGGGTGGGTCGTGCGATTGCGAGGGGGTCCCGGGTCCCCTCGCCAGGACCAGGCACTACTCGTCGCCGCTCTCAGCACCCCCGGGGCCACGAGGAAAGGCCAGGGGCCCGGCTGCCTGAAGAAGTCAGGCAGGCAGGGTTTCGTTTGGCGCCTTCAAACGCAGTCGGAGGAACGAGAAGTGAGGCTGGGGGAGAGGTGGGCTTTAACGCCCCCTGGAAAACATCTCAGCGGGCCTCTGTGAAACGGGAACACGCAGCAAGCACGGGAGAGCGGGAGGGGGTGGGGAAGAAGGGTAGGGGGTCTGAGCAAGGGAAATACTTCGGGGGGATGGGAAAAGAGGGGTTGAGGGGGTAAGGAAATAGAGAAGGGGTGTCGGTGAAAGGAGAGAAGTAGGCAGGGACATGGCAAGGAGGTGGGGGAGGGGGTACGCGGAAGGAGGTGAGGGGAAGTGAAATTTACATTTGATTTGATGGATCGCTTCCTGCTGCTGCGCAGGAGACCCGCCGCCGCCCGGGCGACGCGACGCGCACTGTTTTAAGAACGGCGTTGGTAGCAAAAAATTACAGTGAAATTGAAAACTATCAACAAAAATGTTTAACAAATAAGGCAAATATTTTGCGTCACGCATCTGCGACTGCATGCAAAATTTATCTCTATGTTTCTGTGAATAAACCTTCGTGCTAAGGTAAAATCTACGTCCCTCAGCCAAATTTGTGCGCGAGAGCACATGATTTCGAACAAATGAATGCACGAACAATACAGAAATATGTGCCAACGGTTTGATTGCCTAAATTCGTACAAATTAAAGATTAAAAGAAGTGGGTGCCCTTTCAAAATTCAAACCTTACGCTCAAAATGAGTCACGAAGTCACGAACAGCCTCGTATGACGTCGAGGCCCCTTCCGCTGGTCTCTCTTCATGTCTCTCTTCAAGTAACCTCCTCCACTCCGGACCCACCCTACCCTGTCGCTCTGGAGCTGGTGATGGGGGCAAAAGAATTTTCTGATTAATTGGCTACAAAAGAGGGGAACGGTAGTATGGCAGGGAGGGAGGGAGGGGGAAAGGGGAAGAGAGAGAGAGAGGGGGGGGGACAGACCCCCTGGGGAAAGTAACGTCGCAAGGCCTTGCGCGGCAGCCTACCTCTCGGGCGCCGCCGCCGCGACGCACCACAATGTATTTAAAGAGAGGCCGCGCCGCCGTGGCGATAGTTCTCAATCCTGCGATAAGTTTACAGCCTCCCACTCTCTCTCTTCCTGCCTCTCTCTCTCTCTCTCTCTCTCTCTCTCTCTCTCTCTCTCTGGAAATCAATAGGTCTGGCGGTAGGCGCGCGACACTCTAATGCTCCCCGACAGGCGGGGGGCTTATCCATAAGGGATGGTCCGCCGGCACGTAGGAGGAGAGAAAGAGGGGGGGGGGGGTAGTGAAAGGGGCAGGGGGTGCGTGTCGCAGGGATGCGGGCAATGAGAAAGAGGGGGCAGTAGTGCGCGCGGGAACGCACTGCAAGCAGGTGTTTCCCATCACGGCAACCTGCGAAGTAAATATAAGAAGCAAAGGACAGTATCAATTAAGTAACGCAATAAATATAAGAAAAATATAAAATATAACAAAAAATATAAAAGCGTATTAGTTTATGCTGATAGCCACTATCACTATGTTGATTTCATTGTAGTACTAACAATAATTTGCTTGTCACCAAAGTAAAATAAAGAAATCTGCCCCCTCACTGTCCCCCACCGAAAACACATCCGACGGCCCTGCTGCGTCATGGTGCAATTTTCCAATCAGTGAAGCCCCCACTCCCGCCCCTCTCTGTTGGTCTGCCTTTACTACTTATATGTGGCGGGAGGCGCGGGGCACACTACACTAGGTCGCCGGCGAGCTAGGCGAAGTCCCCCAGTCTCTCTGTCAGCCCGCGACTGAAACAACGGACCAGTCACCAGCCGTCACAAGTCATGGCTGATGCGGACGGGAGCATCGTGGACGTACCCGACGTCGTGGACAACGCCCTTCGCCACATCGCCTCAAAGCAGGGCTTCAAGAAACCGCAGTGAGTCCACATAGGGAACTGATTCTTTCAATGATTAATTGTAGCAAGGAAATCTTACATTTAAGGACACTGGTGAAAAATGTAGGATATCCAAACATTACTCCGAAAACTCAACAGTGTACATTGTATGCTGATATATCATCAATAATCAAGAGTAAAACTTACTGAAGCTTCTAATACCAGGTGGCTGATTCACGCCGCGCACTTTTGTAGTTATACTGTACCGCATGCAGGCGTGCGGCCGGGTTGCCTAATCGAACGGGGCCGCAAGGAGCCGTGGGCAGCGACGATAGGCAAGTCCGCCCGCACCCGTGCATGCGGTACAGTATAACTACGAAAGTGCGCGGCGTGAGTCAGCCACCTGGTAAAATAATATAAAAATAGGTCACAAGAGAAAGAATAATTTTCTGGGTGTGAGTGAGAATATGTGGCCGGGGTGCAGCTCATATGGCAAATGCTAGCCGTTCCAAGTAGTGTCATGGCCAGTAATAATCGTCAATTTAGGCGGCGTGCACAAATTACGTCGTCTAGGGAGGGGTGGGGGGGCGGCCAAAAAGTCACTGCCGATGACAGGGGGAGGGGTGGGGGAGACTTCAGTCTGAATGAAGTAGTGTCTTTAGTACACCACAATTTTACAGTAATTATATGTAAATTTCCGGCTGTAAACACGTGCAACATTAAAGAACATTGTTTATTCTTGGGGTGAATATGTACTAAGAAGATGCATAATTAACCGAGATTGAACGTGTGGGTGATCCAATCTTCAGCTCAAATAAGCCTGATGAAGCTATTTTCAGCTTTCAAGGGGAAAAAAACT
>NW_026267151.1:3085302-3088258 GCF_000697945.3 Frankliniella occidentalis
ATCCACTCCGGCGAGGTGCTTCTGGGAGGGGAAGAGGAGGGGAGCCACGCCACCTGAACACTCGGTCGAGCAGCACCATCTGTGCGCCACCGGAAACCTGCCCTGGCCCCTAACTAGACGACCACGACAGCAAACCAGTTACAGCAAATGATGGCAGAGAGGGGGGGGGGGGCACCAAACAACGATGACGTAATTTGTGCACGGCACTGTACTTCAGTTTCCATGTGACGTCTGGGGCCCAAAATCGTGATGGCTACATGAGCACACTATTCCGCTGCGTCATACGGGATGAGGTAGGGAGTGGCTGTAGCGTGGAGTAATAATGCAGAATGCAATAGTGTATTTCGCCTAACGGAGGAAGAAGAATAGTGGGTAGAACATGTAAAGGTTCCTGATTGGGCGAGCGCTAACCCCCATTGCCGGCGTGAGGTGCACGAGAGGTGGGAAGTTCTCGACAAATCGGTAACATTTAGGCTATGTTCTACCAGCTTCTCTTCTTCCTCCGCAAGTCGAAACACACTAAAGCGCGGGAGACGTAACGTAACATGATTTGTTGGTTCCTTAAGGACTCGGCGGGGCCCACTGAGCTGAAAGTCATGGTGAAGATCTCCAGGGAGGGCATGGAGACCATGATGGAGTGTCTGTTCGGCATAGAGGGCCTGGTGTACGAGACCCTGTTACCCGCCCAGAAGGAACTGGCGGGTCTGCGCGAGCCGCTGCCCTGGCCCAAGTGCTACTTTTCGGACGTGAAGGGTAGACAACCTTACTGCCTTGTACTCGAGGACTTCGGCCCCGAGGGCTTCGTAAACGCTGACAGGAGCAAAGGCCTGGACGCGGCGCACATGCGGCTTGCACTCGAACAGCTCGGCAAGTTCCATGGCGCGTCCATGGCCCTGGTGCGGTTGCGCCCCGAACTGTTCAAGACCATCAAAGACCAGCTGCCAGTCCTCTTCCGTCTACCCGAGTTCTGCAACATAATGAAACCGTTCATCGTTCCCGTGCCTTCGCTGCCAGGTAACTACAAAGCATTGCTTTGCAACTGCGAAGGATTTCGCATTTTGCTTCGTAAGGTCGAAACTGTCAAGCAGGCCACTATTCCTTCCACGCCCTTTGTTTCACCTGAATTATCCAAATTTTTACCCAATTGTCTCGTGGCCAAAGGTCTTGTCGAGAGTAGGTATCCCAAAGGCAGCCACGTGCACACCGTCTTGCGGAAGCTCTGTGACTCCTTCAAGGACACCTTCCCTCAGCTTATGTGGCCGCTGCCTCCTGAGGACGGCCGCGGATGCACGTTCGTCCACGGGGACTGCATGATCAACAACATGGCCTTTAAGTACGATAAGGTGAGTGACAGCCCTGGTCTACACATTATGGGTCCACCATGCCACTGTTTAACGGGTTTCGGGGTTTGACAAAACTACGGCGGAGAGGGGGGGGGGGGGTCACTCGTTCCAGCGTAACACACGGTATTTGTTTTGTTTCGTCATCCGACTCCAAGTGAGTCATTGTCACGATCTGTGAGCCTGGGTTAATGCCCGGGTCACCCATGGGTGGGTCGTCTGCGGGTTTACCAAAGATAACTAAGTGCAAACGATTGCTGTGCCCACAGGACGGCGCGGTACAGGCGTGCAAGCTGTACGACTTTCAGGTCGGGTCGTACATGGAAGTCGCCCAAGACTTCATGTGGCTGTTGTTCTGCAACACCGAGAAGGAAATGCGCGACGAGCACTGGGAGTCCCTGCTGCGGGGCTACATCGACGTTGTGCACGACACCCTGCGGGCGTCCGGCTGCGATGACCCCGAGGACATCTACTCATTGGACCTGCTGAAGGCATGTGTATAACGCGTGTTTGATCACCTTGCCCACGTGACGGATTGTTTGTGTGACGCTATTTCTATTCCTCGTACACCAGGAGCAGCTGAAGCGCCTGGCGGTACCAGCGCTTTGCATACAGCCCCTTATGTGGAGCTTCATGACGGCTGATGACGATCAAGTCGACGAGGTGCGCAATGACATGGCCGCGCCAGAGCAGTCCGTTTCAGTGCCTCTCCGAACGACGCCGAAGCTCATCGAGCACTACATCGGCCTCATCGAGAACGTGATTGACTGGGGCTGGTTCCCCACGGTCGAGGACATCGACCGGTACACCGCGGAGGCCTGAGGCCGACCGAGGCACTACGGGGGAGGTTCTGGAGAGCGCGCTGGCCGTTCACTCCACATTTATATGTAATTTATAGGGAGACACAACTAGGAGCGAGCTTTTCTTATGGGAGCTCTTCTGCACTACTACCTCCTCAGCTACCCCCGCAACACATGGGCCGGCTGGGTCCCGCCTATCCCTTTGCGTGGACCCTCGGAAGCAGGTAGCCAATCCACCACCGCAGCAACATCTCCTCAGAAAAGCTCGCTCCTGGCTGTGTCTCTCTATAATCATTTTCAAATCGGAATAAAACCATAATTCCCCACCGAATCGCTGATATCCTAATATCCCATAATACCTCCACACCAGGACATCTTAAGTACTCCGGTCTTTCCGAAATTGTTATAAAGCTGCATTTTCTGAGGGCTCATGCTATCCGGAAGGCAAGGAGGAAAAATTACGACAGTTCGGGAATACGGTCAGCCAAGTATTTCTTGCGCAATCATTCACAAGATGATGCGGTAGCTCCGAGAGCAATAGACGAGCCACGTCCGTACTCTAGCTTGGTCGACGCCAGAGTCTAGACTGCGGGCCGCGGACGCACGCGGCACGCGCCCCGTGGCGCTGCGGGGCCGCGGGAGGCAACACGGGACGCTGCGGGGGCAGAGGGAGCCGCGGGGGCGCCACCCGGCGGCAGCCCGGGGCCCGAGGCGTCAGCCCCACTCCATATAATCAGCCGTAAAGTCGCCCCCGCGTGGAGAGGCTAATTGGCAACGGCGGAGCTGCAGCGCGCGCGGGGGTGGATGGCAGGGGAG
>NW_026267151.1:3089558-3090167 GCF_000697945.3 Frankliniella occidentalis
GCGCGAGGCGCGCTCATTTAGAAGCAGCTCCTCCCCGAGTGGGAGGACGACGAGCGAGCAGTGCGAGCGGAGCAAGACGGAGCAGAGCAGACAACGGCTCAGCAGCAGCAGCAGCCGCGCACGGCGACGGCAAACGAAGTCCATTCACTTCTAATTTGTCTTCGTCAGAGAATAACACTTTACACTGGCGTCGTCGTCGACGACGACGTCGTCTCCCGGCCGCGTCCCCTCCCCATCCTCTTCGAGCGCCGTGACAAACGCCGCCACCCTCGGGGCGTATGACGGGGGCTCCGCCCGGAATGTGGACGCCCCGAAACGCCCCGGCCTCTTCAGACCAAACGGCGTAAAGGCGACGATGTAGACACCAGGCGTGTGCAAACACGGGAGCTAGCAGGGGAGGTCGGCCGGCCCAGCGCCGCTCGTTCAGCGCTGGGATTCTATGGTGAAGGCAGGGCTCTGGTTGCGAGAGTCTTTTGCCCCACTGAAGAAGGAAGCTGCTTCCCGTGGCGTGTGGGCGCGCGCGACTGGAAGGGGGAGGGTGGCGGTGTTGTAGTTCACCCCCGCACCGTGAGAGAGAGAGAGAGCGGAGGGGGGGGGAGGGGGCACAGG
>NW_026267151.1:3090382-3092191 GCF_000697945.3 Frankliniella occidentalis
GGGGGGGGCTGGAGAGGGGGGAAGGGAGAGGCCGGGAGCGTGTTAGTGGAGCGGGCGAGAAGTTAGAGGAATACCGAGAGAATGGGCTGAAGGGGTAGCGGCCTTAACGGGCTTGGTCAGACGGAGAGGGAGCGTGCGAGGGGACGCAAGGCCGTGAGGGTCGGAGAGAGAGGGAGAGAGAGGGAGAGAGAGGGAGAGAGGGAGAGAAAGAAAGAGAGAGAGAGGGAGAGAGAGGGAGAGAGAGGGAGAGAGAGGGAGAGAGAGGGAGAGAGAGGGTGGGGGCAAGGATGCGGAGGAGGTGGATGAAGAGAAGGCCCTCGCTAATCCAATCCAAGTGACCACCGCTGGCCGCCGCAAAGCCGCAACCAGGCCAGCCGCAGCACATCCGTATTTTCCCTTCCCTTCCCTCGGTCCGCCCGTCGGCCGGTCGGCCCGTCGGTCCGTCGGTCCGCCCGGCCGCCCCTGGACCCCACGGCACGGCCCCGGTCCCCCGGGCGGGGCACCGCAGTGCGTCGCACACCTGCGCCCGATCAACCCTTCCCATCCGGCCCTTCACCCCGTTTAGGCCAACGGAACGGCGTGGCTTAAAGGGGGGGAGGGAGGCAGGCGACGCGGACGACGGGCGACACGGGGGGCGGTTCCGGGAAAAGGAGTCAGGGACAGGAGGGGGTAGGGGGAGGGCGATCGGCCTTCCGAATGGCGCCGCGCGGCCCCCGCGCGCACAAGCCTTTCCTTTCTCTCCACGACTCTGCAGCCGAAAACTAAAACAATGCGGCCAACCCCCTCCCCCCCTCACCCCCCCTCATTGTCCGGGCCCACCCCGTTAATGACGCCCGCCGAGCGCCAGGGCTTTTAGGAGATAGTTTAGAACACGCCATTCGAATTACTACCGGTGGGGAGGGCACAATGACAGCGAGTCGTCTCGCACAGGGGCGGCGCACGTGGCTGCCGCGGAGCCAGCAGCCTATCCTGGAAAGGACAGAGCGGGGGAGCAGAGCGGCTCTGCGCTCTGGTGGACAAAAAGAGCGGGACACGAGTAAAACCAAGTTCGAGACTTTCACGTGGAGGTCGCCCGAAAATCACCCCGAATGTCGCGGGTTTCTCACTCCTTCCGCCCGTCACACGGCCCGAAGAGCGCATGCGAAACCCGCATCATACGCAGCAAAGGTGTGTATTCTCTGATGCACTATAGAGTACGTGCAATATGCGAAATATTGAGATACTGAAGTATGAAAAGAGTCGACGTTTGAGTACCACATCAGCCAGCGCCTATAAAGAGTTATTGGGGCATTCCAGAACTTCCTTTCTACTTTTCCGCTGAATGCGTGTTTTAAATCAGCCCCTACAAATATATTCAATGAATTACATTCATTTGTCAGACAGTATTTCGTGAATGGGCTTTTAAAAACACAATTTATCTTGTACGTTCCTCATTCCCAGTTTGAATTGCCGCGCCTCGACGCCGTTGTCACAGATCTAAACAGAGGTTAGGCTCTTTATTATATCTCGATCAAAAACAATACTCGAGTATTTCCTCGGTCCTCGGTTTAAACACATAGGAGATATTAACCATAAAATTCACGTTTTTTGGTACCGAGGGTTAATACAACTTAAAACTCCGACTTGCGTCTTCTGCTGTACTCAGAAAGTTATCTGTCGTTTCACCGGCAGTGACTCGGTCCAAACATAACGGATCGCTATTGCACGAACTCTATACAGGAGCACTGCCGCCGTCGGAAATAGGGGCGTCGCGATGAGATCCCATTTGAAGGAGATCTCGTGCGTCCGCACACACACACACACACACCA
>NW_026267151.1:3092241-3093511 GCF_000697945.3 Frankliniella occidentalis
TACAGGAGCACTGCCGCCGTCGGAAATAGGGGCGTCGCGATGAGATCCCATTTGAAGGAGATCTCGTGCGTCCGCACACACACACACACACACCACCTGTCCTATCCGGTTAGCGGGCGCGGTGGGGTGCAGCAGGCGGGAGTGTCATATAATTGGCTGAGCCGTTTTACCCCTGCAGACCAAACAACGCGACGGCGGGCAAGGGGACGAAAAAAAAATAGAAAAAGACGCAGAACAGGCAAATAGACGCGCGTGTGCATATTCAAATAAGCGTTTCTTCTCATCAGCGCGAAGAGGACGGCGTCAGGCAGGGGCGAAACCAACTCCCCGCCCCCCCCCCTCCCCATCATCCTCTCTCTCTCTCTCGCTCTCTCTTTCTCTCTCTCTCTCTCTCTGTCACTTCGCCGAGGCGCCCATGCATAGGGACAGGGAGGCGCCACGTAGTACTTTGTAAAACGGCACTGATGCCTTCTCCTCCCCTTTCGCACTCCTCTTCGTGCACCGAGAGCAAACACTACTCGTGTCATTCCATTTGTGCTCGCCCGCTGTCTTCGTGTGTTTGCGCTCGCAATTACAATGGCGACTCATTGGCGCGGAAAATACAGTGAATGCGGCGCGCGCAGGACAGGGGGGCCTGACTGTCGCGCCCACGGTGATGAAGAGGGCGATGGGATGGGAGCGAGAGGCTCGCGCGGGGGCAAATATTAAGCTCGAAACAGGGTATTAATATTACAACGCGCCTATGTACTGCGATGTACTTCTACAAACAAGGCAGTCCGTCTAATTATCCAAAGGCAACTCTGCGGGGCCTGTCTATCGCCCGCCCGTGCGCGCGCACAGATTTGCGCTGCTGTGTGTACATATTTAAAGAGTGTACAAATTAGATCAACTCGTCAGTATTTTTCATCGGGCTTACTGTTAGACGGGCCGGTATATGGTCACTTCCACCGCCCCTCGTAGGCGTCTCTAAGCAAGTTGACCGCCGAGGCCTCCTAGGCGCGTGTGATTCTTCCTCCGGGGAGACTTAGTTTTGGGCTCCACGCGGCCCAATCTCTGAAAACAACGCTTTGCGGCTTCGGGGGGAGGGGGGGGGGAAGAGCCGAGTAGAGCGCACCCCCTCCACGAGCTTCCCCCCCGGGCCGCGCGGAGAAGAAGCTAGGTCAGTTCCACCCCCGCAGCACCGCAGCGCCCACCTACCCGCCCTGGCGCACAAAGTTTCCGCAGCGCGCCGCGGCGGCGTTCCATTTGGCCGAATTGAGGGAGACCAAGA
>NW_026267151.1:3093876-3101757 GCF_000697945.3 Frankliniella occidentalis
CGCCGACCAGGCCAGGGCGTGCTGCAGCTGCTGCCGAATCCTCTCGATAAGCAGAGACTTCACCACCCAACGGGACACGCGCGGCGCGGGGGTGCATACCGGGTACGCGGGATGCACACAGAAAGAAACTGGGGGAAATGGTGTTCATTTCACTGGAATTGCTAAAATTGATATGCTCATCTAAAAAAAGTGACGGAATTGATCGTTTTGTCCAATTCTCTCAGGTCTTACTATCTTTTTTGGGCGTAGTACATCTTCAAATGAATCATCGTTTCAAAATCATTACTGAAGTACATAGAGCGATGGAAATGCAAGCGTCGCTCTCAAGGGCGACGCGCGAGACTCCAGATTCAGTATTTTACATTTGAAAGATACAGTAGGAGTGTAATTATCACAACAAGATCAATTTCAACCTTTCTTTAACAATCCTGCAAATGTGCGACTTTAGTAAGCACCTCTGCTTCTCCAGTAAAAGTACACCATATCAATTCAGAAGAAAAACAAAACAAATCCCAAAATTACACTCGTCCTTGTGCGAGTGATGAATGCAATGGAGCCAGTCAAAATATGAGATACGAGGGGGCAGCAAAACGAGGCGCGTTGGGGGTGAAAAAAAAATAGGCTGGAGATGCGGGACCTGTTGGCGGAATGACGGCAAAGGGGGTTATGGGTTCATGAGCCCGGTCCACGCGTGCTCGGCTGCCAATAGCCGTGATGGAGGGCGTGTTCGCGGTGAGGGGCACTTTCTGCCGCCCTTTCTTTGTCCAGTTTTATCCATAATTAACGCTCGCGTGGCCGCCACCATCATCACCATCGGATCACCATCGACATGTCCGGTGTAAAAACGAGAAGGAATTAATAATAAAAACACACGCGTGCGAGCGAGAAATAACGTGAGGGGGGGGGGGGCAGCAGGCTGAAGGGCGCGAGTCCCATCCCCTGGTCGCCCTGGCGCTTCGGGCCTCGTGCAGAGCTCTCGCAGAGAACGGCAAGGCAATGGGCAGCCCGGACGCTACCCTGCTCCGCACACAGATCCCCGCCCCCGCGCTGCCCCCGCGCTGACAGATCCCCGCCCTCGCACTGCCCCCGCGCTGCCCCCGCGCCCCTCGCTTCCTTAGCATTTCTGACCTCAGCAAACTTTGCAGCAGCGGCACAAGACTGGCGGGGCTGGCGAGGCTGGCCGGGCTGGCGGGGCCGCGCGCCGGTCAGTCGGGCTGCGGTGGCGCCGCTACCCGCCCCCTCAGCCCTTCCTCCTTTGTCCCTGACGGCCTAACATCCCTCCTCTGCCCCCCGCTCCTGCCCCCCGCCTGACCGCCCCCGGGGGCGGCGCGGTGCTGCGTGGGGGCCCTGGTCCTACGGCCCTGGCCTGGCCAGCCCCCCATTGGCAACACAATGCCTCAGTTAGTGCGCGGGCGCCCCGCCCCGCAGGCTACATTAGCACGTGGGAGCAGGATCAGCTGCAGGACACCACCGCAGGATCGTCACAGGATCACCGCAGAGGCACCGCAGGACATCATAGCAGGCCGCGGAACAGTCGTGCAAACAGGGCCGGCGGTGGCGCTCTGCAGACACAGTCGCGCGACCGGCCTCCATACGACTCCATCGCGGTGGTGCGGAGGCGGGCGCCGCCGGCCGCAGCGGGGTGCCACTGTCAAGGGCTCTGAGGAATCCGAGGGCGATTCTTCCCAACAGGAAGTCCCACAATCCCGAGAGTTCATTTCTAGCGAATGACCTTGAAATTTCCCCTTTCACCCGATTCGCGACGTACCGCGGCTGGCCCGGGCCGACCACCTCCTGATTGCGATTTTTGCTGGCGTCCGCAAGATGACGAGAGGGCTGCGAAGTGTTATACTCTCCTTTTCCTTTCCCCCGACCTCGCCCGCACCACCGTCGCCCGTCGCTCAACTCAAAACGATCCCGTCTGTGTCTCCTGAATTATAGAGCCTTCAAGTTTGCGACCCCCGTGCTGCTGCTGCTGCTGGCTTTGCAGAGGCGGTGCGGCGCGGGGGCCATACATAAATAAGGCCCGCCCAACGCGACGCGGCGCCGGCGGCCCGGGCATCTCCGTCCACTCGCACAAGAGGGGCCGTCCGTGACTCACGTACAAAGCTTTGCCAGACCGAGCAAATGATGGTGTAATACCAGCAGCAGTAGTTTCCGAAAGTTGAAGCGCTACGAGATCACTGATAAAATTAGTGTGCAACTGCTTAACAGTTTGTAAGTAAGCAACTGTAGGTAGAATACGTGCAAGTCTTTAACTATCGGTGTGCTCTTGCAAGTTGGCGATTCTTCCGTTGGCACTCCCCACACAGTAAAGCGTCCAATCTAAGGAGGTGTTCGCAACAGATAAGTTAAGTGCAGAGCTACGAAGTTGAGCAGTTGTCAGTGCACCATTGCGGAGTTGAGGTCTTGCACATTTGACATTTATTTTACCAGTGATCGTCAGTGATTCAACGTCATAATTTCTTTCCATTGTGCCGACATTTATAGAAAATATTGCCAAAATCGTGTGAGAGAAAGATTTCTGTTTCTCGCACACGGAATCGTTTGTTACTTTACACGTCGCAGCGCCTGAATGTGGTTTCAACAACAACAGTCGATTAGCGAGCCGATAGGCGATGTGTATACAGAGACGACGCCCGCGGCAGAAGCTCGGAGAATAGAGAGAGATGACCACCGGGCGAGAGACATCCTCGCCGCTGCGCTACGCGTCGACACTCCGGCCCGTCCCCCCGCAGCCCCGCTGTTTGCATCCCGGCGTCCGGCTGCACAATGCAGAGGGGTGGACGGCGACTCGGCGGGGTGGGTCGGATCGAAACGTCTTTGGGGGAGGCCATTAATCAGAAGGCAGTAAAAGTCCCCAAGGAGGAGCAGGGCAGAGGCATCACATCACACACATCTCACTCTCGTGTGGCCAGCGGGCAATTTGTGGCGCTCCTGGAGGAAACAGGACATTGTGCTCGGGTCGTCGGCAGGGCGGCGCGGGGCGGCGGGGCCCCTCCCACGGGCGGACGGGGCGACGCCCCGCTGGCCACGCCGGACGACAATGCGGCGTGTGTGACGACTCTGTCCAGAAATGGATAAATATACACAGAGAAAAACAAGATTGGCCACGCGTTTGCGAATAGTCCAGCTCAAGTGAGCTGTCCCCTGCGCCCCAGCACAGTGCGATCTTAAATTGACAATTTGCGTCATTCAGTATTATTGCAAGCTATCCAGATGTGCACAGAGATGCATACTAAAATGGGCACATATTTAGTCCTTTAAAAAACTCGAGGGCCCGCTCTGTGCTATATACAGAGTGAGGAGGGTGGGGGGACTTTGCCTCTGGTAGAGACAGTCTTTAGGGGACTGTCTAAAAAAACCCAATTTTAAGAGTACCGGGTGATTAAGGAAAAACTCATAGGTGCGGGCGGGTTGGCCTACCCAAGGGGCTATGACGCATTACGGCCAGATCGGGTAGGCCAACCCGCCCGCACCTGCGTCTTCTCTGAATCACCCGGTACGACATTGCTTAAGTTTTCATACACTTCAAACCGCTTCAAACAATCCCAACATTAAAATAATATTACTCTTACTATCGGTAATGCCCTGAATCCGCAGCCGGACGGCAGCAGTCGCAGCAGTACACCTTGGCACCGCGCTTACCTCCGAAACTCGAACAATGGCCGTGCTGCTGGTCCCTCCTGGTCCCCGGGACGCGTCTCCTGCCTGCGCTGGCCTCCTGTCCTGCTGCAGCGATGCCTTCCTGGAACGGAGGATGACGGAAAGGGTCACTAGGAAAATAATGACAGACAAATAATATCGAAGAGGCCGCAGAGGGAGTAGATGGCGTGCGGGTGGCGGAGCGTCGCGGCGGCAACGGACGCGCTGCGCCGCCGCTCGACAAACCCCCTTTTTATACAATTTTCTTCCTAACTCCCCCAAGTAGATAGCAAACGGTGGCACGCGTGGTGTCCCCCCATCCCTGTCCTCCTCTCTCTCTCTCTCTCTCTCTCTCTCTCTCTCTCTCTCTCTCTCTCTCTCTCCAAAAGAAACGAGGAGGCTCGCAACAATTAGCTCTAGAGCGACAAAGCCGCCCCACCCCGACACACACACACACACATACACATCACTCGCACTCACTGCATCCTCTGGACCATCATCATCATCATCATCTTCGCAGGTGGCGTGTGGGACGGCAGCGCGCGAAAACAAACGGGCCTGCGCACTCATGGGGGATAAGCGAGGCAGGGAGAACGAACGATTTCGAACGCAGCTCAGAGTTGGGGTCGCGTGACCCACGCCGCACGTCTTTCAGATTCCTGAAGGGCGACATCACGTAAGGGAGTGGAAGGGGGAGGGGGGCCAAAAGGTAGAGAAAAGAGGGTGGGGGATGCATTATTATATTGTTGTTCCTTCATAGGATTTCGCGATGGACGTAACACGATTCAACGGCATATACTGTATGAGGAATGGAAAACCTGGTGTGTGAATCAACAAGGATGCGTCCTGTGACACCTTTCCCAAACTCAGAGGCAATGTTGAAGTGAGTATGGAAACGCAACTCGGCACAACATGTCTCGTTAAAGGTGTTAGATGGACCAACAGCAGATGGCAACTCAGCATTAAAGTGAAATAAAAAACGTTAACGCTAACGCTAACGTGAAAGCAGATGACTTTTGGCGATTGGCGTTGAGTTTTTACTCTCAACTCTGGGCGCGGCAGAGGCGATGAGGCGCGACGGGGCACAGGGGCAGCTAGGCGTGGCATTGAACGCGACTTTGAACGCGGCTTTGAACGCAGCATTGAGCGCGGCGAGCGTGGCGTGGTGAGCATGGCGCGGCGAGCATGGCGCGGTGAGCGGGGTGCGGCGAGCGGGGTGCGGCGAGCGGGGCGCGGCGAGCGGGCGGGGGCGGGGCGTGCGGCGCGGCATAGCGCGGACGAGGTCGTAAATGAGTCGTCAAGCTGCGACCGAAGCATTTATGGCTCTTCGTTTGGGGTGACCATAGGGCTGCTCAGTGTGAACAGCACTACTGCGACGCCGGCACGGGGACGCTCGAGACCCGCACTGGGCCAATACAGATACGATTCAACGGCGTTTCAACCAAGCTGCTCGCTTTAACTGACGAACTTTACGCTTTAACTGGCGAACTTACAACTTAACGAGAGTACAAGCTGACGATAACTGCGTATCATCTGCTAAAAATCTCACACCATACAGCAGGACAAATTATTGCACCAATCTGAGAATGAGCAACTTTAATTAAGAAGGTAAGTGGATGTTCGCCGAAAGCAGGTAAAGTAGTTTGGTGGGCGCCTTGCCATCCATGGAATGGAAGCCCAGGCGGAAGAGGCGAAAAATCATTGCAGAATAAGTCTGTGCTGGAAGCCAATGAGAGAGGGGGTAAGTGGGGAGGGGGAATGGGGGGTGTAGGGTCTCTACCCAGTTCCCGGTGAGCTGGGCACAACAGCTGCATGGCGGGGGGCCGGCGCGGAGCGGCGCACAGCATCCGCACAGCACAGCGTTTGTAATACGTTCAGTGCAAATAATGACCAAACCAGCTGACGGCAGTGGCGCGCTGCGCTGCCAGTTCTGACGGCTAGAGGAATATAGAGCAGCGGGGGGCGTGGCGGGGGAAGGCCAGCGGCAGCCGGCCCAGGAGCGGGCCGTTCTGCCAGATCGCAAGGCGTAAAAAAAAAAGAACAAAAAAAAAACGGAAAGGTTTAGGGTCCTTTCCTAGATGCAATCCACAACTTCGGCATTTTTGCAAGCATAAAAATTTTCTTAGAGGCCCCATTTTTCGGCATACACCAATAAGAGAACCCGACGAAATTTAGGCCTTGTGGACGGGATTTTAATCGTGCGCTGAAAAAATTTGGTCAAATTACCACAGTTTTGATAGACTTGACTAAATGTAGAAAAAAATGCGGGTACTAAATTGTATAGTTGGTTAACTTACATGATGTAAATTTTGGTTCCTGCGACCCTGATTTGGTCAAATCAACTAAATAGTCCTCTGGGTGTACTTTCGACCTGCTCAGTTGTGTACTTTGTCTGCTACGTTAAATACGTTAAACATGAAACGAGAACCAAAATATAAATGGAAAGAGAGTGGACATTTTTATGCAGGGGATTGGCGCTTCCGAATCCCACCCGTACAACCAACTAACCGCGCCCAAATTACCTCCCGGGACTGATGAAGCTGTTGCAGCTCATTGCGACCAGGGCTGCCAATTCCGCGAAATCTCGACACAAAATAGCAACCCCAATGCCGCCGCTGAACAAAGCCTGCCACAAACCACACAGCAGTGCGGCCCCCCCCCCCCCCCTGTCTCTCTCTCCCTCTCTCTGTCCGTATGTGTGTTGTGCAGTGCGACACATACAGGGTGGGTGCGAGCAAGACGGACACACCCCGCGTGTTGGTCCCGGCGTCCGCGCACACACACACACACACCTCTTTTTGTGATTTTTTGTTGGGTGTTTTTTGAGTTTCTCTCTCACATACGGCGTGGAGCGCAGTGATTGGAAACACTGGACGCGCACTTTCCGGGACCAGTGATTAAAATGCGATTCTTTGTGGAACTTATTCGCCCGTTCTGCGTTTACTCTCCATTTTTCATGTTTTCTCGTCCCTCTCCGGGTCTGTGCTGCTGTGTGCTGTAATTTTGTACGAAATGCGGTCGATATGGAAATGGTGTGACCCCGTAGTGGGCAAAACAGAGTGCCGTCGTTCGTGTACAGAGTTAGATACTGAGGAAAGCAAAACGTTCGCACTGCTTGAGAATACGTGTGTAGGCACCTCGGTATCCACTCGTCTCTTGCTTGCTTGTGATATTCTTCTACAGGCGTAAATTATTTCAACTTTCAGGAACTTTCAGATAAAAATTAAAATAGGCGTGGCGTGGAAAAATTACAGGACAGTTATCGACAAATCACCCTTTTCCCCTCCCGCACCAAATCACACTTTCTGTATTTTTCCACTTTAAACGACAGCCTCTGGCGACAATTTCTGCGAGACCTCTGAAACCCGTTTAGTCCCGAGCGGGAGAGTCCCGTACGGCGGCGGGCGTCGGGCGCGGCCGCGCGCGCTGCGGGGGCGTTGGCGACCGCTCTGTCTCTGCGCCGCCCCGCCCGTATTGGCGACCTCCCACCACGCCGCGCCACGCCTGGCCGGGGAAAGGGCAGGGCGCTCCGCCGCGCCCCGCTCCTCCTTGTGTGCCGCCGCGCCGCCGCAGCGCCGGTGACAAATTGTCCGGCCTGGAAATGTCTCTCCCCCCCTCCCCCCGTCCCACCTCCGAACCAACCCGACCGCCGCGCCGCGGGGCCCACGACCTGCCTCACATGGAGCCGCCCACGCCGGGCCGCGGGGTACTTCCTCCTGGGCCAAGCTGTCCCTGCGTCCTGCTCCACGACTCAGGTGGTGGTCATCAGCTGGTAGGTATGTAACCCGAGCCTCCGGGGGCTCCCCCCCGAAAATGAGACGTGGAAGCGAGTTTACGAGTCGGCTCCCGGTTGGGCACCCGAAGGGGGAAAAATGGAAAAAAATCCAGGGAGTTGCTGCCGCCGCCGTGGTGGCGGCGTCCATTCCATCCTGCAGCCTCTCCCTAGGGGGTGACAATCACTCTCGGTGTATCTCCTTACTATTGTCCCTCTAGGAATGCGCCATGGCTTGGCCCCGACCGGCCGTCCCACCGTCCCGCCCCGGCGTCGCCGTCCACCTCAAAGTCTGCTCCGCTCGGCTCCGCTGCTGTGCACGGCGCTGTGTGATTTACCTCGCCGTGTCTCCAATCTTGTTTCACATCTGGGTGGGGTCCTCGGCCACCGTGGCGCCCGCCCCGCCCCGCCCCGCCCCGCCGCCACACGCCCCGGCTCTCTGAGGCCCTGGGTGGTTCGTCACA
>NW_026267151.1:3102060-3103748 GCF_000697945.3 Frankliniella occidentalis
GGGGGGGGGTCCCGTACCTGGCGCAGAGGTATGAAAAGGAGGAAGGAGGCCGGGAGGGGGTCCGGCTCCGGACACCGGATACAGACTGCTTGCGTGAGCCGGAGCCGGAGGGGCGGAGAGTCATTGTAGCGTATTGTCCCGAATGAACGACGCCGTCCAAGTCGAGTCAGAGGCGTGGCGGGGCGTGGCGGGGAGTGGTGGGACGTGGCGGGGTTGGGAGGCTGGTGGGGAGTTGCGGGAGCGGGGCGAAGCTAATATATATCAGCACACAGTATCATGAACGTGCGGATTATCCCATAAAGAGACTTCTTTTATCATGAATATTCAAAAGATGATGGACTTTGCGACTAAATGCGGATTTTTGAGCGAGGCAGTCCACTAAGGAGCAAAGGAATACAGAGAATGGGGAGAATAGAGGAAAGGAAATCCGAAAAATGTGCTGGCCCCGCTTGCCCTGTCCGGCAATAGGCTTAGGGGGGAGATGACGTGGAGGGGCGGAGCTGCGGCCAACAAATCCGACGTGTGGACCGGAAACTGCACCGCATTGCATCACAACAACAAATTCGGGTGTCTTCCCGTGCTGTCCGCGAGTTGGGGCGTTTCTGATAAGAGGTGGGGGAGAGGGGTCTCGTGAACAACACGTCGTCGGCTCTCTGATCCAAGCTCGCTTCGTACGGTAGGAGGTGTAAGTGATTTCGACAGCGCCACGAGGGAGGGCTAATTTTCGGGGGTGGATGGCGTGGCGGCGACGGCGGGCGGCATCCGCGGCGGGGCCGGATCCGGGCGAACGGTGGTGGTGGTGCTGCTGGTGGCGGGCAGAAGCAGGGGGGGTCATTATGTCGTGCGACAGATTGTGCGTGAGTGTGTCTCATTGCATGGGCGGGGCTGGGCGGGGTGACACACACACACACGTAAGGAGGTATTTGCCTTCTCCAAACAAGGCCACGCTCCGCAGGGCTAATGACAGCCTGACAAGCGACAAAACAAGTGCACACACACACACACACACACACACACGATTGCTTGAAGCAGGAAACGCGTGACGTTCACGCCCATGCGAGGGTGCCTACACCTGCAAAACCTGCAGCAAGAGAGAGAGCCTGCCTTACTCCTTAATGCAACCCGACACTGGCAAAACTCTTAAGATCAATTCACGTTTTTACACTCACTTTCAGTCCCCCGTTGATACCGTTTGTAAACTTTTAAGATATTTTTTGTGCATTTTTATTGCCAGAGCTGCTCCGCCGATCTGGCTGTACACTGCCATGCCAGAATCAGATCTGGCCGCCGAGCTCGAAGAGACACGGGGGATAAATTGTTGGCCCTTCACTGCGGCTAGCCTTCCAAAAATGTACGGCCATCGCAAAAAAAGAGCAGGCAAAGAGAAAAGAAAGGGGAGCAGAGAGGTGAAAATTGGTGCCCTTCGCCGCCCTTCAGCTTTAACCCCACGTCGGGAGGTCAGCAGTCCGCGGAGCAGGAGAGTCTGGCGCTGAAACAGCGGAGTCAGAGGACTCATCGCGCGCAGAGCATGGCAGCGCTGAACAGAGCAGCAAACTCCCCTCCTAATCTATCTGCCAAAACTTTGTGTGATGAAGTAACGATTGCGCATCAAAAGCTAAACGAACGAGCCTCATCGCACAACCTGCAAGCGGCAGCGAAGAGAGAGGAGAGAGAGAGAGAGAGAGAGA
>NW_026267151.1:3103809-3118156 GCF_000697945.3 Frankliniella occidentalis
AGAGAGAGAGAGAGAGAGAGAGAGAGAGAGAGAGAGAGAGAGAGAGAGAGAGAGGCTCCTCCGAAAAGTGTCTACCGCCGGGTTGTCAGGAGCACGTGCTATGGAGATAGCACACAACGCTGCGCTAATTAATAGAAAAGAGATTTATAAGGAGCAGCTCAGATAATGGTGCAGTGCGAAAGATGTGTGGCAGTGGCAGGTACACTTTGCATAGTGATTCTCATTAAATGGAAACACGTTTCAACTATGTTGCGGCGGATCCGCAAAGGATCGACCTAGGCATCACCCGACCTGGCACCTCGCACTTACATTAGATTGCGACCCAAACTGCAAATCAACCACCAACACCTGGCTACGGCGCGCGAGAAAGAAACGGTTACTGGAGAGTGGGGGAGGGGCATGTGGCACTCGGCAGCCACTGTCATTACAGACCACATTACCGTACTTATTTTGAGCCATTCCCGGAAAATATCGGCACGCCTTGCCACGCACTCAGGTGGCGTGGGCCTAGTCTGATGTGGGGGCCCAGTGTTGCGTGACGCGGCAGTGACACCAGCACCCCCATGGTGGCCATGACCACGGCCAGGCGCACCCTAAGTGGCGGCCAGCCGGTCCCCTGGCCTGGTCATGGCCACCATCGGCACTCTATCATACAGACTGTGCTGCTGGCCACTCCTGCGGGCCTGCGGGTCGCTCTGTCGGCGGGGCTCGCGGTCCTCAGAGGCTTCTGGTGTTTAATTGGGGCTTGGGCAGCGCTGCTGATTAACTCTCTCTCTCTCTCTCTCTCTCTCTCTCTCTCTTGCCCGTCTTATTATTTCGGCGCCTGATGGATTTTGCAAGCGGACTCGGGGATTGTATGAGGGGGATTAGCTGCTTATGGCCAATTTGTGTGAGTGCCCTTCGTCACTTGTCTCTCTCGCACTGCAGGGGCTGGTATCTATCCATCCCATCGTCTCTCTCTCCTCTCGCTGCTAAAATTTTCGGGCAACGCAAGGGCACCGCCATGGGCCCTTCGCCCGGGCAGGCAGGCCGCGGCTGAGCCTCATTTGCCATTCACACCGGCTCGCGCGGCGGCAACTAACGCTCGCAGCTCGGCCTGGGTGACCTTGCGCCTCCAGTAGCAAAAGCTGATTACAGCTCTGGAATAACAGTTGCTCTGCCGTGTCGGACCGAGAGCCGGGCCGGGCTTGCCGCGGCTTGCAGCCTGGCGCAGTGTTATTTGTAGGGACCGAAACATCACGGTGCGTCACGCTTACTGCTGGCGTGACACACGACTGGGTCGTGACACCGTCACGGACCCTTGACAGGGGACACAAACATGTCACATACCCGTCACCGAACATGCAAAAGTCGTTACAATGCCGCGTCGAGATATTACGCCCAAACAGAGAGAGAGAGATAGAGGGGGGGTCGGGGGTATAGCAGGGGAATAGGATGGGGAATAGGATCCCCAATAATATCCTCCTTGATCCCCGGAAATGATTAGGGCTCCTTACACCGGCCACATGTCTCAGGGCCCCTTCGCTCACCTTTGTTTACCTCGCGTGTCGATACGTGGGGCAGTGATTGGACATGTGATACTCGTAATGACGATCGGACTGGAGCGGCGCAACTGCCGGCGGCGGGCGCGCGAGATACAGGGGTCTGTCCTCGGCAGCAGGGACACAACAAGGGGGACTCGACTCCTCGCTCACGAGCTTCTGGGCTGGAGGAAGCGAAAGCACTGTCATTAGGAGTAATTTTTGGAGTTATTGGTATAGAAAGGGGCAGCGACATGTGTGATCCTCGAAAAGAACCGATCCAACTGAGAGGAGCTTTGAGGCGGGCTTGGTGATAATTCAGCTTGCATTCCTAAAGTCTATATGAGGCCCCACAACATTTGACGATAAGCTTTTTAATACGAGCCCCGCATTCGCCTTGAATGAAAGAAATTCCATCAGAGAGGTGTGCGGCGACATGGTCCCGCCGAATAAACAGGATGTCCCCGCAGACAACAGCAGCCGGGGCGAGGCCCGACTGGCCCGACCCACTTCGCCGCGCCACACCCACGCCGCCATAAACCCTTGTCCCCATCGGGTCCAGCAGGCGCCACCTCACCTCTTCGGCAGCGGCGCCCCACCCCGTCCCGCCACAAGACACACAGCGAGATTGATTTCCGGAAAACACACCATCATGTTTCCGTCTGTCGCCCTCAAAAAAGCCCTCCCTACACGACTTCCAAAAACAATCATCCCCTAAGATCAGACAAACTCACATCGTGTTGTCTGTTGAGACCATCGCCACAAGAGCCACTAGCTAAATAAAAGCTAATAGCTTCAAAGGATTTCTATAATGAGCATAAAGTGGAAAAGGTCGCGCCTTTTTTATAAGTCCAGAAGTCTGACACTTTTATTGTCTCCGCGGCCGTCACTGCGAGTGACATTTTCATCAACATAGGTACAGCGGGGAAGGGGCTCAGGACAGCGCTTGATCGAGTCAGGGGAAAAACGGAGGCAACATGATTCATTTTCACAGCGATTGGAACAGGACTGGCCGTCCACTCAATGGCGGTTACCCCAAACCAAAAACTCGTATAAAATTTGATCAAATTTTTTGGTCTGTCCTGCGATGAAGTTGGCTGGAGGCGTCGGGACAGTCTCCATTTAGTTCATTGACGAAAACGCTGCTATGACATGATAGAACGTTGGAAAGTGCCTCACCATGGTACCACAATTGTAATGTACCACTAGTGTAACTGGAGTGCTTGTTAAGTAAGCGGAAAGCCTGATTACAAAATCAAAATTTTTCCCTTTTCATGCTTACATTTTTTGGAAGAATGCAAGAGAGCTCAGCGGCGGTTGTCGTCACCGCCACCGTCCGGGCCGGGCCAGGAGAAGCTGGTCTGGGCCGTGCGTGCAACCTGTTACGGAGCAGCAGACCAGAAATCAATGAACCGTGATGCTCTTTTTGTCGCTCAGGCGAGAATTTACTGCTTATATGAAAGCGGAAAGCAGAAGCAGCAGAAGGGCGGCGGCGGCAGGAGAGTGATAAAAAATGATTGGTACTAGACGAAGCTGTCCGCCGCACGGAGATTTGAACAGACCCTTTGCAGCAACCAACACAGCGTTTCCACCCAAAAGTTTCAATAATGCAAATTATGCATACATAACAAGCAATATTAAAATGAGAACTTTTCCATCTCATCATATACGGAATTCCACAATTCCAACCACAGATCCGAACGCCTACTGCCCGCCTCATTTCATCCCACGCCAGCAACCTGTTGGGTGGACGGGCTACCTGCACCTAGAGTCCTATATAGGACTCTACCTGCACCGAGTGCATCGGTCCTCCAGGGAGCCTCTTTAGGGTGATCCCTGGGTGCCCCGCGGGGTGCCCCACAGGGTGCCGCGAAGAGGCGGGGCAGGGCGGAGGGTGCCGAGGAGGAGGGTGGCGCCCTCGCTCTCCAGCTGACGTGCCCACGCCTGCTGACGCCTACCGCTCTGTGTGGCCGCTCAACCCGGCCGCCCGCGCCAGGTTGGCAGCAGTAGTAGGCAGAGAAAGAGAGAGAGAATAGGGGGGATGGGGGGGGGATGACGACGGAGCGAGCTAATGAAGTTCGACTGAGTGCAAGAGAGATAGTATTATCTCTACGCCCCTTCGGGCCCTTAGTCGCGTCTCTCTCGCACTCCCAGAAAACTGACGGGGGAGGGTATCTCTCCCCCCAGTTTCAGACAACCGCCCCTTCGCGCCGACCCAAACAGCCCCCATAAACTGCTCAGCGCCCCCGCCCCCTTCTTCACTCATTACGAAATTGAAAGGGCACAACGGGATTTCCCCCTCCGAGATTTACTACCGGTTGCCGCCGGTGGGTGTATCGTTTTCATTAAATTACCACCGTTAATTACGGGGTTTTTAAAACCTGCCCTGCCTCAGGCACATCTGTAACTTATGGACACTTTCGCTCCATTTAATGCAACCAGGTGTGTTTTTCTTCATCATACAACTGGCAAAGTCCCTTTCGTCGCGTAGACTCTTTCGTCTCTTTCGATTAGCTAGGTCTGTGAATTCAAATATATGCATGGTGTACCCACGCACACACCGTGAACAGACTCAACATTATGCCGTTACATGCCATATGTACGTACATGCCGCGCACATTTTAGAGTATGCCATTTTTACATTTGAGTTGGTAGAGAACTTGTTTAGTGGGAAATGGGGCCGTGTATATAGTGTGAAATGCATTTCGGTAGATTAAAATTTGCCTATGCAAAAGTTTTTCTCATAACTGTAAACCTACAGGAAAGAGTGTTCCAAAATAAAGATATTTGACTTCTGAAATTAATTGAATCATTAAACTGTATTGCATTCAGTCGATACCAAAACAGATTTGAGTAGTAAAATGTTTGTCTACCAAATTAAAATTACATTCCACTCATATACAAACTAGACATGGTGCAGGGATAAAAATGCTTGCCTTCCATTTGGCTGCATGTTGTTTAAAGACATCACAGCGAGGGGCCAGGTGGACCGGCTCGTTAATTTGACACATACAACCGAGCGGCGAACGTAGAGCGGAGCGAGGTGGCGGCGGAAGGAGCCGAGGTGTTCGTAATGTATTCTGATATTGTCCCGCACACGGAACGGCTTCGTGCTAACCGCCGACACCAGTCGACGCCCAGCCCAGGTCCCAGGCCAGCAGCAGCGGTCGTCTCCGCTGTTATAGCATGTGCACAGATGCAATCACTTTTGGCGCGAACAGGGTCCTTTGCGCCCGCGCTCACACACACCACTCGGGTTGAGACGCCTATCGCGAAGGACATCACCTTGTGACAATAACGTGTATTTTATCCTTCGGCAATTAAGTCACGGCATAATAAAGACGTCTCAATCTCCTGGATGCCGAGCGCGCGCGCGGGTGTATGTGTGACGTCCTCAGTTCGCCAGGCACATGTTGGGTACGGCACCCAACCCCTGCTCGGTTATCGCCATCTACATCGGCCAGGTCAATCGCACTTCTAATGGAGAGGTACAATCCGGGTCGGCTACAGAAACCCGGAAGTTTGTGCAGTAAATCCAGTAGCGCGCGTGTCTTAGCACGGAGCTTCGGACATCCCGTCTTCCAGCGGCATTATTGTTGCAAATCACAGCACCGATGCAGATTCAGTAAGGGACTGCAAATATGGCTCAGGATGAGGACTGGATGGCAGAGTAGGTCGACGGAGCGAAGCACGCTGCCGCAGCGAGTCGCTGGAACTCGCACCAATCGTCACGCAATCCTGCTGGGACTTATCGGTTGCAATTGCTGAGGGCGTAGCGCAGCAGGGACGCCCCGTAGGGCTGGTGGCGTGGGACGGCCTCTGATCAGATTCATGAAAACCAAAGGTGTTCTGCATTTATATCACAAATCCCCGACATGCACGGTCGTTTCTCATTGTGTCCGCTCGCTTTCAAGTTTCAGAAATGTAAGGTTAGATTAATTCGGTTTTCTTCCACAAAATGTAAACCTTTTATTCTAAACAGGAATGTTTTGTAAAACAGTTGACATTGTATGGAAATCGTATTACGGTGGTAGACATAAACCATAGACTAATAGTAAGAGAACAAACTGCTACTTTAACACGTCAAACACGGCAAAACTTTGAATTTAGCTTTGGCTTTACTTACGTAAGTTTGAAAGGGGGGGGGGAGTGGTTTGGGAGAAATGTAGAAAGGTATCTAGTGTTCCTGGTTCATCTTCACAAAAGAAAACGAAAACGTTTTATGCTCCAAGACGATCGGAATCGAAATGGCAGAGTTATGTTCAAATGTTCAATAAAGTGTTTAATCGCCTCTAGCGGCAAACGGTGCGTTGGAGGTCAATTCTGACGGCAGATTTCGCCCCCAACTCAAAGGGGTGGTACCTCGCCGAAACGGACACCCCCCCCCCCCCCCCCCCCTCGAACGTTCAATTTGGAGTTATTCCCCTCCAAATTGACAATTTGGTCGTTTTTGCATACTTTTACCGCGTTTTACGCGGTCGCGCTGAAGCACGCGTGTCCCGCAAACATCTCGCGCCTGGCTCCTGGCTGTACTATGTACACAAGAGAACCGCCATATCGACGGCGGTGGGCTTATTCCAAGGGATTATAACTGGGCTGGGGTTCGTTTTACTTTTCATATTGTGTTTGGGTCAAAAATGAAAACGGCGGCACGGACCAATATGATCCCCAATCACACAAGTACTAGGCTGCCCCCTGACAATTTTTTCTTCGTCTTTCTCTTACTCTCTTTCAGTGAATTTTGCACCACGTAAACGCCTTTTCGATCTTTTTGGCGCCATTGAGCATTGCCACGTCATGAAACGAGTGACCAAAATACGGCGAAAGTTTCCCCCGAGAAAAATGATAAGTTGTGGGAACCATCTCATGGTTCTCTCAGGGATAAAACATATTCTTGAGACAACGTTTCGCTAGTGGTGAAAACAATATTTTTGGTATTTTGTGATTGTCCCAGCAGTAGCCATACGATGGTCGCAACAACTTTTCATTTTTCTGGGTGTTCGGAGAATGTATCTCGGGGGAGCATCAGAAAATGAAAACAAGACGAGGATCCTGTCACTCACCTTTCACAGCCGCCTCCGCCGCTCTCCAGCCAGCTGACATCACGCTGACACCCTGATTGCCCGCTCAGAGTACGACAAAATATTTTTGAAACAGAATGAAACGACTACATAATTTTTTGAACTATTTATTGACCCTTTCCTGGAAAAAGGAAAACGGAGGTCACTACAAATTGTTGTTGGTGCCAGAAGACTTAAGACATTACTCCAGTATTAGTTTACAGTGTCTGTCATCCTTTCTCTGATCCCTAAGCTTAGCATTTAACATTAAAAAGTTATTTAGGGTATCTGACCGCACACTGGGAAACATCCTAGTGATTATTCAAGTAAAGATGGACAAAATTGTAATAAATTTGGCTACACATTCGCTTGATGTCGAGCAAAACAGGGCAACAAGAGGAGAGCGGGGGTAGAGTGAGAAACAAAAAAACGAGAGGAACGAAGCTGCTGGTTCATTTCTCCCGCCTCGTTTTGTTTTTCTGGAAAGGAGCAGACAGGACAAGGGTTGAACGTTATTTGCCATAACACATTAGCATAATACGCATGCGGCGAAAATAACGAGATGAGCCTCACGCAAAGCGAGGAAGAGAAGACAGAAAACAACAAGGTTGCACTCCATGCATGGTTATTATACGAAGGCGAACACTTCAGAGAAAGAGAAAAATAATTGCCAAAGTCATTATATTGGGAATTTAAGGACAAGTCCTTTGGTTCCAGGGACAGTCTCCGATCAAAATAAACAGCGTTTTCGAACAGACAGTACATTGAACAATTTAGTTTAAATTCAACAAATCCCAGCAAATCAATCAATAGTGACATACTATAATTCAATGCGTGCTGCCTGTCTTTTCCCGGTTGAGCCGACTGGCTTCACTGGCAAGCCGAGGCATGTTTTAATGCGACTACCATAATCTGCTGCGAAGGACTGTTTGACAGTCCGGCGACTGTTGCCTCCATGATCGCACCGGAGGACACCGTAGCTCAGGAGACGGATAGGATGAAAGCCCTCCACACCGCGTAGTCGTTCCGTTTCTATGGCGGTGGCGACAAAAAAAAACTAATCCGCAAGTGACGCGGCAATCACATCAAATCGAGCGTGGAGAGGATTACCTTTTGCGGCAAAATGAATGAAAGAAAATGCTATCTGCTCAGCGGGGCCGCGTCCATGAAAACTGCTTTCCCTTCTTGCAGGAAGAGGGGAAAGATCTGTATAATGGGAGACCCACGGACGCAGCTCGTGGACGGGTAGCAACTACAATTATACGCCTCCAACTGCCGTGACAAAGGCGGATATATCTTGTGTCACAGTAGCCCGATCCTGATGCGGCCCGATGCCAACGGACTTAAAAAGTAAAACCTTTTAATTTTAATACCCATTGGTGACAACAAATACAGATCGTTCTCATTAAATAAGTTCTCTTTTTGGTAAGTTACCGTTTTTAAGTAGTACGATACGCTCACTTTTTTTCGTGTAGTTTTAAGTCCTCCGTCAGTTCATAAAATATGTGAAGATTACTTAGAAAATGCAAAAGAGACTCACTGCGGTGACGTATGAGGAATGCGCTCACACGCTTTCGGGAACACAATAGATAAGGCACAACAACAGGCTTCCCGCGAATTTCAATCTAAAGTCTACAAACGCTGCGAACTAAAATCAACGTGTCGTAACAACATGAGAAGAATTAAAGATTTAAACGTCTTTAGAGAAGACTGATTGACATTATCAAGAACACGGGAGCTCCAGACTCGAGGGTCCCTCACTCCGATTTTTCGTGTACAGTGATAAAAGATAAAAAATGATAAAATGATAAAAAATGAGAGAAAATGATAAAGAATGATAAAATATGATAAAATTTGAGAAAAAAGCAAAAAATGATAAAATGATAAAAAATGATAAAATCTGATAAAATCTGACAAAATCTGATAAAATCTGATAAAATCTGATAAAATGTGAGAAAATCTGATAAAAAATGAGAAAATCTGATAAAAAGTAAGGAAATCGGATAAAAAAACGAAAAAGTAATATTCGATTAGAGTTTGGTACACGTCCGGCAGTTGTCACATCTCTCCTTATGGGCGCGAATTACGAAATAATGAAAGCTACTCAACCAAATTGTGTCGCATGACTTTACGACAGTTATGGAGTTCTAAGTAGCTCATTGATTAAAAATGACTAAATTTGATAAAAAGTGATAAATAAACAGATAAAAAGTGATAAAATTTGATAAAAACTGATTAAATGTGAGGAAAATGACAAAAAATTGATAAAATGATAAAAATTTGATAAAAATATGATAAAAAGTGATAAAAAAAGTGAACAAATTTGCATGTGTACAGTGATCAAACTGGGTGAGGGACCCCTCGTCCAGACTCCAGACCAGAGGCCATCAAGAGGAAAATGCATAAAAATATAATAAAAACAAGCGGAAAATATTGGCGAGGGCTTTAAAAACGCAGATGAAAAAACTGCACTAAGAATTGAGTTTCGAGAGCTTCTGGAGGAGAGGATTTCAGCTTTCTTCGCAGCGGCAATTTTGAGACAAAGGTGTGTAATGTTTTCCCAATTAATTTTTCGTAGCCAGATAAATTAGAAGAACCGTGCGTTCAAAAGAAAAAGAGCACTGCAAAAAATACTTCACGCGTGTCATGTAGACTTTTGTTGGGTGTCTGGATGCAACAGATCAAGTAGTCGTTGCAACGTTTACGAACAATAGATGTAAAAGCGACTGCCAAAACACAGTGGGCACTGATGGAACCCTAGATCACCGCACGTATCAAATAACCGACCGCGAAGAAAAAGGAATCAAAACCCACAAAAAATAGACGGCGCATAGGAAAATAGAAAAAGAAAAAATGTTTCGCCACAAAGGTACAGTAGCATTCGTCGACGCCTTCGTCATCACCACACCCCAGGTCAGGGATTCCTACGGTCCGGCGCGTCACACATCTTCCAGTAAGGCGCGCACGCACATGCACGCACACACACACACGCCATAAAGAATGGTCTTCCATTGTGACATGTGATCCCTCACAACATGGGCGCCTCGCGGCCGTGGCCCGACCCGGCTGTCAGGTGCTCTGCGGAGACGGAAGGCTGTCGCAGGTTTTGATCTGCTATCGGGGGGAGTCGCTTTGTTTGCACTATCCTCTTTTTTTGCAAAGTGGGGGAGGGAGGAGAGGACAGAAAAGATAGATCTTGCTGGAGACGACGCACAAGATCGGTCCCCTCAAAACGCAGCAGTAGGAGACGCAGATGCATTCCGTATTCCAATGAGAGCTCGTGCGGTTCATACAAAATTGCAAACTGAGATTTGTCGAGTAAAAATTTGCTAAAAGAAACGTTTGGCACTGGCAACCTTTACGATTAAAAGAGGCGACCTGTATGGCCGACAATATCATGTTTTATGGTCGCGTATAGACCCTTATTAACAGAGACCACTCTGGAGTATAGGAGAAAAGTGAAACTCTCATATAGAAGTGTTCCCCATTTTATGCGAAGGTCTCGGCTGATTATTAATTTAGAAAAGTTCGTCGTTTTTTGCTCGTCAATAATTTTGAGGTGTTCTACTATTATTCTACCACATATTTTGAAAAGGTTGCTAACATTCTGCACTTTTTCCGCAATTAAGTGACATATAATAAGACTTAAAAAGTCAACATTTAGTATAGATAACTTTCTGCTCAACCTTTCCCTCTGCATAACAGAAAGGGGAAAGGGGGCAGAACTTATTACCCCGCACTCTGCCAGTAATCAGAAGTCTGCTTGTCTTCACTGCAAACAAAAGTATGCCAAACTGACATGAACTTGGTAGTGTTGAACTTAATGGTTCATATTATATTATAGGAGAGTTGGACTAGAGATTTGTATCTTAAAACTGTCCAAAGCCCACTGGCCAACCTTGAAGTTGTACACTTATGTGTTCAACGTTATTGTTAACACTTCATAGTATTCGAATTTTAAGTCAAACCCTTTAGTGTGCAACGCAGAGTTGAGCATTTCCATAGGCACGTCACTTTATTTTAAAATTTTGCACCATGGTCCCTGTCAGTAGGCAGCCCCACACGTAACGACGGGTGCAACGCAACACCCATTGCAGCACATATGCGGGTTTTCGTCAGAATGTGGTCTTCTGGAGCACATTCGCGCAGGAATTTTGTTTACTTTTCATTCCACCCAGTACGTGGCAGCGTCTTCCGAAATGCTATAAAACTCACCCCGCGGCCCTTGCTACAGCACAATATTGCTCGCATTCCTGTGGTATGACGCAGGTCCGACAGACTACCGTGAGGCGTTCCTTTTGCTGCTGGAGTTGAATACAAATATGTACTAGAGGGGCGGGTGGCACAAATCGCAACGCGTGTCCAAAAAGCCGGAATGCATCCCTTCGCCGAGAAACGACCCCTCAGCAGACTGGGGGAGGACGCACACGCACAGTCGCTATTTGGTGTGTCATTCTCGAGAGTGACTCAGCGCGTGCCCATGCGACATATACAGCAAGTGCAATGTCATTGTATTTTGTTGGTGTTTTCTTCCTTAATTTTGTCTGGCTTGCATTTGCCCGCCAGACAGAGTTGGCCTTCCATAACCAAGTTCACGCCATTACCAACGAGCGAAAGTGCATCGCCAAGATTTGGCTATTTTAAGAACTGAGAACACACCCACAGATTACAGTTTGGACCACAGAGCAACGGTTTTGCGCTGTTGCCAATATGTAAGGCAAAGACATCTTTTAAGCATATCAGCTAACAAATCCTACACAAATCCTAGGCTGTGAAATGGTGTCACAGACCGCAGGTGAGAGGTGAGGAGGGGCAGTTTTCCTCCTGACCTCTCATCTGTGCCCGACGTGTGAGAGTTCCCAGCACACTCCAGTAGACTTAACCGCATGCACGCTGTGCTATCGGCTCGCCTACTCTTCCGAGCCGTAAGGCAAAATGTTCAGAGACACCACGCAGACCTGGAAAGACCTGCATCGGGCGGGCGGGTGCTGGTCGGGTTGGTTTGTCGGTTGCTTTGTTCAAAACGACTGACAACTGAGCACTACGACCCTACCGCACTAGGTTTACCGCGTATAAAAGTGACATAGGCATATGTGAGGGCAACAGGTATGAAATGTGAACGCTGGATGCTGGTGATGATGAGTCAAAGTTAAATGTAGCGGGGGCGCAGTATGTTGGCCTATTGCTTCGCGGCGGGGGGGCATTGCTAGGATAATGCCTATCAGGACCCCCTCTGGCAGCCTCCGGCCGAACTCCGCCTTCAAGACAGGGCCAGCCGTTCGTCCCTTCCTGGGGCCGTGACTGGACCTCTTAGGCCTTACACACAAAAACACTGTAAAAGTAGTAAAGAGAAGTGAATGTGATTAAAATTTTCTGGAATGCCTATGTGATCCTGTTCACGGTGTTAATGCTACTAACTTGAACTTCCACTGACAGAAGTGTACAGAAAAGATTGGCATTCAAGAATATCTGGAACGCCTCTAAACGAGGAACTACGAAGCTGGTGAATTACTATGACCTGTGCACTCACAGCCCAAGCTGCACAGCTTCCTGCTGCAGGGCTTTCCTCTGTCCCTAGATGTGATAAAGCGAACAAAAGATCCGAATGAAGATCCTGACCTAAGGAAAGATAACCCCGGATAGCCTATTACCCGCTATCGGGCAAGCCCGGGCAGGCCAGGCCGTGCCGGTGGAGTAAAGGGAGGACTGGAGAGAGGGGCAGAGGATAAGCTTTCCGAGTGACACGACAGAATACACATCTTGACGTTGGCTCCCTCTAGGGACACAAATAATATAGTTTACGCCGTGACGGCGTTTGAGTCCTAGGCTAGTAGTGACACTATTAGCGCGCCACCACGCACCAGCCAACAAATCTTAGTGTGGGAAACCATCGCAAGTCTCTTGTCTTTCGGTGGTAAAAGGGACAAATAATTCGTGGCATCTATAGCCGATCGGTCTGCCGCCTTGCTGTACGGACTTGTGTGTATGCGACTTGTAACACTATATGCCATGGCCACAAAGCGTCATTCAAACAAGCAGGTTTGTCTTGCACTCAAATTTCTGTCTAAATGTTACACTGGTAAAACAAGTGTTTAATTTTGCACGTCAATTGACGTCTAAGTTCAAGTGTGCATTTTCTCGACACTTTGTGGTGTCTAACTATGTTATACGTCAATTGGTGTTTAAACTTTCGACACTTCCGAAACGTATAGCAGCTGCACACCATATGGTTCCCTATTGACAGCATAGAACTGTGTACGTCCAAGTGTGCAGAATTTAAACGTTTACAAAACGTCTAAAATTTGCACACCACACAAGTGTGCAACTTGAGTTAAACACCATGCAATGTGCAAAATCACAACTTGCACACGTTGGTGTGCAAATATTGCACACTTGTTTTACCAGTGTAATTTATATTTTATTTGAGAATTGAGGGAATCGATAGTACAGAGAGAGAGAGAGAGTTCAAGACATTTCATACATCAGAAAAGTAGAGGGAGGAAACCTTAAAGAACATAAACGGGCGAGGTTGTCAAAGGGCTATAAATTGCTTCATTTACCTTTTCTTATGGTCCATTTGAGCCAACAGCCAACAGGATACAGGGATACACTGCACACCTTGTGGATCGACTTACATGTCTTTTCCTTTCGTTTTGGTACGTATTAGAGACGAGGCCCTCCTTCCATTTGGGAAGAGTCTCTCTGCCCCCTCTCTCCTCATTTTTATGGATTCGTGTCCCCAACCTGTGGCGTAGCGTGGCTCGAACTGTCAGTCCATCCCCGCGACGTAAAACCCTCACCAAGCCTTAAAAATCGGAAGAGCCCAGGCAAGCCCGTGGCCATATAGAGGCGGACTTGACTCGGGGTTACGATACGGCCGGCCAGAGTCCTACGACAACACGGGCATCAAAACAGAAGTACGCACCACACCGACCACCTGACCTGGAGAGGAAAGTTTCCGCCGCCTCGATAGTAAAAACAAAACTAAAAAAAAAGGAAGAGAACGGTACTCAATACGCTGCCCCAAAACCCAGAAAAATATTTTATCACATTCACGGATGCGAAAGGGGAATGACAGTAACGTTTTTAAAGGGGCGGGTATAGCCGAAAATTTTACACCAAGCTAAAATTTTAGACCATATGTCCCTTATCATAAACACACAGACAATAAACTTAATCGAAGAGTAGGTAAAATAGGAGGCACCACGACTTAGAAAAGGGGGTAATTCAGACAATAGGCACAAAATTTAATTTTTTTCAGTTTGGGAATCTTTACATTATGGCATCGGGCAACATTCAAACCACTCGCCTCCCTGATTCGGTCCATGAGTCCAAAGGGCATGCGGAAGGGCCGATGAGGGACTGTACTATGGCGGGGTCCGTACCGCACAGGACAGGGCTCGGCCAGGGACGGAGCAGCGGCGGGCCAGCGGGGGCAGAGGGCATGTTTACGACACATTAGGGCAGCGCCCCTTTCCGTAATTTTGGCCACTAAACTCGGCGCGGCGGGCAGGGGGTCGGGTCGGGACAGGGCCGTGGTGGTGTGGTCAGCCCCGCCCGTACCAGCCAGCCTGTCCAGTCCGCAGAACACGGTGGGGGCGGCCGCCCGGACCCGGGCCGCGAGTGACAGGCGGGGAGAGGGAGGCGACTTGACATTCGCGCGTGTTTGAAGTTTGTGCTGCTTGGGTACTGCAGCGTGCCCGCTCGCCCGCCCCCGGCACGCCAGCTCCTGGCCCTTCGGTCACCTCCATCACGTCACCTGCCCCC
>NW_026267151.1:3118206-3122545 GCF_000697945.3 Frankliniella occidentalis
CCCCCCTCCGCCCCCCATCCGTTTCAATCCCCGGCGGCGCGGCGGGCGCATCACGCGCTGCTGTAGCTGTAATCTCCCCCCGGGTAACGAACAGCACGCGCGCCCTTTGTGCGCCGAGGGCTAAAAATCGGACGAGGGAAGAAATGTTAGGGAAATCGCAGCGAGGAAAAGCCCGGCTCGCAAACGGACGTGTCATGCATGTAGTGCGTGCTGCCCACGCTTACCTGCGTGGATTTGTTCGCGAATGAAATTAGGATCTTAGTGAGCGAGTTGCATAATACGGGTAGTAACATTCTACAAGGTAACGGGGTATCTGGCACGAGCGCTGCTGTTATTGAAAAACAGCTGGCCTTCATTTTCCAGCGTGTGCCCTTCGCCTCACTATCTCTCCCGCAAGAAAATAACAAAACCTGCTTCAAAGATATGAGGCAGTACCCGCGCAGTACCCGTACCCTTTGCGCAGGCTACACAGCAGCGATGCCGTATCACCCTCCTCCCTCGCCCCAGTCTATCTCCGTATCTGCCCCATTACCCTATCTTCGGCCCATACCCGCAGCCCCTGCCTTCCCCTTCCCCCTCCCCCTCTCACCGCCGAATAAAAGTGGCCCAAGCACCCATTACTCCGTATCGAACTCGTACCTCCCTTCACGCCGCTGCACGGCATGCTAATGAGGGAAGGCGAGTTGAGGCGATGAAACGAGCAGAGAATATAGCATCCGAGGAGGGGGGCAGGCGGCTCGGGCTCACCTGAGGCAGCTCCGCCTGGCCCGGCCCAGCCGGGCCTGGAAGTTCTGGACGAAGCAGAAGTTCTGGACGGGAGGCAGGAGGCAGGCACGCCACCGAGGAGGCCTGAAAACGAAACATTTCTAGTCCAATTAACTTCTCCGATCCAGGGTCGTAAGTTTGCGACGGAACGAATCAAGGGTTCTTGGTCCTCTAGGTTTCGCGAGATGTTTTTCGTAGAAACTCTGCTTGGCAAGAGTTAGGCTTTAGTGCGGCATATTTGGACTGAAATCGAAGAAGAATTTTAACAGCCTAGAGGTGTAGTGTAGAGCTTCGTAAATGGAACCATTTTTTCCCCTTCTGCGCTTCCCGCACCGTTCGATACCCTCCGCCCCCGCCTCTTGGCAACCTATAACTGGCGGACGTGTTAACGCCTGCAGGTCGGACCGCGCAGGCGGGGCGTTCGAATGGCGAGGAGGCCGGCAAAAGTGAGAATCGTAAAACAGGGGGCACCGCAGCCCGCCGAGGGGAACCAATTGTCGGGCTGTAAAAGTTTATGAACTCTTTCCCATATGAACAATGATACAGCGAGAGTATATTGGGCTGGCGAGCAGCCACGCAGCCCGCCGCACGCCGATATCCTTCCCGGATCACGCAGCGCGGCGCCCGGGGGCACGCGTGCGCTAGCGGGCGCGGGGGACACGTTTCCGGGTAACGGCGCACGGCGCACGCGGCCTGATGGTTTGGCTCCTCTGCAGTTTCCTCCCCCGTAAAATAAACGAAACAATAATAAACGGGGTCAGGCGGGCGGGGGAGCGACAGCCACGGGCGCGCGCTAGCGTTGTGCGACCGTTGTCGCGAGCGCTGCCGGGCGAGTCGGAAACAGGTATGAAAGCATTACCCTCGAGTACATATTTAGTTCTGAATTATAAGTCGCAGGTTTCACCCAGGAATTTACTTAAGTTTACAAGGGGACTGACTAAAAGGGGTGACCGAAAAACACGCGGCCAAACAGTGGTCATAAAAAACCGAAGGATGTTGTGCGGGGCATATTCCAAGCTGGTCGTCGGGTGTCTGACATTACACTGCTCGGCTAGAACGCATCGGGGCATGTGGCCTGTGTCGCGTGAGGAGGAGGCCTAAGGGAAAAGTTATTGCTCTGATCTGATTGGTTGCTGCTGCATATCACACGCATAGTGGGGCTGCGTGACACCTTACAGACCAGGTCAACCACTCAACTTTCCCCGTCGCTCTAAGGAGTGAGCGCGTTTTCCTGCTAAACATTTCACGGAGACCCCGCGCGCGCGGCACCGTTTAGTACAACACTACTTTGCGGGGTACCCGTCCGCCTGTTATTTGCCGTCACGACGCAGATGGATCCGCGCGGCGCGGCCGGCGCGATCAAAACGGATTGTTTATTGGACGTCGCGGTGACTGGCAGGCGCGCCGGCCCGTTCATTAACTAGATGCCATCAGGGCCGCGTGATTTGCAGCACGACACGCCGCTGCTCATACCTGCGTGCGTGCGAGTTTGTGACGCGGTGTCGTTTTTATATTCGATTTCCTCCCGCGCAATTTTTTTAAATCTTCCACACTACTAAAGCACGCGTTGGTTCCGCGGCATTCAGTAAAATATAAGATTCACACGCATCGCCTATAAAAGTGAAGCCAAAATTATTTCAACCGATTTCAACTATGTTGAGTATTGGGCTCACGCAGCAAAAGTCAAAATAAAAAAAAGTGTTTCGGTAAAAGGAAAGGAGTGACGTATACGAAACGGACATCGTGTTCGTCAGTAACAATAATTAGATTCAGCCGGGGCGGAGAGACTACAGCTCCTCTCCTCAGTTAAAAACAGAACCGACTAAAAAGCGTATACAGCAGCAGCAGACCGAATAAAAAAGGCGAGGGGGGTGAGAGGTAAAGAGGATAGAGAGAGAGAGGGCGGGGAAAGGGGAGGGGGGGGAAGGGAAAATTAAAAATAAATGCGCGTTCTTCGGAAGTTGCGGTACGGATGACAGACTCAATTAATCCTCGCGTGGCTCGGCCCCCAAGATTTGTCGCGAACGTCAGCTCCCACTGATTTGTTGGTCCCCCGAGTCTTTTGCTCGGCGCAGCGCTGCAGGGCGCGGCGGGGTGGTGGCCGGGCGGGGTGTACTAATTGGGGCACGCGGCCACGAGAGAATAATGGGTAATGGCGCCACCTGGAGATGAGTAGTGGGTACCGAGTACAAGTAGTACCACGGCCGTCCACGCGTCACTGATGCTGCGCGACGGAACATCGGTGTCACCGACCTCCCGGCTTGGACCTCCCGGCCCCCTTTACCCCCGCGCCCCACCCCCCACCCTCACCGCACCCACTCTCGTCTGGCATGCATCCCCCCCCCTCCCACAGGCACCCGGCACGGCACGAACAAAAATGGGTCGCTTGGTCCAGTTCCGCCCCCTAGCACCCCCCACCCCACCCCTACCAACGGGCACATCCCCTCTGCACCCACCCCTTGTTCCATCCTATCAAGCTCGGCCTAATGGCACTTTCCCTGAAAATCGGCCGCCACCGCGCGCCCCTCGAAACCACCAAACCGCACGCGGCACCGTGGGGCCTCAGACGAGCCGGGGCCCTAGCGCCACGCCCAGCCCCGCGCGCCCAGCCCCGCCCCGCCCCGGGCGCCACCGTACAGCTCGTATGATGACGAGGTGTGGGGTGGCGAGGTGGCGAGGGTGAGTGGGAAACATGGGGGCGGCGAGAAGGGAGAGGGAGATAGAGAGCAGGGAGAGAAGAGGTAGGGGCGGAAGGGCGGCGGGCATGGGAGGTTCGGCGGGCCGGTGGCGCGGCGGCCACCACAACATGTTCCAGGGGGATGGATACCTCCACGAGGGAAGGGTGGCGCAGGCGGCGCCGCAGGGGCGGCAGAGCACGCCCTGATAGGGGGGGCGGGGGCGGCGGAGGGCGGACCGGGGGTGGCGGAATAAATAGAAGAGTCGCCGCCCCGGCCGCGTGCCTCGCCACCACCTGCCGGACCACACCGGACCGAACCCACAAACCGCCAACCACACACCCATCAGAGTTCTTGTATCAAGTACATTGTACTTGATCCTTAATTTGCCACGTACAAAATACTTGAATCAAGACGTGCACTTGGTCCAAGAACTGATTTTGGGGGTGCAGCGCAGGGCTCAAATTCCGCGTCGGGAGGCACAACCCCCTCTCGATAGGCACCGCGGCTCCGCACTACAACGAGCGCCATGCCGAATGTGTTTCCGATACTCAATCAACAACCATGACACGGCGACGGTGCAGCGCGATGCGCGAACCTGCTCCATTCTCTCTCTCTCTCTCTCTCTCTCTCTTCATCCTCCGTCACTTTCTTCCACTTCTCTCCCTGCTCGATCCCGTGTGGCTCACATAGTAAAGTAACGAAATAGCAACGGGCAGACGGGAGTGAGAGGGATGGTGGGCGGAGAAGAGGAGGAGAGAGGGAGCGGGGGAGAGGGGGGCTGCTGTCAGCGCCAAAGTGGAGGGCATGACTCTGATATATTTGTAGCGAAAATCGGTAAATCGGCGCTGCCGGCGCGTAAAATACAAGGACAGCGGAGAGTGTGAGCGATTGGGGAA
>NW_026267151.1:3123464-3130510 GCF_000697945.3 Frankliniella occidentalis
GTCTGACAGAGAAAAAGAGAGAGAGAGAAAGAGCCCCCCCCTCCACCGGACCACCCCCTCCAACCCTCGCGGCGTCATTCAAACACCTCGTCGTGGCTCTCGCCGCCCCCGCCCCTGCAAGCCCCCCGCCTCCGGCACGGCCTCGGCCGACATTGTGCGCACCGCGCTCGGTCGTGGAGGCCGCGGAGCACATGCGGCGCGCGGGGGGCGAGGGCCATTGCGCCGAATGGCGTCGCGTTAGTGAGCGCCGGGGCGGCCGGGGCGTTTGCGGCGTCCTGGCCACAGCCCGTTTGACCGCCATAAGGGCAGCAGGTGGAGAGGTTCGATCATTATGATGGTCTGAAGCGTAACGGGATCAAAAAGGGGGGGGGGGAGAACGGGGATGAAGGGCGTTCAAACAAGGGCGTGACAGTTATCACTTAAATTTAATTGCAACCGCGGAAAACTCGTCGGAGCGCCTCCGTTTGGAGCAAAGAGAGGAAAAGAGCGGAAAAGAAGGGCGGTACAAGATCGCCGAAGTATGGAACGTCTCGTGTTGAACGAGGTGTCGCCGCAATGGTGAGGCGGGTTAGAAGAGGGGGGGGGGCAAGGCCGTGGTGACGCAGGTCCTTTTGGCGCCTCTCGTCTCCCCCGGAAGGAAGCAGGCCCTCGCTCCACGCGCGGAGCTGAGTTGGAGCGGAGAGGGGGATGGGGGTGAGGTCATGGACGGGAGGGGCAGGGCAGGAGGAGGTTGAATGAGACCCAATTATCAGCGACACATCGCCGCTACGGACGACCACCACGGTACGGACGAAAAAAGGAGGGGGGAGGGACAGGTTCCTTTCAAATATAAAGGGAACCCTCGCGACGACCAGAGAGGCAGAGGCACAATCTGTACGCGACGGTCACTCTTCGTTGCGGGGCCAGGGCAGCAGGGGGCCTCCAGCCTGCTCCAGCGGCTCCCGGTTCCACGACGCAGCGCACCAAGGGGAAGCAGCGAGAGGGAATTTCCTGCCATATTTCCACGCGCGCTCCTGCAGGGCGCGGCCCGCGGCGGCAACTGTTTCAATACACAACGCGCAAACGCGCGGGGCAAATCCGATTGCTCCGTTTCAAAGGGCGCCGCGCCACGCCACGCATCGGGGCGGCAGAGCGGGCCTGTCTGTAGAGCTGCAGCCTGCAGTTGGAGCGAGAGCGAGTGAGACACACTGCCAAAGCCGGGGAACCCCTCGCCTGGTCTCTGTCTCTCTCCCTCTCTCTCTCTCTCTCCCTCAGTTCCAGTGCACGCGGCTGCAGCGGCAGGAATGCGTTTGCTGATTTAGCTAAAGTGCTCGCGCGGGTAGAGATGAGAAATTTTATCGGCAGCGATTTGGCAAGAGCGTTATTGGGGCAGCCTGTATTATAATAATGAATTTCCGTCGGCCAACAAATATTTCCAAACAAGGACAACCACCGGACCCCTTTCTTTATAAACTATTTCGAACCTCAGTAATAATCAGAAACGCGTGACTACATACGAAAAACTTAATAGTTAAGTGATTTTGAGTCTTTGGCAGAATGGTTAGTCCAAAATTAGGCCCAAAATAAAAAGTCATTCACACAGTCAAAAACAGCAAATGATAGTGAGTTTTCCTGTTTGTTGGGCCTTGGCGGGTCGATGAGGCGTCGTTGGTCGTCGTGTCACACCACACACCAGAAGGAAATCTCGCATTTCTCGGTACGGTATGGATGGGGGAGGCGAAGGGACCAAAGGTAGCAGGGGATGGGCTGGGACCCAAGAGGTGAGAGAGGCGGGTGGGGAGGCGGCAGGGTGTCAAGTTCACACGCCGCGGGGATCAAAGTTCAAGGTCCTTGCTCGTGCGAAAGGTATAAAGGAAGGGGAAGAGGTTGGCCAGCGTCGCGTTTTGCAAGGGAAAAGGCTGACGTCCGCGTGTTTCACGACAACTTCATGTCAGGGGCGCCTTGAAAAGGTAATTTCATCATTATTAGTGCTTTCCCCAGGACAAAGTAGTCGAGTATGAAATTTGAGGTTTTAAGAACGTCAGATAACACTCTGCTTAATCTGAGTGTGTAGTAGTTTGTCAGTTTAAACCGTAGAACTAAAAGTTTGCCAGTTGTAACTGCAGAACTTAAAGTTTGCCAGTTGTAACTGCAGAACGAAAAGTTTGCCAGTTGTTACTGTAGAACTCTCTCGTTCGCCAATTCTAACTGTAGAACTGTTCAACAGTTTAAACTGGCAAACTATTTCACTAAGATTAGCAGAGCACCTAGGAGGGTTAGTTACTTAAAATACTAACACAGCAAAATATTCAGTTACAATTTTCCCCAAATTAAATTTTCCTTGCTTGGTAGCGCATTCTGCGCCTAATCTGATTACTTTGCTCGACGTGTATGCACCCTTTTCTTCTTTTACTTCGGTGACGCGCGTGCGCCCCGCGGCGTGTGACATGTAACTCCTGCCGGGCGTCGTTTGTCGACATTCATACGGTCTTACAAGGAGTGGCGGGAGCAGGAGCGCGTCCGAACGAGTTGGCGAGGGTGCTGAGGGCGGGAGCACAGAGAGAGAGAGAGAGAGAGAGAGAGAGAGAGAGAGAGAGAGAGAGAGAGAGACCAGAGCGCAACCCCGCACACGCATGAGCGGTACGCCGGCGGGTGGTTTTCAAAGTTACTGCGCGTAGCCCGCCACGGCAGAGGGTGAATGAATCAAAGGAGGGGAGGGACCACGCCGCGCAACGCCACGCCGAGCCACGCCGCGGCGGGCACATGAGGCGCGACGAATAAGCCTCGCAACGTATTGCGAGCGCGGGGGGGCCGGGAGGGCTCGACGCGTAAGCGACCCGCGAGCCGGCGGGAGATACGGCATTCCTGTATTACGGCCGTCGAAAAGTCGTCCGCGCCCCGCCCGCCCCAACCCCGCCAGGCAGGATGGGGATGACGGAAATAAAAATATCCCAGTCAAAGTGCCAAGCAAGCGCCCCTCATATTACACTGCGCCGGCCGTTATCGGCGGGGGAGGCAGGCACCCTTCGCACGCGCCGCGCTCCCGCCGGGCGGCGTTGTTTATTCCAATGACGGAAAAATGAAACGTAAGCGCGGTATGGTGCGACACACCTAATTGTGACACCTCAGACTATATTAAAGAGACAGACATGCGAGGGGGTGTTGGAGTACCCTTCGAAAAAGACAAAGATGTGAAATCAAAAATTTGGACGGGTGGTAAGGAAATTTTGAGGTGCGTTCTTCATAAAGCACCTGCATGAGGTAAAATAAAACTTCTTGGTTCATTAATACAGCAGTGTCTACGAAGAATTGGGTTTGTGTCGCACAACGGATCCGGAAGCACGCATAGTGCAAGCGAGTTGTTTGTAATGTGAAGACCCTGGTTGGGAAATACAAACGAATGCTTTCGTAATCACTGTGAAAAATTGTCGTTCCGGGTACAGGAAAATTTTCCATGGAAGAAGTCGTACAAGTACAATCTAAAATTGTACAATTTACTAGCCCTATGTATCGACTTGGAATCGAATATCGAGCGACAGTGGTAGGTTGTACATGTACGACTCGTATTGTAAATGGCAAATTGCAAAATATATCGTACATGTACAAATATATTTCTCACAGTGAATACACCGAACTTGTTTGTATGTATTAACGGAACGGTCCATATCCTTGGTGCGTGACGAACAGCACAATCGTTGTTCGTAAACTTAACAGTACACAAAATCAGCCATAATTGAATTGTTGCACACCTACACTCATCAATGACCAGTTCCTGAACTCCGCCCCTTTCAAACACAACAATCTAGGGAGGGTAGTGGTGCTAGGGGTGCTCAGACTACAAAGCCGGGTAACGCGCAACGGGAAAGAGAGAAATAATACATAAACTGTCAGCGACGGCGCCGGTGTGGCGGGCGATGGCGATACCGACCATAAGAGTGTTGACGTGCCGGGGAGCGATTACATCATGACGTGGGAAACGCAAACCGACCTGTCTGACAGAGAAAAAGAGAGAGAGAGAAAGAGCAATGCGTACTACAGTACATGCACACAGCACCGCGGGCGTCGCCATCGAGTTTACGGGGGTCATTTCCGGAACTGGTGGCTGCGGCCGTTCTTCGGGTATAACACACAGAAATGCGATAATTATGAGTACGATCAAGCTTCCTATCCCCGCGTGGCAAAGTGCGGCGGATGTGGGTGGCACCTCGAGCGGGTGTGCCGCGGTCGGACCACCACTGGCCAATACACGGACGCACGCACGCACGCCCGCACGCACGCCCGCACGCACGCCCGCACGCACATTCACACTCACACACACACGACGAGTCTCTCTCCCTCTGCAAAACTCGCGGCACACCAGCAGCACGGCCCAAAGCCTCCATAATTTACAGTGGGAATGAAAAATTGAGACGAATTGGAAATGAACGACGTGCATGCGACACGTCCATGCGGGCCCCGCCGCACCGAGGGGCCGGGCCGGAAGTACCCATAGCTTAAATAAACAATCGGGTATCCCGGTCCATTTATAACGGAAGTCAAATGGGAGCCGACTAACTGATTCGGCTATATTCGCCAAGCTGGCAAAAAAAACTATGGTGGTACGGATCGGGACTTCCCCCAGTGCACCCATACGAAAAGAAAGTCAATCCTGATGTGAACATTTCGCAAACACACTGACCTGTTATCCACAAAGTGTTCAGCTGATAAAACACGCTTATAAGTTTATTTATTTTTTACACGCTGCGTTAAATATATTGCGGGAATTGAACTGTACACTCTACTACCTACTGTACACTGTTAAAAATACTATGTGATTTCCCAACACTTTCACGATACGAAGCAACTGTAAAATCACAACACTTCTTTGTAATCAAAAATAGTGCATTTTGCTTTCTTACCTGGAAACAGGGTTGGTCTCGTTAACAGAAAAAGTTAACGCGTTACGTTACGTTTATTTCTAAATCAAGTTAACGTAACGCGTTACGTTAACAGTGTAGAAGAATTATTAACGCATTACGTTACGTTAAAACGTCGTTAACGTTACGTTAAGTCCCAAAATTGCCAAAAAGCTTAAAATCGCAAAGAAAAAAGTACAAAATTGCCAAAATATCTGAAAATTGCGGAATTACGCCGGAAGCTGTTACGACAAACAATAAGTAGTCTCTTTTAGGATAAAAACATTGAATTCTAAGTCAATTTAACAGAAACGAAACTTTTAAAAAATGTATTAATATTCATTTACTGAAAGGAAATTCGCTATTTGCCATCGTTCATCAAACCTGTTTTAAAGTTAACGACGTTACGTCGTTACCCATTCCTGATAACGTAACGCGTTAACGTTACCAATCCTAGACAAAAATAACTCGTTACGTTAACGTTACTAAAAAAGTTAACGTAACGTCGTAACGTCGTTAACTCGTTAATTAACGAGACCAACCCTGCCTGGAAATAGCTGTAAACCAATCGTAATAATTTCTAAAGTTATCAAGTTTTGAACACGAAGAAGAGTTGTGATTTCACAAAGAGTTCTGGCAACTTTTTTCACAGCGAATTCTTCGTAAAGTTCTGACTTTTTTTAACAGTGTAGAACGTTATTTAGTTGTAAGTGACGAACAAAAATTATCTGCAGAGTGGCATACGAAACAAACTTGTTACCAACTATAGCGAATGCGTTCTCTTTGGAACAAATAAAAACGATTTCGTATTACGATTTTTAATGGTCGTTATGGATGGATACGCCGAGTCGTCGAGTACGTAAAAATATTTTTTTCCTCGAGTGAAAATATGAATGAAGTCTTCAAACGGTCTGCCTTAAAGGCGCACGACCACACTCACACAAACTCACTTCCACTCACATACACGGTCCCGCAAGCAACCTTATCGGTGGCTTTGGCCGCCCTCCTCGACGATCGCTCACGCAGAAAGGAATAAATACGCGCAACAAAGTCAAAGAAATGCAAGACGAAAATAATAATAAAAATAATAATAACAAAGAAGGATACGGCAAGCACGAACACACACAGCTAACGGCGGGCGAAAGGAGCTTTTCCAAGAGTGGGAGCGGCAGGTCCTTATGCGACCTCGTGTGTGCGTGTGTGTGTGTGTGCGCGCGCGTGTGTGTGTATGTCTGTGAGTGCATGTGAGCAAAAGGTGGGGTTGGGGAGAATAGGGGAACGGGGTAAACGATCCCAGGCCAGAGTGTGTGTGTGGGAGGGGAGGGGGCACCATGCGGCTCTCTTTGAGCTTTCGAGTACGTTTGCTCGCGAGAGCGGTTGTGTGTGTGCGCGCGGGGGTGGTGGGAGCTGGGATATACGTATGTGTGCGAACATGCAGAATATAATACCAAAATTGGGCAATGTCCGTGGCCTTAACGGCGAACGAAGCATAGCGAGTGAGCGACCCTGGGCCGGACGCAAGCCACGGCGGTGGCCCCCAGATCATCTGGTTGGTCCCAGTGGCAGTGACCCCGCGCAGGGGCCCGGGCCCGGGGAGGGAGGGGCGGAGGCGGGGGCGCGCTCGGCGGCGCACTGTGACAGGTATATTACACGCACAGAGCGCATGGAGCGCGCACGACGAAAAGCATGCCGAAAACAACGCGGTCCTAATCTTCATCTCACCCTTCTCTTTCTGCTCCCCTCGCCAGCTCTCTCTCCCCATTCCCCACTCTCCCGCCCTTCATACACACAATGTAATGTAAAAGGCTGTCCTAATCTCCCCCCACCCCCGTCTCTCTCTCTCTCTCTCTCTCTCCCACACCACACATGCACACACACACACTCTTTTGCGAACCTCCCCGCCATTAGCATAAGGACAATGACCGCTCCCCCCCAACCCTTTCCCTTTCCGAGTCCCCTTCACCACCCCCGCCCCGCTCTGCTGACCCCTGCAGCCCAGGCCCGCACCCCGCCACACCACTCCGCGCCACGCCCCCCCACGTCAAACAGCTGTTGCAGGAGTGTTCGCTCATCGGATCGGTTTGTCATCAGGGCTCTATGGGGGGAGGGGAGCCTATAGGACCCGGAGGGGCACAACACGGTCAGTGGGACAAACAGTGCTTACTGCGCGGG
>NW_026267151.1:3130695-3131925 GCF_000697945.3 Frankliniella occidentalis
AGAAGAAGAAAGAAAACGAGAGGGGAGGGAGAAATGCCCTTCCCCTTCCCATTCCGTTACTGGCGACGCAACAGGAGTCGTGTAGCAAAAAATAATTACTGGCGTCCCTGCGACACTGCTGCCTGCGGCCCCCACCCCCAGGCCCAGCCCAACCGCCCCTCCCGCTCTGGCTCTCCCCTTCGCTCTGTCTCTCCCCTCCCCTTACGCTATCCCAGCGGTGGCGCGGCGCAATCCAGCGGGGGGTTGGCTTGGTTCGCAACTCGGGGCATAACAGGTGAAAGCGCGGAAGTGTCGTGGAGTTTCCGGCCTACACCAGGGAATCATTCGGAAAAGTAGGTCACCGCGACCCAGAGACGCGACTTTTCGACCCAGATAAACGGCATGGTGCGGTGAGGAGAGGGTGGGTGGTTGTGTGTGGCGCGGACTCGTGACAAACAGGCACTGCTGCTGCTGGTCGCGGAACCACGCCAAACTAACTCGCAATTATCGCGCATCTCCACTGTGAGGACCGACTGCGCGGCGCAGAGGAAGTGCTCGTCGTTGGGCTGCTGGGCGCGCTGTGCGCGCATTGCATCCCCCGGAGGCCCGGTGGGGAGGGAGGAGGCGGAGAAAGGAAGATGGAGAGAGGAAGCGAGAGAGAGGGACGGAGAGGGATGGAGGGTGAGTAAAAGGGAGATGGCGAGAGACGGACGGGGAAGGCAGAGACAGAGAGCAGCCCATTGCTGTTCGCACCCTTCCCCATCCTCCGAAATGCAAAACGCTCGCTGTCCGGCAAGGCGCTGCCGGGCGGTGCGGGGCGGTGCACTGACGCAATAACAGTCGCCCGCCGCCCTCCAGCGTCGCGCGGACAGCGACAAATTACCAATGCGCCCTCTGGACACCCCGCCGGAGCTGCGCCGGAGCGACGGGGGCTGCTGCAGTCGAGTCAGGGAGGGCTTGCAGAGAGGTGCGTTCAGGGGAGAGGTAGGACCCTCTCGCTCACAAAAGCGCGCTAAAGCTGCTGGACCTGTTTCAGCGGCTGCTGAGCGGAGCGGCTGCTGTAGCGTGTGGCGACTGCTGCGTAGCGGCTGCCGGGGCGGCTGCTGTTGCGGCTACTGTGTCGGACTGCGAGTGATGAGGTCAGCGCCATGCTCCCCCGACTGGCCATCCCCAGCCCCATCTCGTCGGTCCCGGTGGACGCACGCCTGCACAGGCGCGTCCCCTGACCAGCAGGGGTGGCCGCCCCGCCCC
>NW_026267151.1:3131975-3149365 GCF_000697945.3 Frankliniella occidentalis
CACGTCCCTCTGGCCTCTGCAGGGGCTGCTGCCGACGCGCCGACACACCGACGCCAAAGCAGATTAATAAAATGTAAATTTTCATCCGACGCGATCCGGTCAGCCGCCTCGCCTCCGCGCCCCAGAAAGGACCCCTCCTCACCGCCCCGCGCCGCCGCGTCGCAGGCAGAGGGTGGCGTCCGGAAGACGGAGACGGGGGAGCGACGACGGGACAGGAGGGGCGCCGAACTACAGTTCCACACGCAGCCCGAGGCCCAGCGCCAGCGGCCCAGCGAGGCGGCCTGCTGCCTTGCACTACCGTTTTACGACGGAACCGAATGTTATTCAAGTTATTCGGGCTGCCGCTGCCGCCAGAGCCCGTCCACCACGGCGCGTCGCCACTGGCGGCCATGGAACAGCCATGGAACAGCCTCGCCAGGCTCGGGGCTCGCCATGGCACAGCTGGGTCGCCGCGCGGCCCCAGGCCAAACGCCGACGGACCGATGCGACGCGACTTGATTGCTGGTGAGACAAAGTTAACTTAGCATATACATTGCCAGGTACGGCAATACTGACCATCTCAATTTGGAGATGATAATCTCCAAAACTAAAACAACCTGATAAGCTAGTGCTATAGCTAAACGTTATGCACTTGAGAGATTGGGTGCTCTTTTCATAAAGCGTGTAAGATTTAACAATTCTGTAAGCCAGGTGAGATGTGCCCAAGTAGTGTGCCCCACCTTCGTTTCACCATCGGTTTCAACAGGGAGGGATTTCAAATTGTATAGGTTTGTAGCTGGAGGGGACCGTCTGAGGTCGTCCCCCCGGCCTTGATGTGCTCCAGCAGCTCCTGGACGCGGCGGCGGCCCCGGCTACGACCGCCTTCGCCTTGGTGCCGCTTTCATTATCTCGGCGTCGCCATGGAGACACGCACAGCGCAGTCAAAACAAAAGTCGGGAAAATACAAACTAAAGGGAAATAATAAAACGGGTCGGGAAAGCGTTCAGCTGGTGCGACCAGTGGCGCTGTGCAGCCGGCTGGCGATAGTGTTTGGGGGGAGAAATAGTGGAAGGCTTTGCCGTGTTTCAGTGTTTGTTTGGGAGGGAAAAAATGAAATGCTTTGCTGCATATGGGGTGGGAGGGAGGGTGGCGAGACAGGTGGCGGCGACTTGCAGCCACACGGTCACACGTCACTAGCCGTGCGATGGTGCAAGAGAAATGGCTGTTGGAGTAGTGAGAGGCGACAATTCAACCTTCCAGTCGCACACATGAAGATACTATGCCTTACTACCTCACTACGGCTTATAATTCTCTTCTAAATCTACTGATTGGGGTGTGCGTTCGCGTTACGATTGCCCAGATGGGTGATACTACGAGTTTAGAAAGTTTCCCGGAAGAAGAAAAACTGTTCAAACTGCTCATCAAACACATTTTACATTACATATTCAGAAAAATGCGGAAAAATGTTAATATTAAAATCCATAAAAAGTTTTGGTGTTTATTACCATTAGTTTCAGAGCGCCCCAACCCCGCCTCCCCTCCTTTTCTCTATAAAACAAAAAACATCTGAGGGGGGGGAGAAACTAATAAAAATGCGTCGGTGTAAAAACTGCGTGCTGCTCCCCTAAAGCATCCCGCGCGCCCCCGCCAACCCCTATCGGGGGTGCATATTGGGAGGGCGAGCCCCGGTGGTGGCGGTGAGCCCGGGTGAGAGCCCCATGGCGGTGAGCCCCACGGGTGAGCCGCTCCGCACACACGGGGCCAATGCACAGATAAGGGGGGGGGGCAGCATCACACACGCACATGTGCGGCAAGTGTTCGTCGGTCACGATCACGCATATAGGGGACGCCACTCCCCGCCACCGCCGAGACCTGGAAGCGCGCGGCGGCAGCGCGGGGAGGAGTGGGGCGTTATATTAAAATATCGAACTTTGTGGCCGTCCCGGGAATAAGGGCGTGGCGGGGGCGAGAGGCGTTTCAAAGCGTTTGCATACACGCACATGCACGCATACTCGCAGGCACGCACGCGCAGCGGCGGTGCGGAGCGGCGGCCCGCTGCTGCTGCTTTCTGCTCCCTGACAAGCCTGACGCCCGGCGGCTGGTGCTGCTGTCCTTTTACTGCCACGGACCGCCTGGCCGCCGCTGCCGCAGCTGCAGTACGAAACAAAGTGCCATTACACCGCTCCCGGTGGGGTGCGCGCCGACAGCCTCGATGCACGCAGCTAGCGGATCAACGCCTCTAAACAGACCCGGCGATAAAATCTGCAGGGCGACGCATTTTTGAGAAAACGGGAGAAGGAAGGTAGCCGTCGACGTGTAAGCAGAAAGAAAATGCCGCGCCACAAAGGGACATGCCAGATAAAAGTGCAAAATTTCCTTGGACATATTGCCCAGCCCACACATAATTAGAAAAGGTGCATTAAGGATACAGCGTCACCACGACTGTATAGGACTGCCCAATAAGCTGTTCCATTCTCAGCTGCCACGTCTCCCGACAAGCCTGAGCACCAGTCTCTCTCTGACCAATTTAAATCACATCAGGGTTCTCTCCTTCCCCGCCCCCTCCTCTCTCCCTCCCTCTGGGTTCGCAAACGCGACCTCCCAGGGGCCAGGCCAGAGGCCTGGCAGCAGCACAACGTGGCGCCGCGTACCAGCATAGAGAGAGGGACAGAGAGGGAGAGAGAGAGACTGAGTGGGTGGGTAGGATAGGGGATGGGGAGTAGAGAAAAATTTGCAACTGAATCGGAGACTGGCTGGATTGAATTAGGTCGCTAGCGGGCCGGCTGCGCAGCGCAGCCCCTGCGCGTACGGGGACGGCGGCGAGGAGGAGAACCAGAGCGAGGGGCAGGAGGAGGCGGGAGAGGGAGCATAGTGCGCGGCGGCGGCGGCAGCTGGGGGCGCCGTGCCGTGTGCCAAAGATAGGACGCGGTGACGACGACGGAGGAGGGCAGGAGCGGCTGGAGGTTGAAGCAGCGCTGATCAGGAGCCGTCGCGTCGGCCACGTGACATCCGGATCAGCCCGTAGGTCCGGGCGGCGGCGGCGGCGGCGACGGCGCGTCGGCCGCGCTCAGATCAGGCTCCCGCCCGCTGCCCATCTGTCGCCGGCGCGCTTCTCCCCGCACCTCCCCGCCGCTGCCGGCCTCGCTGCCCTCCCGGTCGCGTGCAAGAGCGGGCGGACGGCGGCGGCCAGCGCAGCGGGCAGGGGGTGTCGACGGCCCCGGGGTGGCCGTAATGACGGCTCGTTTAGCGTGTTGGTTCTAGGAGGAGTGCGAGGGTAAGGTGCCGGCGAGGGGGCGTGCGCCCGCGTGCGCCGCCAGGTGCCCCGCAGGTAGGCGCGGTCAGGCCCATACCAGCCCCGCGGGCCGATCAGCGGCCGCTCGTTACCGCCTCACAGTGCGGTAAGTGCGCAGGCCTGCAAGGCATAGACGTCGGCCGCCATCCTTCTCCCATCACTTTTGCAGTTAGTGGAGTCGGTTTCCCACCAGGAGCGGATCGGTCCGTCTGCTCCCCAGCTGTGACGCTCCGCCGGCCTGGCACCGACCAACCCGACCCGACCCGCCGGTCCGATTTGATACACCGGAGGGCTGCTGGCTCGGATTAGGACGAGGCCGGGCTCGGGCCAGCAGCCACCTGACTGGGAGACAAATGACTGGAACACGGACAGATATGAGGGTGCCCAGGCGCACGGCACGCCACGAGGAAGCCTGAGCGTGCAGCAGGGCGTAGAGACGCATGCACAGGCTCAGGCAAAATGCTCTGCCTTGTCTCTGCCGTTGTGCAGGGTCACCCAACCTTGGAAAATTTCGGGGATTTGTTTCCCTATTGTGTGTTAGGATTCGCGGTGTCTTATGGCTCGTGCGAGTAGGCAACGCGCCCACAAGCCTTCATTTACCTACAGCAAGATGTCCCACGGGGTCCCTTGGGCCATCCTGTGAAAAAACCGAACCACTATTTTGCTAGTTGGAAAGCACTCTATTTTCGTTTAACGTTTATGCTAATTGAACAGTATATCCCATAAAAAGAATAAACGCATGATACACGCGTGAAAAGGGCAGGAGAGTTAACATCTTATTTTCATTCATTCAGTTTAAGTTAAAACTTTCCTGCATACACATTTTTTTCACGCAAAACAAACGACGAGAATGAGAGAGGGTTTTGTCCATAAAACGGCCTAAAAGCCGTGAAGACGACGACTACGACGACGACTGGCAGGGCAAGAAGTAAAAAAAGCAATGACACCTTACATTACTCATGTATAGTTACATGTATGTTAAGTGTAAGTAAGTTTAAGTTTGTAAGGTATCATCTGCTAAAAACGCCTGGAGCCGCTGTTATGTCTCCATAAGGTCATAAGTGCCGCGCTAAGAGGCCGACAAAGGCGGCTGGGACCGAAAATGTGCTGAGGAGCTTGTGGACCGGGCCCGGCCCGGCCGGGGGGTTGCGAGATCCGCCGAGTGCCACCTGTTAGCGGGGCAGGACGCCCCCGTGTCGCAAGGGCACCAGAAAGGGGCAGGAGGGGGGGATAAAGCCGAAATGTAGATGTCAATGAGACGTGGTGCGTGGCAGGTGGTTGGCGATCAACAAGAAACAGAATAGGAGCGCGCATACCACCCAATCGCGTTTGTGCTCGTTTTGGAAAAAGGTCAACAACGCATGCGCCCGCTCAACGCACTGTGTCCTCGGGTCAATGTGAAATGAGTAGTTTCACAATCAGCGTTAACGAATTCGAAGTTATGAGGTTCTCTCGTATTCTTGCTGCTCCCGCCACTCCGCCACTCGTCCCGGCCCGGCACGCAAACGTGGTACAGTACGGCACGGTAACGTTGCTCAGACAACGCGAGCAGAGACCAGCGCGCGGCCCCGCACCAGCGTGTCGCCCCCGCGTTACCGCCTGGACCAACGGGGCGTAACACCGGGGGAGGAGCAGGCAGGGGGCGGCCAGGTACGCGCGGAATGCGAGCGGGCGGCGGGCGATATGACGGGGGCGGATCATTGCCGCGTCATACCCCCCGTGGTGTGTGTGTGGGAGGGGGAGAATACTTACTGATGTGACTGGGCGCATCAGATCCCTCTCTCTCTTTCTCTCCCCCTCTCTCTTCCGCGTCCTCGCGCACGGTGTGCGGCTGGCGTGGCGGCACGTGGTTTGACAGATTTCAACGCCCCAGAGAAACCGAGAGAAACAGCACGTATGTGTTCGCAGGGCGCGAGCAAAAGTTTGACGAGCGTCCCTGGCGCGCACACCCTTTTCACATGCACAAGCGCGGGCTGGAAAGGGTTGAATGTGGAATGGTGCATGTGGTAGTCATAAAGCTACTCGGTTCGCGATCACACTTTCCTCCTCGTACACAAGCACGTGTACTTAAGCAAAACGGAACTTACGGTAACCAAAAAGAACGGAATTAATGTGCAATTCGTACAATTCGTAAGAAAAAGGGAGGAAAGGATTGGGGGAAGGGGGCCGCTGGGTGCTCCCGCAGGTTTATTGGGCGGAGATATATTGGTGAAGATACACTTATCACTAAATAATCGTGCTCAAGGCTAGGCTTTCCCCACATACTCTATCCCGCTACGAGTGACATCTCTCGCTCACTCACAAAACCAGCCACAGCCTTGCAAGGACTCATAACGCCATAGTGAGCACACAACGCACAGCGTTACACGCTCCAGTAGACAGAAGACAGACGGAGGGTGGACTCAAGTCAACCTCAGTCCACCCTCTCCCTCTTTCTCCCCCCCCCCCTCTATTTCTCTGTCTCTCCTCCCACACAAGCCGCACATAGACAAAAGGGGACCCTCCTCCCTCCCGTGATGTAATTTTGATACTTATGATGTATTACTCTGGGCCATCATAATCAGATGCAGTCACTGTGCGCTGTGCGCTCAAATACGCCGAGCCCTGCTCTGCTACTGCTCCTTGGGGATGGGGGCTCCCTCCCCTCCGCATGTGCGCGCGCGTGTGTGTGTGTGTGTGCGTGTGTGTGTCAGTGTGGGTGCGCGGGAAGGATCTGGGACTGACGTGTGACGGACTCAGACACATTTCGCGCCCTTTCTACCTTACAGCGTACCAACGCCCTATTTGCTCCCTACAGAGGAACCCTTCATCCACACCCCGTCCCCAGTCTCTTCTTTTTCCCACCTCTCACACACAAACAAGCGAGCGCGCGCACACGCACACACACACACACACACACACACACACCACAGTACTTGCCCCCGAGGAGACACACGTAACCTCAAATCTTCCACCCCCAGCCCCCCACCCTTCTTCATTCGGTCCCATCTGCAACCGCCTGGTCCCCCGGATTTGTACGCAATGCTCTGCGCGCACACAGTGCAAAAAAAAAGAGATGAGGAAAAAGGGTACACAGGCACGCGGAGCCACTGCTGGCAGGTGATACGCGCTCACTCACACACGCGCACACACGGCCGCGCTCAGCTGCCACGCAGTTGTCTGTCTCTGTCGGGTCTACTGCTGGGCCCAAGCGGCACCACCCTTTTATTCCGACCCAGGAGCGACAAATTTATGACAGGAAAATTATTCGTCTGCTGTGGTCAGGGCCGCACAATCAAACCAGCAGCACTCTGTTCCATCCAGTGCTTGCGTGCTAATCCGAACACCACAGGCCTGCGCTCTGCAAATCAATCTGTAGTCCAAGATTTTAGTGTTACTGTGAAGCAACCATATTTTACGAAGCGTGCACTAGCGTCCAACAGCTCGCATAGCACGTTCCATGATTTCCCCCTTTTTTCCTCGGTTAAAACGAGTCCTGAGATTCCCAAAAGTCCTCTTCATTTTCCAAGGGAGTCAGAAGCGTCCCTGTAAACGAGCGGATGTCCTATGGGTTTTCCAGTTGGAACCCGGGGAATAATTGCTTTGTTTCCAGGAGGGAATCCACTGGGACGCCAATTCTCCTGCGGGCATCCCAGGGCTCCATTTTTCCTGTGCCCAATCCGGGCGACTGGACCCTCTCGCGGCCGCGCGCCGGGGTCGGACCGTTTGCGGGGCTTAGCGCCGGCCGCGGATCAAACACGGAACTGGGCCGTCGGGACGGGATGAGCGGTGCGGCCGGGCGCCGGGCGCGGACAGGAATCACAATGGGCCAGGCACGTTTGTGGCGGTATCAAAGCTACCGCATCCACTAAAACAAACTGGGAAAAAAGGGTTTAGTTCCAGAGGGGGGCTAAAACTGTCACGAGAGGGCTCATTTTCGATAATTTTCGATATTCTGGGGATTATTTTCGCCATTTAAAACGGCATTTCACTCAAAATTGTCTCGAAACAACCTTGGCAAAGGAGCGACCCAACACCTTTGTTTCTTCATGATAGAGAGGCGGCCGCGAGTCTGTTCTCATACGTTACAGTCAGGCGCGGACGTGCCACGTCGCCACCCGAGGACCTCCGCCGCCGCCCTGCTCTGCGTCCCGAAAAGCGTTCACGGAAAATGACAGGTTCACCGGATAAATGGGCCGACTCCGCAAGGGACGTGGGAGAGCTGCGGGGCAGGGGCGGCGGGGCGGGGGAGGTGGAGGACGGGCGGGGGAGGGCGGGGCTGGGGATGGACGTGGGCCGCCGACGGCCGGACATAAAGGCATGATGTCGTGACGACGGACTGCAGGGCAGGAGCGGGCGGGAAGCACGAGCAGGGATGGTGAGAGTGCGAGAGAGACGTTATCAAAAGACGTCGCAGGGTATTTCGCTCGACCGGACCCACACGCAAACCTCATGTCAGAATTGCCCCCTGACTTTAATAAAAAGAATCGGGGAGTTTGGGGGAAGAAGGGGAAGTAGCCACAATAATCCGCCCCTGGAAACACACTTGACTAAAAACGGGAGCCTCGTGGTGGTCGAGCGGTTGGAGGTGGGGAGGGGGAAAAGTTGCACTAATCAGCGGCAAGTGGCCCACAACACGTTCGACATGTGGGCTGTGGTGGTGAGGCGTTAACCTGACACTCTGAAAAATAAGGGCATTTGTTTTTTTAGGGGGTTGCGTATGGGAATGGGAGAAAAGCCTTGCGGAAGAAGGTTTTGACGCGACCGTTCTGCTTGTGCTTGTGTTTGACTTTTGACTGAGACGAGGCAGTGCACCATGAAACCCCAGCGTGTTGAGGTTCGCCGATGTCAAACCCAGACTACCCTGTTGTAGTCTCGCGTTTCTCGAGTCTAGTCCGATCTAGCCTCACTATTGGTGAGCAGCATCGTCAATGAAAAACATGATGATATTGATGATGTTTCAATGCCTCCCTCACACAGCCACACACGTTCTACCGCACAGACACAGACACACGCGTTACCCCTACAGACACACACGCTGTTTGCGCAACCCTTTCCTCTTATCACATCTGTTGAGTCGGGGAACTAACTTACGGAGCGCTGTACGAGCCGGGACAGCCGCTCTGCCACCATCGCTGTCTCGAAGCAGCACAAAATGAACTGCACAGCTGGAAAATAAAAAAAGAAAAATTGTTAGAAGATACAAGATCCAGTTAGCAGCGGCAGTAAGGGGTGGGCGATGTGCACAGATTGGGGGGCCAGAGGGGTGGCCGGCGGAACGAAAGAGGGGAGGGAGAGAGGGAGGGAGCCAAGGTCGGGAGGGAAGGGAACGAGGGTGACAAGACAAAGGAAGCTACTGTATCTACACTGCCGCGAACTGCTACATCGTTACCTCCATCATTATTTACGCGGGAGGCTCTGATCAGCATCTGTCTGCCTGGAAGCAGTGCAAGTCGAGTGGTACTGCGGGAGCCGCACCAACGTCAACCCAAACTCAACAAGGGTACAACCACGGGATGGCGCGGCGCCTCACTTTTAGGAACACGAACCCTTATTGCCTACACACAGGCGGTTTTTAGCATAATTGGCTCAAAGAACGTCAAAGAGTTTGCCGAAACTCCCTTTTTTATCGCCTTCGAGCGTCAGGTGCAGTATGAGACAGTGCAAGAAGCTCCTGCGCCTCCGCCCCCCGCCCCCTCCATTTTTTTTCCTTACCCCGCGGTCTGCAGGAATGTCTCCGCTACATACGGTGGTGGGTGTGGGGTTGCCGAACTGGGGCCGCCCCACCCCGCGCTGCCACGCCCCACCGCGCCTCCACCTTCCACTTGAAGAGCACGCAGTTTGTTAATATTATTTCACCCCCATAAAAAGTATTCACCCCACAACCGGCTCGCCATAGCCTATGCTCTCCTTTTTTTCGCAGAGGCCGCGCGCAAGACGGCCCGTTTTTGCCGCGTAAAAAAGAGAAAGGGCCGCCTGGCCTCTGTGTGCGGCGGAGAGGCCCGGAGAGGCCCCGGCGGAGGCTTGGGGGCAGGGGAGCGATACGCGGGGCGGCGGTCCCACCGAATTTGTGTCGCGGCCCGCTTTAGAATTATCTGAGGCCGAAATAAGGCATCTCTTTGTTCGCACACTGCCGTGTTTGCCCCCGCGACCGCCCGACAGGCCGCCAAAAGCCGACACAGCGATACGTCAGCAGCTTGGCCAGCCCTTGAGAGGCCTCTGCAAATAAGTACATCTCGCACAAGTTTATGCAGGGACACTCGTTACCAGATACTACTGGAAAGGTTACTTGGTTTCATAGTGGTGGTGTGTTCTAAAAAAGGAAAAACCGAATACATGGTCTGCTTTGCCACCATATGATGTGCAAAATAATTACGACTATTATGACCCAAACACCACAGTATTATTTAACCTAAAATGTCAAAGGAAGGAAAAATTGCCGTTTACTCAGCCGCACGCGGCACGGCCGCACCCCCAAAATGGGATCAGGGGTCAAGGGTGCTTACGGAAAGCTTAAGTGAACTCGCTCGCGCTCCCCCCGCCGAGTCCCAGGTGGTGCCACGACAAAGTAGAGGGAGGGGAAGGGGAGGGGGATCAAACGGTAGCGTTGGCGGCGCATGGTGGGTCGTGGCGGGGCGCGGTTGGCGGCGCCGGATGGTCGACGACTTGATCTGCCGGCGGGGGATACAAACTTTGTCACTTTTGCCTCCCGAAAACTTCAAAGGATGCATGCGGTCCACGTGCCGCCACCAGGCGGCAACACGACTCCCCCTCCATAGTGCCTTTACCTGACAACAAGCACCCCCCCCCCCTCTTCCCCCGTGTTGCCTTCCTTGAGGTACATTGACATCTATATGGCCGGAGGTACAACTCGAACAAGTTTCAACTTTTAGGCACCATAATTTGCAGTGTTGGAGTCCTTGAATTTCCCGCCATTGCCTACCTCGGCGGGAGGGACGGCTTTTAAATTTTAAATTGAGTCGAGCACGCGTTCTTCAGCTCCCTACAAACAAGTTCGCCACATATTGCTTGTCCACCCCGCGCGCGGCCAGCGCCACCCCCACCCTGAACCACGTGGTCCGCACCAACCCCCTAATTTGCCCACCACCCCCGAGAAAGAGCTCAGCCAGCCACGTTCATAATTTATCAGAGCGAAGTTGCCGCTGCAGCTCCACCGACCGGCGCGCCAGGCCGCGACCCGCGCGCCGCGCCGCCGGCCGAACTGCGAACGCGATACGACACGGTGGCATCTGCGAAAAATGTCGGCACCATCTGGAGGGACATCTGCAGCGGGGGAAAGGCACACCCGCTCAGGTGCTGCCAAGTACGTTTTGGTACAGTTAGCGCGGTGGCACGCCCCACCCCTACCCCCTTCTCTCTCCCTCTCTCTCTCTCTCTCTCTCTTTCCGCGCGAGGCGTCCGCAGGGGTCGGCGTGTCGTGGCGCGGATGCGACAGATAATTTTCTTCCAGTCGCCGCTCCCTCCTCCTCTCTCCCCCGCCGCTCTTATGGCCCCGCTCACACTCCTGACGTTATCGCGGCGGCCTCCGTCGAGTTGAGCATGAAGCGCTTTCAACTGGAATTATTTTCGGCGCACCAACGCATGCTGGAGCCTCCGCACAGCGCCCGCTGGGTCGGCCGCCGCGTGCTGACAGCGCTCTGCCAAAGGCGCGGTGACGCCCCCACCCCTCCACCCCTTCCCCTTGCCGCGCTGCCCTATGCCAGACTAAAACACAGGAAAACGAGACCTTTCATATTTCCAAGCTGAGGGTTCCCTTTAGGCAGCAAGCCAGAGCTTGGTTACCAAAACAATAAAACGCACTCGTGTTCAAGTTTGCACAAAGATCGTTGCTTGATTTCACCCAAACTGCATGAAAACAGGGAACCACAGATTGAAAACCAAGCTATCATTTTTGGCATGATACGGTGCTATTATAACGCGAAGGGAAACACGCCTCGGCAGGCGAGGCGGCAGGGCTTGGTAATGATATTTCATGTCGTGTAAAAGGCCTGCGCTTTGCTAAATGCCCGCAGACTTTTGCACTGTATTACCGCGGAAACGTAACACTGAATCAAGTCGGTTGAGCCATCTGCATGCTCATCCATTCTCACGGCCAAGCCGCCCCATCCTCTGGGAAGGCAAACCGTTGCCACGATACGAGGAAGAAAGCGCCGTTTTCTGCGCAGCGCACGGCTCTCGCGGCCGGCCCCACGTCGCCGTTTGATCCCCTGGCCGGCCGCGCTGAAGGCCTCTCCATCACCCGCATGACAGCGTTACGTGAGACCGTCCAGCTCAACGCCTCTCGGCCCCACCTGGCCGGTGGTCCAGCGGCGTCAACACAAAGATGAGACGAGGCGGGACGGTATTCCATATTTTTATTTCAGCAGAACGCGGCCAAGTGGTGTCCGATGGATGCGCCTCCTGACGCCGCCTCATTTCCATTCGTGACCGGTACGGCTGTCATAGTGAGGGAAACTACAGTCTCGCATCAATGAATGACATCCTGGGCTTAAAAATTAGGACTTTTCATGGTATGGGGAAACAGCTGGAGGAACACGACAGGCCGGAACACCAGTAACCACCAAGTGCTTACCATTCAGCAAACAATTTCAGAAGAACGCTAGTAGACAAGTAGTGTTCTGCAGCATCTGTTGTGTTCGATTTGTTCCCACTTGTTCCCGAAACACCACGAAAAGGCCTAGTTGAAAAATAATCGTTATTAGATATTCAAGACATAAATTTAACAGTTCAGAAAATCTTCCCCTACTCAGTACGTGCCCAATATACTACCAAGACAGCTCAGATTCTCAAATATACAGCTCATCGCGTGGATAAGTTCTCTTTATAATCAGTTACGTAAACAGTGGTGCGGTTTGGGCAGCTTACATCCGCGTATTGTCTCCGAGGACATTCAGCCAGCAGCAGCAATAAGTCGAGGAGGATTTGGGTGGTCATGGAGGTAATATGGCAGGCATTGTCCGCACGTTGCTTTTGCTCTGGCGGTCGGGTTCAACTCCCTATAACGACCACCTCACATTATCCGAGGCCTCTATTCCTATAATATAAGCTTCATCAACTAAGAAAACATGCTGGTATATGACGTTGTTTTTCTTTATTCCGTTCGCCATATTTTGAGTCTGACCGATAATCGCCTAGAGGTAGGTGGTCCGACTCGTCACACACCTTTTCATCGCATTATCTGCGCGTCCTGTTGGGCAGGGGAGGTGGCCGGGGCGTGGCGCTGCGTAGTGTGAGATTCGAGACGCCCGGGCCGCTTTTTGGGGACAGGTCAATCGGCTTGGTCCTTCCTGTGTGTTGCATTCATTCATCCCGTTCATTCAGGCCAAAGGCTGCTGCTTTGCGTGTTGCTTGTGTAAAGTCACTGATATGGTGGTGTCCATGAATCACCTGCCTGTGTCATTCGATGGTATTTTCTCTTCTTTTTAGTTTTATTTCGAAGATGGAAATGGTTTGTGTCACCCCCGTCTCTGAGAAAGAGGTAGTCTGAATGATGTATGAAGGATTACAAGAGAAACTGTCTGATAATGATCAACATATGTAGATTATCGCTACGTCAAAGCTGGCATTTAAAAAAAATACAGGTGGTGGGGGCGGGGGTGCCGCCGTGGTCAATTTTCGATTTGTTCTGACTCGACGAAAACAGTAATTATTTTCATGGCATTTTCGTGGGAGACAGTTTATTACGACTCTTTAGGAATAGCGCACGGTCTGTTGCCGAGTTGTCATGCGTGGAGCAGCAGGCAGGCGGCTCCCTTTTACGGTCACAAAAACGCTTTAGGGGTGGCGGAACTAACGCCGTGAAATCCGATACGGCTGCTGAGGAACCTGTTTACCGTGCCTTGGCACGTCATTGCAGTTAGATTTTGGCACAGTTATAGAATTGATTTAAAGCTTTCTTGTGTACACTGCACCAAATTGATAAAAAGATCCAAATTTGTAAAGTATTGGAATTGGACCCTAGGACTTTGCAACAGGACCAGTTTAAGTCATGGAAGTTCAGGCAGGCAGAGACGGCGTATTTACAGTAATCAAAGGGGAAGAGCTTATTTTTACTTTACCTTTTGTTAAAAAAAATCTACTACACATCTTTGCTGTCATAGTAAAAAACAACCTTTAAGTCGTACATATTTGCTGTCAACCACATGACCCATTCTTGCGCTCCTATCGGACACATTATTTTCCATTAGTCGCCCCCCCCCCCTTTTCCTCCCTCTTGTAAACCAAAAAAATAAAAATCCAAGCCCATCATGTTGTGTGGTGCAGTGTCACTGTCAATGCCGTACAAAGAGAAGTTGAACTCGTCTCACCCACCGCAGCACCCAAGAACCCTACTTACTACCGGCAACCCGCAGCACTCGCACGATCCATTTACGTCACACAATGGTCCCCGAATCAATCACGAGGGGGGCACCCTGATGTCACACGCCGCCGCCTGCGACCAGTTAACAGAGCTTCAAAATCGAATCCATCTTCATCTTCAAATATAAAATACTACAGATGTGTGACGTTTTTTAGGTTCCCGGCCCAGCTTCTTGCGCAGTGTGGCGTGCGCGCAACTGAATATTATGTATATTTGGAGGCTGGTCGAGGTTCAGAAAGACACAAAGACTGGAGAGTGAATATTCTTGGTTCGCGGTGAAAGACCAGACTGAGAAAGGAGTTTTCTTTTGTCCCATTCAACGTCACTGGATGGTGTTCGATCACACACATATGACAGGTTGCGTTATTCCACGATAGCCCTGCCTCGTTGCATTCGGATTTCAGAAATTGTTCCCAGCAGGAGGCAACCGGAGTAAGTACACAGCACATTTTATTACTGCTCTAATTCCATACGTTGTGCAAATAAATGGAAGCCAGAAGGCATAATTACAATATTTTAGGGGAATCACACGGTGGTGGAATGTTGCAGGAGGGTGCATTCCGTAGTCAACCATACCACCAGAGAAACCCTATCGCCTTGATCCCCCCTAATGCAGTGGAGGGAGGACAGTTGTCTCCTTACGACTCTTCACCCGGCGGAGCGCAGTGCAGTCGGAAGTCGACACCCAAGAGTCCGTTGTATTAGAGGGCTTGATATAGCGACTCCGTGACACGTATCCGGCTCAAGGGGTGGTGGTGGCGGGCGCAGCCCACCACGCCCCGCGGTGTGCCGCAAATAATGCCACGTTTCCACCAATTTTTCAAGCTCAACTTTTTGCGGAAGGAAGTTGCGTCGTATTGTAGTGACCGAGGGAGCCACGCCCCGTCCGCACAGTGCTAGCGGCACGGTAGCACCACCGGCGGATGGCGGATTAGGCGGAGCAGGGGGACCACCGCGGTAAGCATCGCGTTATGCGCTAATGTGACGCGATTCGCAAAAATAAGGATTTAAAAAGCGGGAGGTGGAAAAGGTGAAAAAAATACATTTGCAACATTTGTGTGACAAATCAACATAGGAGAAAGAAATGAGTGTCACAGAAATTCCAACTGTATGTTTTTGAAAACAATCTTTACAGCGATTCAAAGATGCGAAATGTCGGTGTTGTTTTTACCTGTGCATTTTTGAAGGGGAAGTGAAACGGCCAATTGGTGTAAAAGAACCTTGTCATACTACGAAGCACGTGTTTATGACTCATCCATGTGCGCAGGATTCCTGAAACAAATTAAATAGAAAATATTTACTCTTTTTTTTGCAGATAAAAGGGAGGAAGGGATTCCTCCAGGGAGGAATCACACAGCCCGCAGCAGCCATCGCTCTTCCTCACGGCGCGCCGCGGCGCCATACATCCGTCCCTCCCCCGAGACCCACGAGACGCACACCGGGGCGGGAGAACGGCTCCGAGGGAAGCTCAAGGTGTCGCATAAAGGAGTCGATAAAAATCCATTACCGCGGTGTGTCCCAGCCCAGCAGCAGCAGCAGCGACGGCGGCCTCGGGGACATAAATTACAAGCAGGCAGTGCGGCTCCACGTGCACGCGGGGAGGATGTGGGGGCGAGCACTGCAGCGCGAGGGAGGAACCTGCGAGGGGCAGCAGGGGCTACTGCAAGAGGGGAGGGGGGGGGGCACGAGAGGGGTAGTAGGCAAACCTCATGCAGCGGGTGACTCGGTCCACAATGCGCATAGTCAAGTCGGGGCCCGCCTCCAGCGCGACCTCCACCGGGGCCCAGGGCCCAGGGGGGACCACCGCGCTGGCGAGACCCACCGCCAGGGTGCGAGGGGGCGTGGCGGCGCGCGGCCGGCTGGGGGGCCGCGGTGCAGCGCGACCACGCCCCACCCCGCCCAGGTGCGATGTCATTTACCCCCCGGATGGCGAGCGGCGGCGGGTCTGGGCTCGGCCCCCCCACACACACCCAGTGATACAGGTGGCATGGGTGGCATAATAGCGGGCCCGGGCCGATAGGATTTTTAACGAGATTTCATTTTTTTTTGTCCAGCCGACTCACTCTCTGGGTCGAGAGGTGAGGAGGGCACATGTGGCATCCGCCCGTGTCATGGAAGGGTTGGGATAGTCCATCCCAAGTGTTGCTCCGAACGGCGGGCAGCGCGGCTCCGCTGTTGTGGGCGTACCCCCCCCCCCCTCCACAATCCCTCTACCTTCTTTACCAACTGACTCACACACACGCGCGCGCGCACACACACACACAAATAGGGGGAGGAGATCCAAATTGAAAGTCAAAGTCAACAGTTAGTGATACGAAAAGCGTATTTACCTTGGACCCACAAAAATGTCTTTGTTGGGCTGCGCGCGCGAAGAAAGGCCGAAAGATGAACCACCGGATGTGTCGCAGCAGTGATACAGCGTGTTTCCGAAGGACGCGGAGTGGGAGGAGGAAACGGGGGAAGAAGAGGCATGCCAGGCCTCCCTTCATCAATCACAATATGTTTCAAATTCATCTAAATTTAACACACTGTCCGGTAAAAAAGGGTGGGGTTTTGTGACATTTAACGAGTAAAAATGATGACGTTTGCCACGAATGAGTGTAGGAAAAATCCGTTGTCCGAACATGTGTACGTGTCATTTCATTTATACACTATCAAAGAGGGCCAAAGGGAATTTGGAGACCATCGCTTTGCGTCATGGATGGACAGCTCAACCATGCCTCCACAGTGAAAATTATTTCCGTAAACTTATACCACATGCGACCACATGTTTTGTAGTTTTGATTTACAAAATCTTACGAAAGACCATTCTTGCTCAACAAATACAGAGTGCTTGTAATTTTACAATTTGCAATTGGTATTTTACAGAACACATCATGGAAAAAAAATTACAACCCTTACAAGTTTTTTTCTCAGTGTCAACCTAGTTTCCGCACCACGGTTCAGTCCTGTTTTCGCAAACGCATAAAAATAAAAACAGCCAGAGACTGAAAGCCCAATAGTGAACGAGCCCCTTTTACACTGTAATCCCCCTCCTCCCACTCCCTGCGGTAATCTCCCGGCGGCGCACGCGCTGTCCTCATCCGCAAACAGCGCCCTTCAATTAGTGGCAGATTATTTCTCGGCGTGCCGAGCGGGACCGAGCGGGACCGAGCGGGACCGGAGCCAGCCGACTGACCGACAAGACTATTTTAGGCCATTGTGCCAGGGACACAATCTGCTTACGGGCTGACCGAGATGTCGCCGTCGAGATAAGCTGCGCCGCCAGGCGATCTGATCCGGGCTCCGCACCGGAGGAGACTGGAGACGCCGCCGCCGGGGCGACCGGAAGTCACAGACTGTTTCCGCGAGTGTGCCTATGTGAGTAATGCGATTTGAATGGTGAGCGGGCGAAGCGGGCGGGCCGCAGCTCAGCGCCAGTCCGGTCGTGTGCCGTGTTGCATTCGCACAAAAGGAGGCACGAGACATCCTCATATAGAAATGTCTCCTCCTTCTCTCTCTCCCTCTCTGGTAGGATGAGCCAAAGACAACTTACTCATGAAGTCCCCAAATAAGACCATCAATTGTACGTGCGACTGATAGGAAGAAATCATTGAGGAATGAGTGTTGCCATAGGCCTACGTCTGACAGCCGGCGCCTGAGAAATAGGAGCATTAAAGATGCATAAGTTTCACTTGTGGTTGGGGCAGAAGAACCTTTTAGTATCCAGTTGTCATCTCGATTAAATTTCACTTACACTACGAAGAGAGGCGGAGGGGG
>NW_026267151.1:3149446-3150530 GCF_000697945.3 Frankliniella occidentalis
AGACCCAGGCCCACGTCTCCCCCTATCCGCACAGTAATTTCATTTTGATGCAGGTCCTACCCTAGCGCCGTGCAGTATATACCAGCAAACACATTTCTGGCAAAAGACGCAAACTGCGAAGGGTAAAGTATATGCGGAGAGAGAGAGAGAGAGAGAGAGAGGGAGAGAAAGATGCCACAGCGTTTTAGGCCTCGACTGTAATGTCCTTTTCGCCTTTTCGCATAGCGGCGGTCGAAACCAAAGAAAGAAAAAAAGCACCAGGCACACGATATTTGCAACGTTTAATCTAAAATGGGACGCCGCACAGTCCAAAATTAATGATAAATACGCGGGTCAAAAGAATGCCGCTCTGTGACGTATGCCATTTCCTTTTCTTTGCAAAGGCAAAAAAATATGTGGTTTTCTTGTTTCTTCTTTATTGTCATTTCATTTTGCGCAAGAGCAAATTATCATCGCGGGAGAGATGCCCTTAGTAAACGGAAACTATATGGTTTAGCGCCCCCTCCTCCCAATTTCCTACAAACTCCTACCCCCCCCCCCCCCCCCCCTCCCGGCTTCTTCTCCTACAAACATGACATGAACTAACCCCAAAGTTTCCCCATGTTCTCCTTGCGCCCCAGCCCCACCACGCCCCATCCAGCTGAAATCGCTACCCCCAGCCCCTCTACCCCTGCTCTGCGCACACACTTGAGCCCCAAATCGTCCCGGGTTCGTGTAAATCTCCTGGCTCAGCTGTCCGGAGGTTAGGCAGAGGGGACGTCTCTCCCCCTCCAATCTAAATCAATCTAGCCAACCCGTCGTAGTCGTACCCCCCGCATTCCACACCTCTGAATCCCCCCTACCCCTCTTCTTACCCCCTCTTTCCAACCCCCCTTGTCCGCACACCTACGGCGTATCGGCCGCACCGCAAACCCAAATGGATCGCGGGGGGGGACGAGAGGGGTAGTAGGCAAACCTCATGCAGCGGGTGACTCGGTCCACAATGCGCATAGTCAAGTCGGGGCCCGCCTCCAGCGCGACCTCCACCGGGGCCCAGGGCCCAGGGGGGACCACCGCGCTGGCGAGACCCACCGCCAGGGTGCGA
>NW_026267151.1:3155150-3156280 GCF_000697945.3 Frankliniella occidentalis
CGGGACCCACAAAAATAAATTCCCCTTCAGGTGACATTTGGCTGAGGTCCCGGGGCGCCCGGGCGCGGCACGGATAGGAGGGAGGAGGACCCGCGTGATAATAAGTCTTCCGAGCCGAGCCGAGCCTGGCCGAGCCGGGCCAGTGCAGTCTTACAAGTAGCCAAAGGGGTGGAAGAAAAGCGTCGAGGTGAGGACAGCCGGGCCCGATCGCACGCCCATCCCCCGCACACACGTTACATAACCACAGACGGATTCTATGCGATGCGACTGGGGAGAAATCCGCAAACGCATACGATTCCTTACGTCTAGTTCCCATACGAGTCCGCTTAGAATACCAGGTTATAATTGTCCAACAGAAAGGAGTGTCCCCGGTGTTTCGATGCGCTAAATAACTTTCTGGAGGCACCGGGCCCGGTGGCGCGTTAACTCGGGAATGTTCTCATTGCCTCCCGTGTGAGCGGCCGTGTGCTCGCGCCCCCTTCTTTCCTTATGCCACCCTCCCTTACCCGCTGCGCGCAATTAGACACTTAACAGCGATAAAAATAACTAAGCTGGAGAGGGTGGCGCTCTCTGCAGTAGTGTTCTGCTTTGCGCCTGCCGCCCGCGGAGTTTAGACCAAAACGGAGGAGAGGGGGGAGGGCGGGGGGCACACACCTCTGCTGCTGTTCCATCACGCTGGCCGTCTCAAGGCTCATATTGAAGCCCGCCAGCAAGGAGGCCCGGGTCTGCGTGGCGATGGGCTGGAGCCGCCCCCCCCCCCTTTCCACTTCCCCCGGCATCCATGCTCTTCGCCGTGGAAACAAATATTTGTTTCTCTTAGGCGCGCGCGCGCGCGCGAAGGTACGAGCCGTCAGCGGCGGGGCGAGTCTCGGCGGTGAGTCTACAGCGAGAAGCACTGAAGAAGGCCAGGGAGGTGGGCCCTGTTATTAGGTGGATCGTTCCCCGAGGCCAAGGGCGCCCAAGGACTGCGCGGTGGTGGCGGCGGCAGCAGCGGCAGCAGCGGCAGCAGCGGCAGCAGCGGGGGCGGCGGGGGCGGGGGCGGCGGCCCTCACGCACCACGACGGTAGAGGTGACTCCGCGACTGACTCCTGACGTGCGGCCGCGCACGTTGAATCATGAGAGAACCCCCC
>NW_026267151.1:3156574-3157162 GCF_000697945.3 Frankliniella occidentalis
CGCCGTGCCGCGACGCCACCCTGTATCCGCAAGGGCGTAGCAGGGGCGATGCTACGGGGTGCCCTACCATATCCGTCGCAGGCGAGGGGAGAGGAGGGGGTGGGGCTGTCTAGAGAACCACGGTGGCAATGACCGCCACGACGCCGCGACGGTTCGCTCGCCCACTCCTTCGCTGCTATAAACGAATAAAACAATTTTGGCGCAGAAACAATTTTAACACACAGAAAATTCTGTTACTGTTGGATGAATTTCTTTGCAGTTATTTGGATAATTATAAGAGAAATAAAATAAATAATAAACGGCAAATAATAATCCTTTTCACTCTGGCGGTCGTTTCATTTAACCCCGAGCACCGCTGCAGCGCTATGTGCGGCGCGCAGAGATGATTACGGCGGCCCCGGCCCGGCCCGCCCGATACATTCATACAAATGTTTAAACGCCCCGCCACCGGGGGCCGCACGGCCCGCCGGGGACCCACAATGCACCGCGCGCCGCCGCTCCCCGCGGAGCAATTGAAAGAAAGGCGCGACGCTCAGCGTTAATTTGGCGGCACGGAGCGCGCGCGCGCGGGGGCGGCGGGCGCTGCGC
>NW_026267151.1:3157212-3158588 GCF_000697945.3 Frankliniella occidentalis
TCGCGCCGAGCAGCAAAAGATGATATGAATAATGGCGCAATTAATGCTGTCGGCAAAAGTCTCGGGAATAATAATTAGATATGGCGAGGCGAGCGTGGGGCACAACTATTTCAATCAAGTTTCAGGGCAACACGCCGGGCTTACACGACGTTTCAATGTGCAAAGTGGTTAGCGGGCTTCTTTTCAGAACAGGCGATAATTTTTAATGCAAGCAAAGACAATAAGGAGAAAGGCAAAACTACGTACTTGTAGTTTTTGACAGTAGGAGGTGTGGCTCTGCCTATTAGTCGGAACGCGATCTCGTTGAGCCGCGCCGCGGCGGCGCCACACGGCCCGGCCCGCCGCGCCCCGCCCCCGCAAGTCCCGCAAGCAGCCCGCGGGGACCGCGTCAATGGCCCATCACGTCCGTTCATTTCCTTCAGCGCCGCCTCCGCCGCCTCCGCCGCGCCCCTGCGGCAGCGCCGAACCGTCATGATAATCACCATCGAGTCATCGTCATTAAAGATGTCCCTGTGTGCCCCCCACCCTACCCCACCCTGACCCACCCCCTCCAAACCGAACCCTTCCGCCCCCGTCGTAAAAGAGAAAAGGGCTGACGAACGACGAGCGCGCGTCGAGCCGAGGCAAAGCCGAGCCGCTACGCTACGACTGACTGCCGGTTCCGGTTTTAGACTCGCGGCAGCAGCGCGGCGCGACTCGGCGGCGGCTGCGCGCGCGCCCCTAACCGCCCGGTTCCGCTCGCCCCGCCCCGCCCCGCCACCTCTCAAGGGGTGCCGCACCGGCAGGTAGACAAGGAGGGCCTTGATGACACCACAGCAGCGCGCGGGCTGCGGGCGGGCGCCGCCAGAGCACCGCCGCCGGCTCAGAGACGACCGCTGCTGCCTTGTAGAGTTTGCAGGGGAGCGCGATAAATAAGATACGAGAGGGGGGTTTATAGTGTTCCCCGCTGCACCAGCCGCCCGCCCGCCTCGTCGTCGTACACCACTCCCCTACCACCGCGAGAGAGGTGGAGAGGAGGGTCGGCGAGGTGCGAAGTGAGGATTCGCATCGCAATGCGCGATAAGCGGTTGTGAGGGTGGTCCTATGAAGGCCGTGGGAGAGCAGAGAGCAGCTCTGAGCGCACGCCGCCGAGAGGCCGCGCCCGCCTCACAGGGTGTTCGGACAGGAGGCCGGCGCCGGGTGGGGCGTGGCGGGGGCGGGGGGGGGCGGGGGCGGGGGTGGCATCGAGGGGGTTGCGCGCTCGGGTGACAATCAGGGAGTCTAAATGACGGGCATCGCGCGGAGGTATTCAACTGGCGGCGCATTCGTTCATCCCCCCATTGTGAAACGAAATACCTTTCAAAGTGAATTCCACCCCGGGCCCGGGCGAGGCCCCG
>NW_026267151.1:3158638-3159459 GCF_000697945.3 Frankliniella occidentalis
CCCCCCCAACCCCCGTCCCTTTCCCTTTCGCCTCACCGCCCACGTTATGACAGGGGGCGGTGAACTCCGCCGCGCCGACACCGCCTTTGTCTTCCGAGAACGTCGAAAAGGCGGTGGCGGCGGTGACGATTTCAAAAGCGCGCCGCCAATAATTCGCAAACGCCCGCACGACGGACGGGCTGCAAAAGAATGCGGGCGGCGGCAGTTGGGGCCTAACTGCTCTTGGTGCAAGGGAAAAGAGGGGGGAAGGGAGGGGGGGGAGCTTCCAGGTCACGTGGAAAGTTTCGCGGAACGTTGATTGCGACTTGCTGCGCGCATTCAGAGACGGGGGCGCGGCAGCAGCGGCGCGTGACTTTTAAGCGACGGGGAGAGGGGGAGTGGGGAGAGGGGATAGAGAGAAGGGAGGGAAGGGGTGACGTCGGGCTGACGGGTGTGCGGTGCGCTGCCGAGCCCCGGATGGCGTCGAATCATCGCGCGGCGTGGCGTGGCCATCTATTCATCCAGAGCAGCGGGGGGTGGAGAGGTGGGGTTGACAAGAGAGAGGGTGAGAGGGAGTGTGTGTGAGAGGGAGCGACGGGGAGAGGGGGAGGGAGGAGAGGGGATAGAGAGAAGGGAGGGAAGGGGTGACGTCGGGCTGACGGGTGTGCGGTGCGCTGCCGAGCCCCGGACGAGCAATCCCATCTGCTGGGGGGTGGTCATTGTCATTACCGGCCAGTTAGAGGAATAATTAATATCGCGATACCATGATGAATGGGCGGCAGCGCTGCGACATATCAGCCCCAGACACACGGGGCGGCCCCGCGCGCATATGCGCACACGCA
>NW_026267151.1:3159509-3160980 GCF_000697945.3 Frankliniella occidentalis
GGGGGTTGCGCGCTCGGGTGACAATCAGGGAGTCTAAATGACGGGCCTCGCGCCGAGGTATTCAACTGGCGGCGCATTCGTTCATCCCCCCATTGTGAAACGAAATACCTTTCAAAGTGAATTCCACCCCGGGCCCCGGCGAGGCCCGCGCGCACCAGACCCGCGATATTGAGTCGGACCGAACAGCATGCCAGGCTACAGCGGCGTGTAGTTTTCCTGTTTTCCGACATCTCGTCTGCGGAGGTGCCCGACGTCCACGGTGTCGTAACATAACGCACGACCTCCCCTCCCGTTTGTCTGGCAAGAGACGGCGTCTCCAGTTGCAGCCAGCAGCAGCAAGGGGTTGGCGCGACGCTATGGGGTGACGGCGACAACGCCGGGGTATGGTATTGGAGGTTGGGCCGCGGGTCCACCGGCCGGCCCAGGACTTGGTCCGGCAGGCTACGTGACGTGCCGCGCGGCTCGGCCCCTCTTCAAAGAGCCCGCGCTCAGCGTGGGTGGAGGAGGGGCCCCGGAAGAGCACCACGTCCGACAAACTAGCACCTCCTCTGGAGTGTTAGCATAGGCTTGTTAGGTTTGACCGCGAACAGGTAAGGCCGGTGGGGTTCAGGAGGGCCGTGCCGTGGGGGAAAGGGGGCGGGGGGTCGATGACAATCGTGCACACCGCAGGCTCCAAACACGTCTCAGAGGGCCCGCGGTTCGTTTGTTGATCGGGTACTGTTTGTTTGCAGACCAGCATCCCTGTGCATTGTACAAAGAAGGCACGCTAGTGCTAATGGAAATTTCAAAACGGTCAAGCAACACCGCCCCCCCTCTTCCCCCTTCCACTCTGTCTTATCCCGCTCGCTCTCGCACTCCGGCTATGGGAGGCGTGGCGTCGTGAGTCAGACAAGGGTTCAGGTTCTGGGTCAGACTGATGCGAACGCCTTTTTGGCAGTGCGCGAGTGAGTCACCGGCTTTCTTCTTCATATTCCACGACATGACGGCGGACAGCTTCAACTTTCAAACTGTCTTTCGGCACTTTGTGTTGTTGTCGGGCTTCGCGTCCTCTCCACACGAGCACCGCATCGTTTCCTTCCCTCCTTTCTCTGTCTGTCTCCCGCCCGCCACCCCGCTCACGCACCCCTGCCCATCATCAGGGTTGACCTCGGCCTGCCGGGTCGGGCCTCTGGATGAAAGAGCTGATATACACGACCACTATGTAGGCCACACACACACACACACACACACTGCGCGACATTGCTTTGGTCTAGCTCCTCTAGGTTGTTAGAGCTGTTCTCTGTGCTCGTGTGTGTGTGTGTGTGTGTGTGTGTGTGTGTGTGTGTGTGTGTGTGTGCCACGGCGCAAAGAGAAAGGATGGAGAGATGGAGAAGGGTAGAGAGACGCGGATGTGCGCGTTGGGGCCTGAGAGGCACTGCCCCCTGAGCTGAGCTCAGCCCCTAAACCTTCCCCCCTTTGGACACCCCCAGCA
>NW_026267151.1:3161030-3161842 GCF_000697945.3 Frankliniella occidentalis
ATTAATATCGCGATACCATGATGAATGGGCGGCAGCGCTGCGACATATCAGCCCCAGACACACGGGGCGGCCCCGCGCGCATATGCGCACACGCAGGGGCGTACTGGGGGGTCAAGGACCCAGTCGGGGATATACCCAAAGGGCCCCCGAATTCCCTACCTCACAGGGGCAACTAAGTTTTTTACCCGACTTTGCCGTAAAAAAGGGGGGAAATTTTGTATTTCCTCACATCTTTTGTGATTGAGCACACAGCAAAGCACCATGTTGTCCTTTAGGTACATAGACAAAAAAGTGAGGGCAGGGCGGGGTATGGGGCTTAGCAGTAAAATTTCGCGAGCGGAGCGAGCAAGAAAATTTTGGGGTATTTCTTCACAATTTATTTACGGTCTACAAATCACCGGAGCCTATTTTTGCCCCGAATTTCATTGCAAATTTTCCTGCATCGGGAACAAAACTATTTTCATAATATCTGGGTCAGGGAAAAAGAACTGTGCGAGCGCTACGAGCGCGAATTTTTGGGTTTGTAGAGCGCAAAATGCGTTCTGACTGGCGCTGGATGGCACCAAAAGTGTGCTTTTGAACGGCCATTGAACATTTATCACCCTATCGGGGAACTCTTTTGGGCCCCCTGCGGGGGTCCAGAGGGACCCGGGGGGCCCCGGCCGAAGGGGGGCCCAGTCGGGGATCCCCGACTCCCCGACCTGGCCAGTACGCCCCTGCGCACACGCACGCACGCACGGACGTGCACACGCACACACAAGCTCTCACACGGACGCAAACACGCACGCCACATGCAGCGGGCTATGGGGCGC
>NW_026267151.1:3162262-3162897 GCF_000697945.3 Frankliniella occidentalis
AGGGGGGCAAAGCAGAACGCCGCGAGGGGGAGAGGAGGCAGGAGGCCGCGCACGGACGAGACGGGAGTACGAACCAGAAGCCCCTGTGGAGAAGTTGAGGGGAAAACGAAGCATTTCGGCGGGGGATCAAAATAGTTCAGTCCGGAATTGTATATAATAACACAAAGGAGCAAGGTCAAAGAGTCTCACAATGGCTTTAAGCAAAAGAAAAGAAGGGGAAAAGGAATAAAATGAGAACCTTCTTTTGTTACATTAACCCTTCAAGGACAAAACCTACAGCTCCAGTTTAAATAAATATATCTTTTTTCGAAATTTTGAGTCCTTAATGTTCAAAATGCACATAAATCCGAAATCGACCGAAAACGGGCACCGGAAACCCATGTGTGTGAATGTCACACGCTTGTACGTGTGTGAACGCCATTCGTACGCACGCAGGTGTACACGCAGGTGACGAATTCCGAAGTAAAATTCACACCTTGAACCCACGTGTACGCATCCGCATTCGCACGTCTACAAATGTGCGACACTCACCACTTGCGTTTCCAGTGCGTCCTAGCAGGGGCAAAACCTTCATCACTACTCGATTTGCGAATACTTTTCATGGGCCTTTTGTTTCACGGTGCGGCGGGGTGTTG
>NW_026267151.1:3162947-3167012 GCF_000697945.3 Frankliniella occidentalis
GAGAGAGAAGCAGGACACTGCGGCGGCCACAGCTCGACGCTGCGGAGAAAGGCGAAATAAAAATGGTAAATGATTACAGAGGTTAAGGTCACACCCCGGGCCTCGTTGGTCCAGGACCGACCGGGGGCGTACCGGGGCGTGGTGCGGTGTGGCGGGGCGGGGCGTTGCGCCTCGGGCGGAGCTGCGGCACGGCGCCACACAACGGCCAACAGCCACAGAGCCGAGCCGCACCGACAAGAATCGTAAGTTCAAATTGAATTAAGAAGAGCGCGGGATGAAGAAAAATGAAACAGCTAGTATAGCGTTGGGTTGGGGCTGGTGCCTCACCTGCGAGGAGTCGGAGATGGAGGCGAGGGGGGAAGGAGCAAGTTTCCAGGGACGGAGGGTGGTGGATGGGTGTAAAGTAAGGGGTGATGTAGGACTCCGGGAAGTCGAGCAAAAGGGAGCGCGGAAGAACCACTAACAAGAGAAGCAGGTTTGAGGAACTCCTGCCATGGGGCATGCGGCGTCTGCCCGCATGACGTGTCCAAGGATGCCTCCGCGACCCCCACGAACTCTTCGCCATCCCTGCAGTAAGGAGGAACATGCATGTCTCGCGATAGCGACACAATTGAAACTGGCCAGCCCCAACCGTTTTTGAAGCAGATTTCTAAGCTACATTCTTACCAAAATCTAATCTGTTTTCTGCTTGTAGACTGAAGTGAATACACCTAACAGGAAGACTAAGAGGAGGCTGTGGATGATTGTTGTCACTCGAGCTGATTGAAAACCGCCCTCAAAAAACTAGGGGCAGGGGTGCACCAAGTGCAAGCTCTCTGAGCAGCCCCACGGCTCTCCCGCCGCCTCGGTGACCTCCAGGAGGGCCGCCGGCAAAGAAAAGGAGGGAAGGCTCTCAAACAGACACCCGGCTGCTCCGCGGACGACAAGAAGGGCCTTCGAGATAAAAATGTCCCCGTCCCCTTTGACAAGCCGTTATTGTATTTTGTCCCCTTCCTTCTAATTCATCCCCGCGGGGACGGACGCAGTGAGGAGCGGTGACAGCAAGTGGTGGCGTGTCCTCGTCCTCGCCCGCCGGACAAGTCCGCGCCGATAATATATATCGGGAATGCTCCGCGTGGGGTGGCGCGGCCCGGCGGGGGAGCCGCGCACATGTCGACGCGGCGGTGGCCCGAGCGGTGGCCGACAGCCATCAGTAGTGGTACATACATGATTGCTTTGTTCTGCCGTCTTGATGAGTTGCACCGAAGGGACTCGCCCGAACCTTGGCCAAATAAACGCGCTTGGCAAACATATCGGTGAATATCACCAAGACACAAGTCAATACTTCGCATCGTTTCGCATTTTCTTGAGAGCATGCGTCTCTGAGAAGGAAGTTTCAATATCACTCGCGGCTGTATGTAAATGCCAAAAAATAAATCAAAATCGAGGAAACCCGGTAGATAACTGAGGAAAGAAGAGACGAACAGTACCCGCCCCAAATTGTTTCCTTTCCGGATGCGTTTGTTCAGGATGCACGTCGTAGCGACGTAGTGTCGATGGGCATTGAAGGCCTGGACAGCTCCGGCCCAGTGCGCGGCAGCACCAGCAGCTCTGATCAATGCGACAAACCAGCGGGGGGGAGAGGAGCCAATCATCAGCCTAAGTGGAAGGGAGGCGCGGGGCGGGGCGGGCGGGAGAGGGGAGAGGGTCAGGAGAGAGGCGCAGGAGAGAGGCAGGGGAGGGGGGGCAGTGCTGCTGAGTATTGGAGTTCTTCCTCAAGTCCTCGTGGCCAACAACAGAGGCGAGGGGGCTCTTGGTGAGGCGTGCGAAAGCTCCGCAACCAGCAACGGAGGAGAGGAGGTGGAGGAAGACGAGGCCCCGGCGCGCGGATGACTGAAGGGGGGGAGGGGCGCAGAGAAATGATAGGGGTATCAGAGGCTGCTTTATGTAACGAGGTGCGGAGAAATATGAAGATGCCTAACAGCGTAAAACTACCACTTAAATACAAAAAGAAAAGAATAATTGTCGTTGTACAAGGGGGTTTTCCACGTTTTTCTAGTTGCACGACCAAGTAACGCCAATTCATACTTTGGAATTTAATTGAATGCAATTTCAAGTTCAAAAGTTACCCCCAGATGCTAATGCACAGTTTTCATGGGATTTGGCTATAGATACTCCCTGGTTCAGGACAGCGGCAAACTAATCAGAAACAGAGGAGCAGCACCATTTCTAGAGCGTTACTCTCAGTCTCCACTACCTCGCCCCTCCCCTCCCCGCCGAAGCATCCAGCGGCGCGAGTAGTCAGCAAGAGTGAATTGCTCGTCCAAGTCTTAGTCTTCCGCGGCGTGCCGGAGTCTTGGCTCCGCCGGAGTCAGCGAGCCGCGCCACGCCGGCGCTCATCAGGTGTTGGTGTGGACGCAGCTCGGCGCGCGGCGTGGCGCGGTGCGGTGGGGCGGGGCGTGGCGCGGCGAAGCAGGGCATTTCCGCGGGATTTATCGAGTTTAATTGCGTGGCCGTAGACAAGATTGCGCGCGCCCCAGCTCCTTCCCGCGGCTTCCACTGCTGCCCCCCGCCCTCCTCCCTTTTCTCCCCAGCTCCTCGTGATCCAAGAAGATAGTGCTAAAGCAAAGCAGAAAGCAGTTCGGCTCGGTTGCAGGAGGCGCACGGGCCGGAGCAACCTACAGGGGATCTTACTCGATCGCGTAAAGGTTTTCCCGCCGCGGTTTCGTGCGGAGAAAGCATTGGAAAAACAAGAATGCCCCAGCAAAGGCAGTATAAAACTACCTGAAAGTGCTAAATTTTAATACCTTGGGACAATTTCACATCTTTTCAAACTTATTAAAATAAACCCCCAGAAAGGTATTAAGTCCGATACCATTGTTTTTCCAGTGGGTAGATGCATGAGTGGTCCAAATGGAGAATGCGCATAAAATCACTTTGCCAAAACCTGCTCTGTCCATGTGTAAGTGTGTGTAAAAGGTTCATGTACTACTGACACAGTTCTAACCCAAAAACATACAACACATCTAAACATATATTAAACGAGACTCCGAATTAAATGTACCCACGTTCTGCGGGAGTCGCCGACAAAATGAGTGGGGGGATGCAAATTAGAAGAGGTGAGAAGAGACAAAAGAAAAGCGCCCGCTGTCAGGTATTCAAACCTGCACCTCTCCCGCGCCCCCGTTGCACAGAGTGTGAGTGCTTCACGCACCGCCTGGTCGCGCGAATTTCAATTTCACGCGCGCGAAGGTTTTCACGCGGCGTTCGTCCGCGTGCAGCGCGCGGGCGAGACTCTACGAGCCTTTTGATCTTTTAGATGCAGAGAGGAGCTACACGCCCTCTCCCCACATCCCTCCTCCTCCCCTCGACCCCCTACCCGCCGCACCCCACTCCCCTCCGCGCCCTGCTCCGCACCCCCCAAGTATTCGAGGAATGCTGACCTCCCCGCCGACCTTCCGCTCCGGGCCCGGGGGCGCCACCCGGGTCGCCCCGACGGCTCCGGTGCAGCGGGTCGGCAAAAGGGATGCCTTCGAGAGAAGCACGCGGCACACCACTTGCGAAACCCGCACATACTGCAAAGTGCCAAACTTACGGTCGACGAAACAACTAAGCAAATAAGTGAATGGCACTTTCCATGGCCAGGGCCGAACTATTTTCTCCGCATGTCAGCGTGAGGGATACCATTGCCAAGGCGCCGGCTGCGGCGCGCCCGCTGCGCGCCCCGCGGGTAGCGGCGCCGCGATAGCGAGGATAGCGGCGGCCGGCCCCGCGGGAGGTGGGGCTAGAGAGACAGTCTCTCTATGGGCGGGGGCCCGTGGTGCGCGGCCGGCGGGACGGGCGCCGCACGCAGCCCGTCCTGTCTGTCGGCACCGGGCGCCTGTCCCAGCGCGCAGTTGGGGGCCCCGGGACCTCGGGGCGCAAACGGCGAGGTGAGGCGACGCGACGGCTGAGCTGACGGGCGGCGCGGCGACTTTACACGCACCATGTGCTCGAGACACAAACACATTCAGCGTGTCAACGTGCACGCGTGCTGCTCCGGGGGAGCCGCCGCGGGCCGGGCGGGCGGAAGGCGAGGGGGAGGGA
>NW_026267151.1:3171562-3176029 GCF_000697945.3 Frankliniella occidentalis
GCCTTTTGTTTCACGGTGCGGCGGGGTGTTGTCGGAGCGCCGCCGCCGTCAGTGACCCCGCAGTAACCGCCAAGCGCGGCGCCGCCGCCGGGGCACCCGCGAGAGTAGCAGCCGTAACAGCCCTGCAGGGACACTGCCCCCAGCGCGGGGGCAGCGCGGGGGCGGCGCGGGGGCGGGGCGTGGTGAGCCGGCGGCGATTTATTGTGCTTCTTATCACTTTGATTGCTTTTGATCCCCCTTTACAGTATTGCCAGAGTGTGCAATTTTTCACGGCGGGTGCGTCTCTTGCGGTCGCGCGCTCGGCGCCTCCCCCCCTCCTCCCTTCTCCCCCTTTTACCCTCTTCTCCCGCGAGCCACGCCCCGCCGCCGCAGCTCTGCGATAAAAATGGGTTATTGGGCCCGACGTGCGTGAAAATTTTTACTAAAATATTGTTGTCATTGGGCGCGGGGAGGGGAACTTGACGGCAGACGCGGCGCGGCACTGAGGTTCATGAAGAGGCGGCTGGGGCGCGCACCGGCCGGGGTGGGGCGCTGCGGAGGGTGCGCGCGTGGGGTTGTTGTTCGCATTTAAAGGCATGGGGCCGACTGAGGGGTTGGGCTTTTTGCAAAAGTTTGAAAACAGCGCGGATTTTCCTCTATTGTTTCCTTTCAATAATTGTCATTATTCAGTCACTGTTTCCAGCTCCACTCTTTTTTCTGCCTCCCTGTTTTGGTTTTGCGAGCACACTCACAAGTGACATCTACCACCTGCTTACCGCGAATAACGCTTTCTGCTGAGTAAAGTTGCAAACTCTGTAATTTGGATGCAAACTTAATAAGGACATGTACACATACACGGGAGCGGACAACTGTTGGAAAAACTGCAAATCAACGTTGCAATACCGTTGTTGTGAAAGAAAATCCCACTCAAATGGTATGTATGGAGTAGGTTGTATTGTTGCTTGCCATGCGTTTCTTTTTCTTTTCACGATTTTATTAAGAAGAGCCCCTATGCTCTCTTTCAAAGAAATGGCTAGAGCTGGTGATACTAACATAATTTCCGTTGCACGACAAAGTGGTGATACCGTTCCGCTTTGCTGCGGTCCGCGCTCACAGCAACACGCGTCGCAACCTTTTCTATGCAATGTTGCGGATATTGCGTCGAAAACGGTGTGAAGATGGTCTTCATAGTCAGTGCGTGGGATAGGGGCGGCGGAGGGAGGGAGAGAGGAAGGGAGAGAAGAGAGACTGAGTTGGTGAGAGTGTGTGTATGTGTGTGTTGCGCTCCCGCTATGTTGCTTGCGGTCCCGCTGTTACGATTGGCAGCGATGTTGCTTCGCGTTGCTGCGGTCCCTCCCCGAGAGGGTCTGTAGAGAAAGAGTGAGAGAGATGGCACGGGGAATAGGGCAAGAGGAGGGAAGGGAGAGAGAGAAAGAGGCAGGAGGCTGGCGCGACATAGACGCGGAGAAAGAGAGATGTGTGGTCGATACGCCCAGGAAATTTATGGCACTCTGCGCGCACTGGCGCGCACTCACATATCCAAGACAAACAACTCGAGTTGCTCGCCGCAGCACGCCGCGCCGCGCCGGTGGGCGTCCGCCGGGCGTCCGCTGGGCGTCCGTCCGCACAGATCTGCTATAGCGGGTCAGCAGGGAATACTGGAGATGGATGCGTGCTGGCGGGCGGCGCCGAGCGAGCTGCTGCGCTGATGGGCGGCGGGGCGCAGGGACGCCATCATAAACCCGTGATCGCAAACAAGGTCGTTACACACCGGCCGCCCCATCAAAGGTTCATCAGAAGTAGAAGTGGCGTTACGGGCGAGATACTACAACAACAAAATTAAAGTGAGTACGCACACACACACATTTTGCTGCGTGTAGAGGCGGAAGCTGGAGAAGAACATGACGACAGCCCATTACCCGGTTTATTAATTCCGCAGTGCCCAGTGGCCACGTTACAGACGTCATCGTCAGCCAATACGGCCGTCATTCCGGGCTATTTCAAGCAGATGGTGGCATAGAGGGCGGCACACGTGCAGTAACAGGAGAAGGGCGCACCCGCCAAATTCCTATAAGGGAGGCGGTGGGGTGGGGTCGCCCCGCTACCCTGCTCCCGTCCAAACTCACAGCTCCAGCGCGCCCGCAAAGGGATTCGGGTGCGCCCGGTGCTGCCCTCTGTAGAGCCGCGGAACCGCGGGCGAGTTTGAAAAGTCAGCGACCTCCGCTCCGCGGGCAGAGCGGGCGGAGCGGGCGGGAGGCAACTACTACGGCATCACAGTCCGGCTGGCACTGACCACGCCAAGCACTCTGGTGCGCCAGGTGCCGGTACCGGTGCGCGCGGCGGGTCTAAACTACTACTGGAACGGTATCGGACTCACAGCATTGTCTGCACCCATTGTCCCGCTCACTGTTTTACTATGAATTTTTCTCGCACCACTTTGATTAAAGGACGACTTGGTACCGACTGCTGTTAATATCGGATCGAGACCTACGGGCGGAGCAGATACAGCACAAGTCGGTTCACTTTCATCCTTTTTTACAAGCGGTTTGTTCTTTCTGAAATATCTCATGGCGCAGCGGAGTTAAAGAGTTGAGTTAGAAGAATCTCCCGCAACTGCAGACAACAAATAAAAGTGCCCAGCCTGTGTGCCGAGGGAAGTGTTTGGCGACACGGCTGCTGCTCAGAGGCACAAGGCTCTCTTGAGCGACACTTGTTGGGCCCTAGTCGTGTCCGCCCCTCACGGCCCCCGCCGCGCCCGGGCAGGGTGGCCACGACGACAACAGCTCCGCCCCGCCACGCCCAACTCCCTGCCGTGGAGACTCTTGAGCAGGAGAGGCAGAAAGGGACGGGGAAGGATAGGCGTCGTGGTCCGCGTATAATGCATCATATTATGCTGTAGCCCCCCCCCCCCTTCCCGTTTCTTGTCTGCCCTTCTCTCTTGCGTTTTCTTCTCAGCCATAGTGCACGGGCAAAATAAAAGAACCTTGCTAATCGACTTGGGTAGGCAAATTTTGCACTCGTGCAAAATATTTAGCGCTGTATACCCAGAATGGAAAATGGTTTCTTTCATTCGCTCATTTCATTGCTTAGGTGCACGAATTGCCCTGGTGCCACGCCAACTGTTACAAAAATAGCTTTCAAGTCTTTCAAGTTTGTTGTTAGCATGTGTAATTAAAACACGGAAAATTCATCACCATAACATATAACGTGGTGTTGTTGTTCCAGTTTGGCGCACGACGACGACATTAAATATTGGCGAAAACCTCAGATTTGTAGTTAAGGACCTAACTCGTCTGACTTACTAGCGCGCACCAATTACATTGAAGAAAATATCGCGAGCCTAGATTCTCGCTCGGCTTCACCTGAGAGAACCTGACCGAAGGTTTCAGGCATCGTTAGCCAGCCAGGCGCCAGGCACCCGAGGCGTGCGCGGGGCGGCCACCGCGTCGGCCTCGCTCTCTCTCTCTCGCTCCTCTCCGGCCCAATTGTCTGTATCGCGCCGATCGCTCGCGGGAAAGAAATCGGAGCGGGCAGGGCATTAGGGCGCGGGCCGCGTGCGACATAAATTTGTAGTTCCGGTTTGGAGCGGCCGACGGGGCGGGCCGAGCATCAGATAGCTCACGCACCAGATACCATCGCCCAATGAGCGGAGCAGCGGCGGCCGAAAAACCGACGCGCGTCGTCGTAAAGTTTAACACCTCAGCCTTGAAGCCCCATCTGGGACACGCGGCTGCTAGTCGCACCCCGCCGGCCCACCGCGAGACGGACGCGCGGGGCTCTGCCGCTGCTGCAGATCGCGGAGTATGCAGCCGGGCGCAAAAGCAAACATTTATGCAGAAATGTATGCGCTGATATGGGCGCACAGGCGTGGAGCGCGCGCGAAACGACGTCATGGATACGGAGGAGAAAAATGCATTTTCTAAATCACCACCTCTGATCTCTACCTCTGACTGCAGCATGATAAAAACTACTCCTATTTTACAGCTCGGGAAAACGTTGACAAGCCGAGAATACTAAGCTGTATTTCCACCTGGGCCTAAATGCTGATTGGCCAACGTTGACAGGTAAACGAGCTCTGGGCTAAGCAGGATCCTTAGCTGTTGTAGTTGTTGTGTTTCTTACTGTGTTGTTGTTGTTGTTCATGCTGTTGTTGTTGAAGTTGAATTTCTGATTGAGTAGTTGTTGTTACAGTAGTTTTTATTGTCATTGTTGAAAAGACACATTTTCACCTCGCAAATGTGTAGCCGTTGGCTATTGGTCCATGATGGGACTAAAACTCTAAGACCCCGAAAGGTTTTCTGCCCCGGAGTGACGCGCCCGGCTCGCCGGATGAGCTCAGGATGAGCTCGCGATACTCGGCGGGGCTGCGCGGGTGTGCTCAGCATTACTCCCGGACGGTCCGCGGCGCCCCAGCGCCCCCGGGCAATATTTGAGGAGTAAAGGGGGTGGATAGAGCAAGGAGAATGGGGGTGGGGGTGGTTGGTTGGG
>NW_026267151.1:3176079-3184930 GCF_000697945.3 Frankliniella occidentalis
CCCCCGGACCCCGGCACCAGCAAATCCCACCCCCTCGCGACACACAACCCCCTTAAGCCGGGCCATGCCTTCCCTTTGCCGCTCATCGCACATGTACATGCGATATTTCCGAAACACACACGACCAACTGTCTTCGGCTCGATAGACTACCTTACAGAATCGATCACAAACAGGAAAGAAGAGAAGCGAGGAAAGGTCCGCGAGCAAGGTGTGATAACTTGACAGAAATTATTTTCACCTTTATTCGGAAACATCTTTTGAAGGGGAGGATATAATAGCGGAAACGAGTGGTTAGTAGAGAGGTGATACTATATAGAATTTTCTAAAATCAAGGGATAAAAAGAAAACATTTTCCTTGCTTTGCATTTTCCGCGAAAACGGTGCATGGCATTTGCGAAAAAACGCTAGACTTTTTTTCAAAAGTATAAGTGGCACAAGTACAAACAGGGGTCGTATTTTTCTCGTTCCCCAACCCACCACTTACTTCCTTCAGGAGCTCCTCAGGGCAAGTTGACAACTTAAACCCGACGTGGCAGTGCTTTTGCTCTGCCTGAGCAAATCGCGCAAAGCGTCGTGGGGTGTGGCGGGACGTGGCGGGGCGTGCTGGGGCCGCTGGGGCACCCTGAGTAGGCATTGGCATCGGAGGGGCGCGACGACGGGGGCGTGCGAATCGCTCGTCGCCGAGGCGCAGCAGGCCCCGGGAGGAGCAGCCCCTTTTGGAGACAGCCGCGCCTCGCCCCGCCCGACAGCCACCCACATGGGGAGGGAATGGGGGGTGAAAATCGCCGACCGAAGCAATTCTAGTGAGAAAAGTGCAGCCCTATGGTAGATCACTGGCCGACTCGAAACCAACCCCTTGCCGATGGGGCCTCACCCCTCAGGGGAAGGGAGAGTGCGGGGGTGGGAGGGGGGCGCATTGGGACCGTTCGCGGCTAGGCGAGGGGCGGAGATGCGAAAGGGGAACAGGGGGGGGGGGGATAGGCTGAAAGCAAGGGCGAGAGAGGAGTGGAGGGGCGCGAAGACGCTTCCAATGCATCTACATGAACGTTTCCGGCAGAATCTGACTGAGCAGCTCGGCTGCCTACCCCCTAGGGGCTCACGGTGACGCACGGGTCTAACAAGGTGAGCGGGAGGGAGAAAGAGGTGGTTGGGGGGGGGGGGGGGGGGGGAGGGAGAAAGAGGTGGTTGGGGGGGCAGCCTGTCACGGCGCGCGGCGCGCGTCTTACCAAAGTAGAAGTAGTAGTCGGTTTAGCCCTCCTCGGCCCCACGCCGAGATTTATGGCAAAAGTCCCCGGCGAGCGGGAATACAATAATCGCGTCCGGCCGAGCGGCCGGCGAGCGTCACAGAGAGACGCGGACCACCGGGGGGACCTGCGGGCGACCCGCGGGACGCTGGCGGGACGCGCCAGGAGAAATTAAATAATGAGATTACACGGCCGTGATGGCGCTGAGCCGACGTGAGCGGTGCGCTGGATCACCCGCGGCACTGGGCCCTGCCGCCGCGGGGGTCACCGCCGGGGACGACGGTGACGGAGTGCTCGGGAGGTCAGGGTCGGGGACAGAGTGTAAGAGACAGAATGTCAGGGACAGAATGTCAGGGACAGAATGTCAGGGACAGAATGTCAGGGGCAGAATGTCAGGGACAGAATGTCAGAGACAGAATGTCAGGGACAGAATGTCAGGGAAAGAATGTCAGGGACAGAATGTCAGGGACAGAATGTCAGGGACAGAATGTCAGGGACAGTTGTCGGGGACAGTTGTCAGGGACAGAATGTCAGGGACAGTTGTCGGGGACAGTTGTCGGGGACAGTTGTCGGGGACAGTTGTCGGGGACAGTTGTCGGAGACAGTTGTCGGGGACAGTTGTCGGGGACAGTTGTCGGGGACAGTTATCGGGGCCATAATGTCGGGGAACATAATGTTAGTGTACTGAGGACAGATCATATAGGGGTCGTCCCCTGACCGTCTAGAGGGCAGTATACTCCACATCCTATGCATCCTGTGAATACTGTGCAGCATTCAGCATTACACATACAATATGAGTACAGAGTCACATCAGGGTCGCTGTGGCGCGGGGCAGCCGCCCCCCCTGCTCGCTCTGCCCTAACCGCGCGGCGTCACGTCAAACAGCGCGGGGCGGCGCCCGGGAGAGTATGGCAATGACATGTAATGCCCGGGACGGGGCGGGCCCGGCCGGGCCAGGCGCGCCGCCCGTGACGCTACAATGGCGGCCGCATTACCCACCGGCTCTAATGACGCGCCGTCCAAATCAATCGGCGCGCACCTGTGCAGTAACGCCGCCGGCGTTACGCGCGCGTTACGGGGACGGCGTTAAGGATAATTGCAGCGCCATTCATGTTACAGCTTTCCCCCCGCTCCCTCTAGAGAGAGGGGGGCTGTAAACCTTTTATTTTTCCTTCCCTACATTTTATTTCCCGCCAACCCCAAACCCGCTCGGATGTCAAATTATGTGAAATTATGTGTCCCGCCCGGTATAACCCCATTATGCGCAATAGATGCTCTCTCGGCCGACTGTCGTGTGTGTCAGTCATGCTCAGCCTTCATATGTGGTTATGGGGAGGGGCATTAGTCTACAGGTCGCGCGCTGCTGTGGTCTTTTTGATGTGACGACGCCACACAGCGGACACGCCCGGCCCCGCCTCCATTTGCCAACGCAACGCCGCAACGCCCCTGATGGCCTTTCAAATTGTTTTACCCCCTCCGACTGGCGAGCGCACCCGGACCAGCACAGCAAACCTCCCTCCAACTCTCTCGCCCTCCCTTCCCCTCTTTTTCAAACGCGCGCACACATACATACGAGTTTTCGGTCCATCTATATGTTATTTTCGACAAGGATGCAATGGGTAAGCCCGTAAGGGAAGGGAACTCAGACTCAGGTCTATATCTTCATCAATGGAAAAATAGGAATTTTGTTCATAAATATGAATTTTTTCAGTAAGTAAGTAACGAAGCGTCAAAAATTGTCCAAACGAATAACTAAAGTTACCAAATCTGCTGGTACATATTCGAACCAACGAAACCCCATGGGGGCATGCATGTTCTCGTCTCACTACCCCATTTTTAAGTTAACTCATAAATTCATGGACAAAACGGACAAATAAATACGACAATTTCACAGTGAACCTCGTTCGCGTCATTCGGTTTGAGAACGACCCCCAAACGAACTCCACCCAATCAGACACTGTCTTCCCTTTCTCTTGTTATAATCAGAGGGGCGCCTAAAAGTTGAACAGCGACGGCCTTTCTTGTCCCACTCGCTCTCGCAGAGATGAAGGACCCCTTCCAGCCCGCTTTTGCTCTCGCTCTCTCTCTCTCTTTCCCTCCTACCATTGCCGCCACACCGGCCCGCCTCCCGAGCCACCCCTTGAATCTCGATAATAGAGAGCACTTTACGCATCATTCTGTGACCTTGAACCCCTTGTCTCCTCTGAGCGCGCCCGGGCCGGGGCGTTGCGGAGGTGTCACATAATACTACGCGTTCATAGTGCCTCACCGACGCCTCCGCTCCGCCTCCCCCATTTCTCTCCCTTACTGCTGCTCTAACCCATTTCTTGTCATCCCTCCTCCTGTCTGTAGCCTCCGCTTGTGATATGCCTCCGTCGCGCTTTCCAAGAGGTAACTTGGCGCGATGATTGGAACTGGCAGAGCTCGCTTGTTTAAAATAAAAAGCCATTTCGCACTGTATTTCGCAATAGCTTCAAAAGCCCACGCACAGTGCCCGACAAGTTGCACATCGTCCGCAGGAGTGTAGGTCAACGACCCTCCTGGTCCGGGATCCTCCCCATCCGGAGCCCGATGGGTTGCCTACCCTCCCGGGGTTTTGGTCACAAACCTATGGGAGCGGGACCCTCTTGCTTACTACTTCGACTGCCTTTCACCTCGCCATGTATAACCGAAAGTGCAAGGGCGGCAATAAGGTGCTGCCAAAAAGTTATTCATGCTACTTTTTACTTTTTGCAGCTCTAGTTTACACTCTTTGCGGCGGCGCGCGCAAACTTTTTGAATTGACTTACGAAGAGAGGCGTTGGCGCGCGGCGCGGCGCTGCGCTGAGGTGTTTGATGTGGCACGCAACGCCGTGCCCCTCCTCCAAAGTTCGCCGCGCGAACAACTTTTCGACACGCATCAAAGTAGTTGTCACGGCGGCGGTGGGGCCGGTGCACCGGCCCAGTGAACTACTTGTGTGCTGCCGTTGCCTGCGGCAAAGGAGCAGGGGGGCAGAGAGAGGAGACAGAGGAAACTAATCAGTTTAAAGAAATTGAGGGTCAGCCTATGATTTCCACTATTTCCTATAAAGATTGAGATTATGCCTTAAAGTTCGGATTGGCTGTGCACAATCCCAAGTGCACTTCCACTGCTAAAATGACATCCTCCCCATTCTCTCCCTTCGTTAATTGTACTTCGCCGACCACATTGTGATGGAAATATGCACCGCAGCCACTCCAGAAAATAACCAAAGTTGTAGTGACATGTGATTCAATCGACTGTGGACACGAAGTGCGACGGAGCGGAGAGCAGAGCAGTGTGCGCGCTAAGTAATGAATCTGATAAAATAGCTAGAGTCTAGCTATTTTAACTGCAAATATTTTTAAAATTTCTAGTAGTGGCTAAACAGATTCTAAAAATCTGCGCGTATTAATTGTTTGCTAGAGCAATTTCTGTTGTGTGTTATTTAACAAGCCAACCACTGTACTTTTTTTTTTTTTAGAGGCTTGGAAGTCGTTTATACTTTTTCGCAATGATTAGCGAGACGATATTCATAATTCGAACTCTACTAGTAATCCAGGCATGAAGACTTCCAATACTTTCTGCATAATGCTCATTTTTGGCACGCACGCACACACACACACACACACACATCGCGTGCATGCGTACAATACACAAAACACGCGTCCTCTTTTCGCGCGAGTGGGTGCCGCTAATGCACCGCATGTGGCGCGGACACATTTCTATGGCCGCCGGACGTGAATACGCTATGAATATTTGATCGCCAGAGTCTTCAACAAATTGGGGCGGCCGAATAGCATTAATGTAGGTCGGGCCGGCCCGGCCCGCACTACCCGGCCGGCTGCGACTGCGGGTGTGGTGTTGTATTGTGGGCGAGTCCCTCTCGTCGTCAATATTCGCCTGATTGAATTCAGCGACACTAAGAGCACCGCGAAGCAGCCGCGCGCTGCGTTTGAAGGATGGTTAATTTAGCATTTTTATGAGAGTGCGTCCGTTTAACGCTGCCGTCCGGCGGCGGGGGAAATGTTAACATCCATTACGCTGCACTCTTCTTCTCGGGAAGCGTTAGGTTTAGCATTGAATCGATCGTAACTTAGGAAAATGAAGGAACTGCCGCAATCAACTAGAATGTAGCAAAACAAAACCAATTCTATGTAAATATATTTTTGTGTTGGACTCTTATCATAAAAGCAATGTGGTCTTCGGCTAATGTAAGCGTTTCGTGTCCGCACACCGTGTTCAAACGGTGCAACATGGGAACCGACTATGTTCGCTCGGGGCGGGGCGGTCTATGGCCGGGCGCCCGGTGCCAGAGCGATGCGCGTTTGTCGCCGAGCGTAAGTTTCTCGTGCGGGATGATTCCAAACGGACCCCGGTGAGTTATGCTAAGTGGACCACTTTGACTCCCAAAACATGAATGCCTAGTGGCTAATGGGGTCCAGGGCGGTCCAGGGCCCAGGCGCCGCGGCTGCAAGCACAGATTGCTGCTCACATGCACGGCGTATACGCGTGCGCCCACCACACACAGACACGCACACACACACTCACACAGGCGAGTTTTCGGTCGCAATGGTTATGGACACAATCCGTTGCTCGCGTGGGCTTGTATGTTGTCCGTTGCCACTCCCACGTCCCCATACATCCATTACCCCCGCAACAATATCCATTCGAAAAAATATCGAACATGGCTAAAGACAATATGGGATTGGACTCCCATGTTCGATATACCTTGGTGGTGGCGAATGGCTCCTTTTAGCAGGAGTGACGCGTTCGTTGTGGGCCGGCGGCTGCAAAACACCACATTCCGCTTTGTCGAGATCTAAATTTTCATCGATATTTTACTGTTGAATGTGAACAAATGTTAAAATGTTGAGATAATCACACTAGAAAAGTAAATAAACTAAAAATTAAAAGTGCATCAAAATTGTGCAATCCAACAAATCCAACAAAGTGTTTTGTTGAGCAAATTTAAGTATTCAAGTGAAACTAGGTATGTACCCAGACAATGCAATGGGATTTGTTGTAAATTCCTAACAATCAATCTCCTGAATACCAACATTATTGAGAACACATTTTCTCATTTTTGTCTCGTCGAGCCAGAACCGTTCTTTCCATGGTCGAACTGTGCGGTCCACGCACACATGGCGCCCCACTCTATTTGGATATGTTTAAAATTATTCTGTGGAGTGCGGGCGAGGACTTAGGGAAGGGGGAAGGGGGGACGAGGAGGAAGGGGGCCAGGACCCATAGCCCGTCCCCGTCGCCGCGAAGACGACGCGACGCGCCTCTCGAACGGCGCTGCGCTGAGTGACATGTTTATGTGGACCATATGGGCCCCCCTCCCCTCCCCCTCTAATTCCCTTTCCTTCCCCGCTGCGGCCGCGCCATGGCTGTATGCCCGCGAGTGCGACGAGGAGCGCGACAGACGCGATGGTATGGCGTGGGGTCCTTTTGGACTAATCGTCGCCCGTCTTTGCGTGTCTTCGTCGCCGAGGGGCGCGCGGGGTCGCGGAGCAGGGGCCACGTCGGGGCCGCGCTCCGCTCCCCTCCCAGAGTAAACCTAACGGTGTGTGCCTTCCACGATGGAAATTAATCCGAGGAGATTTTAAAGCCTTTGCTGGATGTCCCCGGCCGCCGCCGCCACCGAGGCCGCCGCGGAGCGACAGACCCCGGCAGGGGCGGGCTGTAAGGCCAGGGGCTCGGGGCAGGGGGCGCGGCGCCTTGCTCCCGGGGGACCGACGAAGCCTCTGTTTGTTCAGGCGGAGATATCTTCTAGTTTTAAGTAAGTCTGTATTCATCGGCACAAGGGGCCGAAGCCGGGATGAAGCCGCCTGCCTGCTCGAGAGGGGTAGTGGAGTTGGGCGCGGAGATGGTGCCCCCAGCCCCAGCTTCGTCCTCGGCCCAACCACCGCGGCCCCCAGCATCCCAGCATCGACGCGCCACGCACGCCCAGTTTACGATACACGACGGCCGCCACAAAAGATAAGTCAACATCGAGTACTTTTCAACAACCGTCACAAGGATCCCGTAAATCAAACATTTTATAGTGTCGAACGCGATAAAAGAACAGGGCGCGGGTGCGGATGCTGATAAACTAGGATATGTATATGTGACGAGACGGGCGGGTACTGTTGCCCAACTGACGTGAAAGATTCTGGGTCAAAATCATCTCAAAGTCGTAAAGAGAGGAAATGTCCAGAAAACAAATCTCAGTCCTAACTGCATTACTTAATCATTTTATATTTAAAAATCGTTTCCGATTAGAATGGCAGCCTGTACAGTGCCATCTCATCCATGCCCCAAATGAGTACAAAGAAAAATGTTGATGTTTCACCCTCTTTCGGTCCAACGGTCTCGCAGAGTTAAATTTGCCATTATTTTTATTATTCCAGATTTTCGCCCTCGGGGCACCAAAACAAACAGAACTACTCTGCACTCGTGCTGGTCCTGATGGGAGTGCGCCCCACTCAGGAAATCGACCGCGCCGGGGCCGGGAGCAGAGCGGCCCAGCAGCCCGCTGCCGCGCAAATATGTACCGATAAAACATTCCGGCCGGCCACGGTCGCGGTAAACCCTCTGGGCTACTTTCATACATTAATGCATTCACGCACTTGAATGCAGCGCGCCAGCTGCCGCGGCCTGCCGCGCCAGCCCCAACGGCAGCAGCAGCACTAACAAAAACAAGCACTGTAAAAATCACGGTCGCCCCCACACCGACAAAATCTGCGGCGCAAAGTGGGTCAAGAGCGACACCCCCCTCCCTTCTCCCCTGAGCAACCACCATCACGGAAGGCTTGACCCGGCCACCCACACTCTCTCTCCCTCTCTCTCTATCTCCCTCCCTCCCTCTCCCTCACACACACACTGACCGAGAGCATCCATTACCCTTCACTGCCTCGGCACCTGCTGTCAGCAACGAGTACCGGCGGAGTGCAGAGCCCCGCGCTACGCGGCTACGCCCCGCCACGCCACGCCAAACAGCGACGCCATCTGCATCTCTACGTGCCACAGCAGTGCGAATGAAAAATTTATGCGCAAGCTCATGGGAGTTATATGTCTGCGACTACAAACACACGACAGAGGGTAACAAAAGAGGGAAGGGGGTGGGGGCACGTAGTTTGACATTTTATTTAAATATGGCATGTTGTTATTCATGCCTGATTCGCTATTAGACAACAACAACAATAAAACCGAAGACAGTTGAATTCTCTTCTTTCACGTTATTTATGTTTTTATTCACGGAACAATCACGGTTGGGCACCAAAACGAACTTTGATTTTGATTCCGTTGATAATTACTTGCACATTTGTTTGTAGACTCTCGTTGGGTTGTGTTCATGGAGGGTCACTACGCTCAAACTTTTTTAGTATTTTTTGGGAAAGACGTGGTGGGAGACTAGGGCAGGGGGTGGGGTGGGAGGCAAGAGACACAAAAATCATTAGATATGTATATACTTAGCAAACCTCCGCGTCCCTGCCCCCTCCTCCTGGAAATGAGATAAGTTTGTCCTGCGCCGAGAGAAAACGGAACCGGCCGAAAAAGAGGGATATAAAGATAGGAGAGAGAGAGAGAGAGAGAGCGTGTGAGAGAGAAGCAGGACACTGCG
>NW_026267151.1:3192355-3194512 GCF_000697945.3 Frankliniella occidentalis
CCCCCGCCGCCGCACACCCCAAGCACCCCCCGCCGCCGCACACCCCAAACACACTACACCATACCGGTGCGCTACGCCACGCCACGCCTCGCGGACCCGCACGTAATTAATTTCTAGCTCATTACGTATACTCCCCCCAGCACCTCCCCGACGACAAGGCCTTCCTTGCTGGGCGCCCCCCACCCCCGCCGCGCCATGCATGCGCGCCGCGAGTACCGTGTACGTGCGTTATTCACACTGACGTGTTCGAGGGGCGCGGCGTGGCGCAGCGTAGCGTACAGCACACAGCCCCGGCGGGCGGGGGTAGCTCAGCGCCCCCCGTTACGATATACAGCCCCGCCCCGGCGATACCGGCGCCATACAGGCGGAGGAGCTATCGTCCTCCTCACTCAATTTCACTGCAACGGCGGCGCCGAGGTAGCGGCAGCGGAGGGAGCAGAGGGGTATGTGGGGTACGTGTCGGGGCCGGGTCACCGCCGCCGTCACCGCGGAGGAGGCTGCCACCGTGGGACGGGCGGCGGCCTCGCCCCCTATCCCGAGCGCCCCGGACGGTTGTGCTGCTGTGCTGCTGAGGGCTGAGGTCAACCCCAACAGCACTTTTCGAGGTGACGTCAGCGACTTGCAGCAACCCCTTTCGCCCGGACCGGGCGCCCAGGCGGGGCGGGGCGGGCGATCGCCGGCCCTCCCTACAGCCCCACCAGCCGGCTCGCCCCGGGCCGGCGCGCTCCCCCTGCTGCCTCTGCACGCTCGTGCACGGTGCACATACGTAATTAATTAATTTTCTGCTCGTTACGTCTTCCAGTCGTTGCCACCCTCCCGCTCCCCCCGGCGGCCGGGCAATGCATGGCGAGCCGGTGGTGGGCGGCGGCTGCCCAGGCGTGCGTGTCACGCTGCACGAGAGGGGGAGCGGGCGAGCAGCTGATAATGGAGTGAAGGGGACGAAGGCTTGTACAGGCTTGTGCCTCCAGCAAGCTCGCGCTCGAGCACCACAAGATCATCGCTGCTGCTCCCCCGCCAGCCGGGGTTGGGAAGCCGAATGGGTGGCCTACCCTCCCGGCGCCGGGGGGTGAGTCCTGCGGCAGTGCCATCGCGGGTCCGTGAACGACACCGAATGGAGACCCGGAACGGAGCGGGAGAGGAAGGAGCGACGACACACACACTCTCGTGCAGCACCCCATGTCCACATCCCTCTGCGGGTGCACCCGGGCGGTACCCCCTGCGCTGCTGCTGTCGGTGACAGCGTGTGTGACAGCGACGGTCGGCGTCCCCTCCCGCACCCCTCCCCTGCCCCGCCCGCCACATCTTTAGCAGTCTTTGAGCGTCGCGTTGCAGTGGTGTTGGGGGCGGGTAGCCCCGGGCGCTGGTGCATGCCCCACACCACCACTACCCCCTCTCAACCCCTTGCGTGCACGCACGCCCCTCCTTTTAGGAGGGTAGGCGAGGCGGCGGCGGGAGGCCGCGGGGAGAGTACGGCATTCCCCCGGGAGCTGCAGCCCCCCCACCCCCACCCAGAGGGAACTCCTCGGGGAACACACCACTTGCGGCCTACGGCGGTCCCCAAAGTAGCCTCCCTCCTCCCCGCACCCCCACCCCTCCGCGCCGGGCACAAGACGGATACTGCTACTACCAGCCCCCCTCCCCCTCCCTTCTCTTCTACCCCCTCCGCCTACAGCCCAGACCGATTTTTCTGCATTTCTGTCAGCGGTAAGGCCCGGCCGCTCAGTGGTAAGGCACAGCGCGCCGGGGGGGAGCAGACTGGTCGCAGGCCGCCTACGTGAGACGTACGACCGAACAAGTTCCCCCAACTTCCTTCATCATTGTGGCATGTTGCTACCCCCCAGCAATGACCACAGCGCCACCCCGTTTCATTCCTTTGCTGTCCCTTTTGCGGGTCACATCCCCCCACCCCCCTTTCGGCCGAGCTTCCGGCAGCGTTGTATTGCGCAGTGTAGTAGAGGGGGCTCGTGCTGCTCTGCCTGGGTTATCCATCCTTACAACAAACAGGCCACATAACATAACAGCCGGGGCGCAATCTCGTGGCAGTGAGCAAGCGCGGGTTGTCACACGAACCTTATCTGCCGGGCGTGGGGGCCGCTGCTGACCCGCGGGGGGCAGGGCGGCCGCAGAGGTGGAAGGACACGGCGCGCGCGGTCCTTC
>NW_026267151.1:3200497-3203357 GCF_000697945.3 Frankliniella occidentalis
CCCCCCCCTCCCCCCCTTCTCCCTTTTCCTCGCGCTCCCGGCAAGAGGCCGCCGCAGGGCCACACAGGTTCATTCCCGAGATGGGTTCACTGCTTTGGCTGAGCCAGAGCAGCCCCGCCGGCGGCCAACTGGACCAGTGAGAGAGAGGGAGACAGGGAGCGAGGGGGCGAGGGAGAAAGAGAGCCATAGGGAGAGAGAGGGAGGGAGACGGGGAGAGCGAGGGAAGGGAGAACGAGAGAGAGAGAAGGATGAAAGGCGACGAGCGGACAGTAAAACGAACAGCCGGACCGTGGCAGGGCAAATCCCCACTGTATGGGGCTCACCTCACCCCCCCCCCATCACACACACATACACACACACACACACACACACACACACACACAAGGGCGCGGAGGGCGGGCAGCGCAAATCCTTGGGCTGGGCGCGATGTGTTAACTAGGTCCAGTCCAGAGCGGGCCACGCCCCGCCACGCTCCATGTCCAGTCAGGGTGCCGCCATTGGCAAAAAGAGAGGGGTGAGGAGGACAAGAGGAGAGAGAGAAAGAGAGAATGAAGCTAGGCAACGCAGACAGAGGGAGACAAAAGCGCGAGAGTTGCGGGGGGTGGGGGGAGGGGTGGTCTTTCATCCAAAGTCTCTACGGCCCTGACCATGGTTTTGTAGCGGCCAGCAGATCTCTATCATTCCGCCAAAATAACGTATGTGTTATTGTGAGCGGAACAGTGAAAAATGGCGCGACAGCCTTCCACCCACAGGCGCTAGGCCAAAATAGGTACGCCATGTCCGACTCTAATATCTGCCGCTGCCTCCATTCAGTGGCCGGTGGGCCGGTCGCGCCGCCGCGCCGTAACGACTCTGCGGCCCGGTGCCAACTCGTTGCCGCCCTCGTCACCCGGGGCCGCCGCCGGGCCGGGGAAATAGAGGGGAAGGGGGGGATGCCAGTGCCGGGGACGCATTGTGACCAGGTATGACCCTTTGTTTCCCGTCATTACAGCGCGGGAGAAGGTGGCGGGGTGGCCAGGGTGGCAGCGAGGAGTTATGGAGACAACCTAGCAGCCGTCATCCTAACCACTTTCATAATGTTCGTCATCCCCATCGTCGCCGTTATTGTACAACGAGAATGCGCTCTTTCTTTATAACAGGCGCACAGTGTCGCAATATAAATATTGTAAACAGTAGCTCAGTAGCTTTAGGTGTGACAGACGACGTCTAACGTAACAGGCTTTGCGATACCTCACGAAGGGCTGATCCGCTGCGAGGCGCCTGACGCACATACGGCTACACAACCCTGTGCTCGTTTCACAACGACGTACTCTTTGTATCATTCGTTAAAAAAAAATGTCAAAGTTATCTCACCATGGCCTCACTGACAAAGATCTCAGCTCACCTTCAAAACAGTACAATCCCACTCCCAGCTGATGGCTCGTGCTCCTGCGGCTCCATGGCCCATGGGCTCTTCCAGAATACCTGAAAGAGAAAAATTCAATTAATTTGATAAAGAGGGCCCAACGAGCAAATATAACTCCTGATTTCTTATTGTTTGCGGGACAGCCCACCAATGGAAGAGGGTGGGGCGAATAAGCTCCCTGGTTTGGATACATACATCAGACTCATGCCGCGCAAAAAGGGCGATTCGTTCAAGGTCACGTCCGAGTTCAAGGCCAAGCAGGGAAAAGTCACAAACTGTCGAAAAGAGCCCAAACGTGACCCAATCGAACCGAAAGAATAAAACTAAACGAGCGAAACTTAATTTATACTTTTCCTCGAGGCACAACTTTTCGCCTCGAGACACGAAAATAAGAGTCAGCAGCAGTCCGACAAACACGTGTGGGACAAGGGCGGGATGGGAGTTGGTCTCTGCCGCCGGTTCACCTGTTTGGCGCTGTTTCTGCCCGTACCTCGCTCCGCCGCCGCCGGGCCGGGCTGGTGACGGGACGTCTAAAAGAGACGCGCGCGCTCAGGCCTCGCCGCGCCACGCTCTGCGCCATGCCGGGCCAATTTCGAGCCCCCCTTTGTACGGATGACGTCCTTTGTGGAGGGGCCGCCGGGCCCGCGCCGGGCCCAACACGGCCGCCTTGTTTGCTGCAGCCCGGTTGGCGCCAGCGGAGGGGCACCCCGCCGGCTACCGCAGCCTCCCCGCCTGCTGCTCCTTAGGACCAAATACCTGTCGCGGGGCGCCGGGCCGTCAACAAGGGAGCTATAGCCCCGAGGACCCGAGGATCTGTCTGAACCTCTTCGTCCTTTGGCCAGGCGGTACGACGGGTAGGTTGTTGGTGTCCGGCCCGCGGGGGTGATGTGTCGACGCTGCAAGGACGTGTGAGCGCGTGGCGCGGCGGGGCTGCGGGCGGGGCTGCGGGCGGGGCGCAGGTCGAGGTCCCCGTCATTAATCAACACGGCCACTTTATACTTTCTCCGGGCGGCCGCGCCTCCCGCGCCTCACCCAGGCGCCGCCGCCGCCGCGCAGCGCAGCGACCCGCCGATGAGCGGCCGGAAAAAACTTGACAGCCATGGGTGTTGAGAAACGGCTATCAGCGTGTCCCGCCTGCCCCCCTCCCCTTCCCCTTTCCCCCTCCGTCACCTGGGCCATCATCGCGTCGGGGAGTCCGGTGCTGCAGGTAGAGTTTTTGTGATGTGTACGATCGACTGGACTGGACTTGAATCTCTTGGGAGGCTGCTCTGCTGCAGCCGTCCGGTAGGCGCCGCCGCGCGCTTGGTCAGCAGCGCAATAAGCATGTCCTGCGGTTAGCCGAGATATTATTGTTCCCATACATGGGCGGCAGCGCGCCGCAAAGCGAGCACACACCACCTTAGCCTTTTGTGTGAAGTAATAAAGTGACACAGGCAAGTAATTTGTGAACTGAGA
>NW_026267151.1:3203482-3209366 GCF_000697945.3 Frankliniella occidentalis
GGGGGGGGGTTCGGACAAGTGGCCACATAAAAACTGACCCGAACTAAATTGACCCCTGAGTAATGCTGACCACGTATATAGATTGACATTTTTTTAAAACTAGTTCCCAAAACAATGATCAAGTCAATTATATATTCTGCATTTCGAAGGTTATTGTGAGCAATTTTCAGTGCGTACAAAACTTATGTTGCAAAGTGTGCCCGAGGGGTGCGTGAAATGTTACACGATAATGTGTGCACACATACATTTTCCTCTGCGAGGTGGAAAAAGACAGTGATCAGAGGCTTGATATGGGCCTGGTCGCGCACGCTGGCACCGGGCTTCGCTGGCGACCCACCACCGGATCACGGTCACACACGGGCGCGACACGCGGGCCAAATCAATGGGGAGTGAAATGAATTGCCATCACCGGGCCAGCGGCGGCCGGCGACCCACCGGGCCCAACGAGCCTACTTATAACCCCATCACAATGGGGTCCTCGCGGCCGCGCCAGAGTGGCGACTCGGGACGCGTATAAACGCGCGCCCAGCAGCGCCAAAGCCGCGCGGCAGAAACGCGATGCCGCGTGTGTTTGATGTTTCGCACGCGACCGCGCGGACCGATCCGACCGAGTTATAGGACGAGGGGACATAACATCCTCCCACGGCTCAGCGAGTCATTATTATATTAGTTTAATTATTGGGATACGCCTCCCGGCTGGGCGGGCCGTCGTGAGATTAAGCGGCCCCCACACGCCCCGAGCCGCGACACACTAACGACAACCTGGAGATTAACAAGATAGACGCGATGCATTTGTTTCGCCCCATTGTATTTTTGCAAATCCAGCCTGCTCAGTCATCTCCACCTACCCACTCCGACCAGGCCGCTCCACTCTCTGCGAAGCTCCAGTCCAGCCGGTGAAATCGCCTCCCATCTATATCTGTGCCGCAATATACAATACGGGAAGAGTTATTTTTGCACAGGAAAGTGATGCATTACGGATCCAGTGATACGCATGCGCTAGATTGCCGCTGCCGGGTTTTAAATCGAAGAAATCGCTCTGCGGTTTCTTGGTAGAGAGTCAGTCCCTATCTATCTCAGACCCTTCCCCTTCTCCTTCCCCTCCTCTCTTCCTTTAGCGCTCTCCCTCTCTCCCTCTCTTTCTCGCTGGGATTTTGCCAGCACTGCACTGCAGGCCTTACTGTATCACACAGTCTCCGTATGTCCAGACTAAAGCGCCGGTGGTGTAGGATGAGTGAAAGAGGGATGTCTTAGTGGAAGGATCGCGCGGAGCTCTGCCCACAGCAAAATTGCAAACTTTTACAGGATAAATATCTTTAACTAGACGTGAATATTGTTTAATTCTTATGCATACAATACAATTGACGCCGCGCTTTTCAAACGCAACATAGGATGGATTTAAAGGTACTGTGTAGACCTCACAGCATGCATTTCTCCTTTTGAGAATCACAAGTCTCCAGTTCGGCGGGCTACGAGAGGAAATTGCACCCAGAAATTGGATGGGCCAGTAGTGAACATGTAAATTACGAAGCATTGAGCATATTTTTCGTCAAATAGCAGTACTGACAAATCATAGAAATCGTGCATATTTTGCCAACTGGACACAGGCTCTTAGAAAATTCAACAGTGGGACAGTCCGATGCGAGGGTTGCAGCAGTGTGACTGCCATGCTGTTTGATTTTCAGAGCACTAATATTTCATCTAAAACGAGGATAGGCAAAGATTGGGAACAACGGCAAAAAATGAGACGACAATAACGGTTACACTTGGCTGACGGGGGCACGCTCAGCTCAGACGCTGTCTCAAAAGAATCAAAGCATCAGCAATAAACCCCTTCGCCAAAGAGGAGCGCAAGAGCCATATCAGCCGGGGACTGCGGCGCGATCTCTTTTGACATGCATGACGCTCTGGGCTCTGGCGTTACATAAGGAGGGTCTCTTCTGGGCCCGACCCGGCCGTATACCGGTGGCGCACACCTTGCAAGACGATCCCGCCGAGGAGGGCCAGGGCCAAGGGCCGCGCCGCGCTCTGCTGCACACTTTTATGCGTTCTAACAAAAGCCAAGTCATACAGAGCAGCGTAAAAAAGAGAGGTTGCGGCGTGGTGGTTTCGGTATATGATGCACAAAGACCGCCCACGGGAGTGAAAGAGAAAGAAAGAAATGCGGAGGAAAGTAAGGGCAGCAGGGAAAGAGCGTCCCTGCAAAGACGAGCGCCACGAGAGTAAGGGTTGATGGACAATAAGAGGTCGACCAGCATACTTATGCGCAGACTGTATCAAACCTTTGCAAATCTCTTTGTAACGATGTGTATTGCGAGAGAAGAAATAAGTATCACAGTAGTCCCTTTAATGTACGGCGTTTTTGCTCTTTCAGATTAGAGAAAAACATCAGCCTTTTCCAATTATTGCAGTACAAGAAGTAATGCAAATAGGAAAGCAGGATTGAAAATTGTATGACAACCAGGAGCCAGCAGGAGGAAAGGCTAGTCGGCATGAGGTCTCGAGTGTCTCGCACTGATTTAAGTGAGATGGGAAAGCGGGGGCTACGTAATATTACAACGATAGACCACCAGGTTTACCATCACAAAGACGCTCGCAGATAAGGGACTGCCCAACCCCACACCCATCCAACCAGGAGGGGGGCAGTTGGTGTGCACAGAATTGAATAATAAAGTAAGAATTTTAAAAACTTCTCGTGCTTAAAAAATTACATAAGGTTTTCCTAAAATGACGAATATGCGTTTTCACCAGTGTTTCTATCTCCTCTGCAGTATTTTTTCTTCCATCAGACAGGCTCAGTGGAAGCGAACGCCCATCGGAACGCCTCCGACGGCCGACGTGTACGAGTATACGAATAACCGACCCACACCGCAGATCCGGGCGCCACGGGTACAGGCGTGGCCGGGCGGAGCCGGGCGTGGCCGGGCGGGGCGTGGTGTTGGCAGGAGAACGTGTGGCAAACGCGCCGCGGCCCGGGGCGCTACACACAGCCAATTACCGGGAGAAATGTAATGAGAGCCAGAATTTGTCTGCATCGTCGCCGCCAACTTATGCCTGATGAACTGCGATGGGGATGGGCAGAGCCCGGCAGAGCCCGGCAGAGCCCGTGTGGAGCGGTGCCATCGGGAATGACTGAGGTGCGACAGAGAGGGGTGGTGCCGGGCATTACGCCTGCGCACCTGCAGCAGCGCGAGCGAGAGGGGCGGCGCGGGCTGGCTAATGGCAGAGAGGCCGGCGCGGCCGGTACAGCCCGAACAAGGGCTCGGACAAGCAGAGAGACGGATTCAGAGCAGCGTATGCAAATGGGAATAAGTGTCAGCCCCCTGCGGCGGCCTGGGCGGGGGAGGGGGCGCGGCGGGCGCAGCCGGGCGCGGCGGACAGGCGCGTTATGCCCCCCTCCGGCGACGTTCCCAACTAGACGCTGCTGTTCGGCCCCGCAGCGGCAGCTCAACTCCGGGGTTTGGTTTTGGTCGTGCTCCAGGCAGATCAGCGGGAGGCGTTGATGGCGGGGAAGGGGGTCTTATACCCTCTCCCGCCCCTGAACGAAATAGAGACCGGCGCACCAAATGCGTGGTGCGCCTGGTAAGTGGGAGATCAGGGGAAAGGGGGCAAAAAGACTGATATAGAGATGTCGGAGCAATTCCTTAAGAACCGATAATCAGCACTTTGAAAAGTGGTATTGCATAAAGAGGGCACAGCATTTTCTGTGAATGTACACCCATAGACTGTTCTCTCGTTTGCTAAAAAATGGGTCAGCGCGCGAAGAAAAAACAGTGCCAAGTTTATCACATTGATTCTTTGAAATATGGACGTTGTTTAATGTGCACTTTTCTCGTGTAACATGTTCAATCCGAAAAATTATATTGGTGCAAAAAAGGTGAGCTTAGCGGCCATACAAGGGGGCCGTGCTTGGGATAGTAGGATAACGAGAGCAAGGAGAATGGCGACGAGAACGAGGAGCAGGGGGGTTATGGAAAGGAGGACAATATATTGCTGCTCATGTTGCTCGCTAAAGACACGCCAGTTAAGCTCACATCAGTGTGCGGGCCGCAAGTTCAGCCGCTTCGCCGCGTGTTTATGACCCCGGCCGCTCCTCCCACTTGCGCCGCCGATGTAAAAGGTAAAGCCGCGGCACGGACGCGCCGCTCATGACCCACACTGGAGAGGCCGGCCCGCATCTCTTACGATTTGTAAAAGTTACAGTCGACGTCTACGTAGACGAATAAATAGACGGCTCACCTGAGCATAGCAGACAAATTTTAAAACTTCCCAAAAATGAAGGGTGCTGTTCTGCAGAGCACATTCTGAATATAAAAGTCATTGACCTGGAATATACAGCTCATGCCAGACATAGATTTGCAAAAGTTTTAGCACGTATTCGCAGTGGTTTCGAAAGGAGCTTCAAAGTAGCAGAATGAACATATTGGAGCCTCCTCATGAAGATAAGTCGAGAAGGGTGACCCCTTTTGGTGTAGGTCAGGATCAAGGTCGAACGCCACCGCCGACAGGATCCGAGACCAGCCCGTGGGCATGCCATACCAAGAGACCGCGAAAATAACGCCGCCATCTTGTCACATGGCGGGGCGGTCGTCGCTGGTCAATGCGTTTGAAAAATCGTTCTGCTTCGCACCGCCGCTGCTCGGCGCAGAAAAACTCATCAAAATTCAATTGGAACGGTATCTTGTTCGGGCCCGCCAACGCTTCGAGGTGCAGAATTGATGGCCTCACCCTCGCACTCCCCTTTCCCCTCCCATCGCCCGACTCCCTCTTCAACTCTTCAACACGTCAAAAACTCTCCCCAATGGCCCTCCATCACTGTAAAAAGAATTGGTCGGTTCTCATGAGGATTTAATTTTTTTTGTGTGTGCTTTTGGCGATGAGTTAGTATTTGCGAAGTGGCGGGCATTTCAAAATACGCCGCTGATCACTGGCGTTGCTGTGCACCAACACAAAAGCCCCTTCTGATCTCCCTGTGATGATCCGTGAGCGTGTCTCTGGCCATCATCGTGGTCCACACACGCCGCCGCCCAAGCGCGGCCGCGCGAGCCCGAACTCAAGCGCGAGTCCACAGGCCAAATTAAGAGGAACATACAACCCGCTTCACGCCTCAGGGTATGAGAGAGAGGGAGAGAGGGGGAGAGGGGGGGGGGGCGCTCGGAAACGCTTCGCTCATCAGAGCCAAGCGACGATTAATCACCTGAGTGGAAGCAAGTGATTCGTTCTCAGGTGCGGTGCGGGCCCGTGGCGGCGAGCACAGTGGTGTATCTGCTTTCACTGCATGGGAAGGGAAGGGGAAGGGGGGAAATCGAAGGTTTCGGAGCGGGTGGTGGAAAGGGGGGGAGGGGGTGAGAAGGGCAGAGGAACGGGGTGAAGGCACCACAAAGAAACAGGAAGCGTGTAGCAGGGGGGTGGTAGCAAGGAGTTTTTCTGCTGTAAAGTGCTTTCGCAAGATGGGCGCAGATGCTGCTGCGCCTGCTCTACCAAACAATTGTTTTCCAATGTTCTTCAAAGTCGTCCAATTAGAGCACACACTAAACCACTTTTACCAAGCATGAACAAGACGTTTGTGAGGAGCGCAAGGCAGCATCCCGCTGCTGCCCTCGCGGCCGCGCGGCCTGGCGGAGCAGCGCCTGGCGGTGGCAGCGGGACCGGCCGATATTATAACTCGGAGGCACGCAAGTATCTCCCCTCCTTTCCACCTCCTCCTCCCTCCCCTCCCCCCCGGTTATTGCATCGGAGCACGTAAAATGCGGCAAAGATAAAGTCGTAAGCACTCCGTGCAAGCCGCGCACCGCAGAGCACAGGGCTAGGAGGTAGAGAGGGACGAAGCAGTGGGGGACGGAGGGAGAGGGAGAGAGGGAGACAGGGAGAGGGAGAGAGGGGG
>NW_026267151.1:3216161-3218197 GCF_000697945.3 Frankliniella occidentalis
CACCGCCCGCCACACACACACACGGAGACTGGACAAAGTTCCGTGGGACCTCAAAACGTCCGAATGTGGGAGCAAAACTTGGGAAAAATGATAACCCCCGGGCCTGGCGCCTCCGAGCCCCACGCCCACAGCCCCCTCCTCTGACTGATCCGCCCCTCAGCCCCGGCCTGACCCCGTTGGCGACACTACAGCGCATACAGACAATGCCCGATACACTGATCAGTATGTGTCGCTTCGAGTGCAACCAAGGCGAAACAAGGGCACAAGAAAATCCCTACCAGATCCGAGGGAACTGCTACTGCTGCAGAGATAGTCGTGAAAGGGGTGGGGAAAGGCGGAAATAGTTGTCCGGTGCGAGAGAAAAGGAAATGCAGCAGGACTTTGTGGACATACTCGCCCCCCAGCCATCGCCGTCCAGGCCGACTTTGTTTTGCACACACAAAGACAACACAGCATAACACAAAACGAGTAGAGTAGCAGTAACTTGCTCGCGAACTTTGCGTGTTGAACCTAACGCTCACACAATGCCCTCCTTGTCAGAGGAGAACGTTAGTTATCACGAGATCTGGAAGAATGTATTGAGAGCAGACTTGGAGAGGCGTGCCACTCACATAAGATATTAGAATTCCCATATTCCCTGTGGGCCTTAATTTACCAGACGTCGGATGGGGGAAGTCCCACAGCATCACTGACAGGCAGCGAAGCAGCAGTCCTGGGGTCGTCCCCGACGCAGCCGACCGCTCCGCCCCGCCAAACCGAAATTATGCAGAACGTAAACTGAGCACGGACGAGGAGGCATGGGATGGCCCGAGGGATACGGGGGAGAGAGATATACAGGGAGAGAGCCAGATGAAGAAAGGGTGGGGGAGGGGGGAGGGCCCCTCGCTTCTCTCTACAAACGAATCAAATCGATTGCGTGTGGGACAGAGTAAATACACGGGTAAATATCTGGGGCGGGCAGCGAGACGGCGGCCGGGACCAGTTCGCCAAGCCTCACCAAGCACCCGCGCCACCATGCCCCACCGCAACTGAAATCGCTCAAGTGTAGTTTAGGCTCTGAACGGCGCGCTGAACGACACAATGGATAATGAAAATACTGTATGCCAAACAAAAAGTGCAACTACAGGTTGAGTCTAGTCTACTCACATAACGCACACGTACCCTGCAAACATGACACCAGTGAAGCAATAACACTCGCCTGCCATGCCGATTCTTGATGCAAGAAAGCCAAGCTACATCCTATCAAAACAAGGGCAGCCGGAGCGCAGTGAGTGGACCGACCTGCGGCTGCCCAAGGGAGGTTAGTGTTCGCCAGTCTCGCCAGCTCCCCAGAGCGTCCGCCCTTCAACTGGCTACATTCCAATTCCCAACTTAGGCTACTCGTTCGGCCACTAATGGATAAGTAATGAACCATGGCATAATCACCCCCTCCCCGGAGCTCCCAATCCCCACCATTTCCCCGTTCCCCTCCCGAATTGGAGCAGGACACTTACCTTGGAGAAAGGACCACACGGAAATGGGCGGCTGGTAAGAAGGTGGGTGGAGATCAGTCCGATGACGCACCTGTAAAACATAAAGAGTTGTCGTTTATGCGTCATAGTAAAGAAAACATGTTTTTATCACTCATAATGGTCGTACATATGAACTTCGTAATTGTACGTTTGTACTGAAAGCCCCCCCCCCCCCTTACACAAACATCCTGAATCTCAATCTATGATCGGTTGCCCGTCACACTAAGTGCATCAAACATCCCTTGCGGTCATTCTAGCCGGGTCGCGGGTCAGTGGTGGGCCGCTGAAAACACGGCTGAAAACAGGAAAGGCCCACATGACACAGTCGCCGAAAAAGGGGGTAGGGGGTCGAATGCTGTGTGGATGGTTATGGAGTGTAAGGGTGGCGCGGCCCTGCCGGTTAGGCTTGTACGGGGAGTTGAGTCTTCCGCAAGCGATCCAGGTAATCGGCTTATAAGAGCGGTAGAGCCATGCACGCGCTCATGGGGCTGGCTTGGCCTGCTGCCCCCAGTGCGCCCCAGTCCC
>NW_026267151.1:3218727-3227670 GCF_000697945.3 Frankliniella occidentalis
AATAAATAAATAAATGAACCAATAAGTGATGCACGACACGTGACGTTGTGAGTGAGCGGTCCTCCCATCCGTCCCTCACACCCTTGGCCCGCCCTTCATCCTGCAAGCCTCCTCCTTGCGACCGAAAGCCCGCCAAGCGGACCAAATTAACTTTGTTATTTTCGCATAAATTATGACGCCTGCGCGCCAAATATGCGAAGGGGGGCTCCAGATGAGCAGCCTCTCTCTCTCTCTCTCGGGGAATGGGCAGCGCGGGTAGGGGGAGGACAGCGGCAGTCAGGTCACGTGGCCGAAAAGGGATTGCCGCCGTGAAGGCTTTGTGACCATAGACCAACACGCTGCCAAGAATTTTTCATACCGAATTTCATGTCAGAGAGGCTGCTGGGCGGGGATGTGGGTGCGGGGGCTGTGTCGGGGCCGCCGTCAGCGCCGCCGTCTGCAAGGGGCGCGCGGCGGTAGAGGACCGACACGTCCACGGTAAATACGTCCACAGCAGTTTGGACGTAAATGAAGCGCTTTGCGAAAATACGTCCAATGATTTGGACGTAAATTAACGTCTGTGATTATTACGTCCACAGTGTGGATGTACTTACGGTCCGTCTGAGGCTGGTGAAAATACATCCACAAAATCTGGTGCTAATTGTCACCGCTGCGATTCACATCCTCAAGGAATGACCGAACGAGCAAAGCATAAACGCATGCCCGTATGCCTGTTTCCTCTCTACACTGACCACCTATAAGTCATCAACTGTTCAACACTTGTAAGTGTGCAACAGAGTTGTTGTGCTTTCGCTATTGCAAGTGTAAAGAGTTTAACAATTTTTGTTTATAGGTAAATGAAAACTACCATTGTCTCGGCCCGACTGTGTAGAGCGCGACATGAGAGGCAATGCAGAGAGCCCAAACCAGCAGTGTACCGCGCGGTAACTGTATAAAAAATCTTACAACTCTATCAACGTCCTACTCTTTGTGCGTATTTCTAGAGTTTTCAGAGTAGCACAAGCGTGACCTACAATTGAGTGTGTAGGATTTTCGCGCCACTCTCGGAACTGTCGTACTGTTGGATTTTCAGAGTGAGGGCAAAACGTCATCCGTGTGGATGTAAATGAGAGGTGACAAGTGGCAAAATATTTTGTGGAGCTATTTTCACCAGCCTTAAAAGTACATCCACACTGTGGACGTAAAAAACACATCTGTTAATTTACGTCCAAATCATTGGATGTAAATTTGTGGACGTGTTTTCACAACGCGCAAATTTTGTGGACGGATTTACTGTGGACGTGTCGGTCCCGCCCCCGCGCGGCGAGGGCGGGCGCGCTCTGGGGCGGGGCCCCGGCGAATGAGACAGTTGTTCTCACAAAGCTCTTCTAATTGCGACACCGTGTGCGCCACTCGGCCGGATATGTAAATCCAAACGGAGCGGGCCCTGCGCTCGGAGCAGCCGCCGCCGGCGACAGCGACTATACGCGACGAGCCCCGCCCGGCTCCGGCTGCATGCACGCTCGGCGCTTTACTTACACACAATGAATACACAGCGCACCGGTCCTTACAAATGAGTTCTACATCAATGATGCTGCGCTGCGTAAGTATAGAAAGAAAAACGGGAAAAGGATGTCTGCACCACATCCCCGCCCCTAGCTAGCAGCCGCCTCCGTTTCTCAGCTCAAGGCCCGGCTGATCCAATATCGATTTTCCTCCTAACCGTGTCAGCAGCTCAGCAGCACGTACCTTTCCCGCCTGAGGCTGCTAACGTCCTCCCGCGAGAGAGAGAGAGGGAGAGAGCGATAGATGTCCTGATGCACACGCGACAGAGATGCCGAGACTTGGAACACCCCAGTTATGATTCCTCCCCTCTCGTGTGTTGTAAGAAGGCCTAGGTTGTGATGAAATCGCATACCTACGGAGAATTTTTTTCAGCCAAGTATAATTCATTAACTAGTCGATCCAACGTTACATTGCCTCACTCCGGCAAGGCCGAGGGCTGGACGTCGTCGTCGTTGTGGAGCCTCAGGAACGGCGCCCGTCCTGCTCGAACGGGCGGGCGGCGAGGTGCGCGGATAAAAATATATCTGGAACTCGTAAGTCATCGCTGTGGTGCCGTATCAGCAGAGCCATCCATAGCCACGTCGAGCCACGCCTAGCTCGGTCGGTCAGGTGCCGTTGGCCGCTGGCCGGCGCTGGCCGGCGCTGGTCGGCGCTGGCTCGCGAAGCCAAGATTAATCCTGTGGTGATCCACGCGGCCAAAAACTTCTCCAGCGGACTAGGGAGCCGTGGGCCGTCTCTGCGATTCCACATCGCGCCCTCTCCCCCACCCCCGCACACACACACACACACACACACACACACACACACAATAAAGTTGATCCGCTCATTCTGAATCAGCAGGAGTCGATAATATTACGGCAAACCAACATTTTTCTTCAACATCAAATGACGACAGGCGGGTGACTGTAAATCCTGGGTGTCCAGCAGGTAGGCAACAAAGTCGCCTGATCTAAAAAACTAGGCGACTTAAGTCGACAACTTGCTGGACACCTTGATGCTTCTCACAAGATCTAGGTTATTCTGCCCAAATGCACTGGATATCAGTGGAGCATATCATATCCATGGGAGAGTGATAGGGGTGATATAAACAACAAGCAGCAAAGCCGCCCACTAATCGGACACATGAGGTGTCCAGATGTCAGACGTATTACAGGCTGACCAGTTACGGGACACCAATGGTTATGTATGAGAAAGAGATGGGAATGATAGTCTGTCATCAGCATGTTGCACCCTGTCCAGTGCCAGGGTGCCCAGCTATGAGACACATCTGCATTGTGCCCAGTGAGAATACAGCATACAGCATGAGTTTGGTGCTCATCAGGCCAAGCAATGCCAGCTATGACAAAATTAGTATAGTCTCTGAACTGGTGTGCAGATGTGTCGAGCATTTTGTAGTGTTGGGTCGTTGGTCACTCACTTACCGACAATGGTGTTCTGTTGACCTGCTGTGCCAGCCATAACCTCTCCTCAGCTCTACTGTTGTTCACAAACGAACACATTCAGAATGGGCCCGGGTAAATCCTGGCTCTTCCCTCCTGGCGTCGATAGGAGAAGACCAATTGACGCACAAATTTGGCACATGACAATCTTCCTTTAGACACAAAAACCGCAATACTTTTGAGGATTTTACAACTCAACGAAAACGGCGGAAGGCCAAACAAAAGAAGCTTCGATGCGACAAGCCGAACGTGGCGCGCTCTAGCGGCGTCTCCAGTCGTCACCAAACTCACGCCTACTGTGATGCGCCCTCTATCGAGGGGTATTGACAGATGGCCGTGCCGCACTGCGATACTCGGTGTGCTTGGTGCTTTGGTCCTTTCCGGGCAGGTGAAGTGTGAAATAAGGACTGGAGGCGTCGCTAGAGCGCGCCACCCTCGCCCGGTCTATATCGAATCTCCTTACGTTTTGCCGTTTTCGTGGGGTTGTGAAATACTGAAAAGTACTGCGTTTTTGTGTCCAAAGGAAGATTGTCACGTGTCAAATTTGTGCAGACTCGACACAAAGTTCACAAACTGAGGGACACCAGACACGGATCTGGGAGGAAGTTGTATGAAATGGGAGCGCCGACAGCACGACGGGGTGGAGGCCCGCAGGGCGGGCCGGACGGAGGCCGACATGGAGGACCAGTAGTGCGCCCAGCTAGAAGGGAGGGCCACGCCAGGGCCAGGGCCAGGTGGGGCGGGCCCGAGGCAGGCGCACGACAGACACCCGTATGGAGGTCAAGGCGGGGGTGAAAAGGGAAGCAGGAAAGGGAACGGCCGTCCGTGACCGGCCGAGTTGTGAAAGGCTGCTGCTCTGGCTCGGCTGGGCAGGCCGGGCTACGCTGCGTGGGTTGAGGAATGATGAAGAGATTTGGCGTCGAACACAACACGACGGACGGACGGACGGACGGACGGAAAGGATTTCCGCGCACAAACCAAAGGCGGCCGGCGGTACCCTGCAAATTATTGCCGAAGACTGTAAAAATAAAAACTTTGGCCTGTCAGAAGTTGGTTGGGTAGTGTTGGCGGCGCGCGGGTCGCGAGTGACTGGGCCGGCGTCATTACCGGCGGCGGGCTCAATGGCTTAGCGCCGCACTATGGCGGCCTTTCAGCGGCGCTTCGGCGGCGCTCGCCTCCTCTGAATGAGGAGCGGCAAAGAAGAACCGCCATTACTCGCAAACCCCCCTAATGACTGGCGGGCCCACGGGGCGCTGTCGGGGCCGCGGCGGCGGCGGGTCAGCGCGGCGGCGGCGGCGGACACAGCGGACTCAGCGGACACACATGCGACGCGCTCGCGCACCTCCATCCACATACAACACTGAATAGCTATATACTATCAAATATAGTCGAGAAGTACATGTTTTGAGAACAATAATAACTCACATACAACTGCACTTGAGATTAATTCATTGCACTCGATTAAAGTGTAACGAATGATAACACAGAAACACGATTCTGGCTGTATGGGGGAAACCATTACCCAGAGGGCTCTAGCAACCAACGCGTGGTTACTTCAGGGACAACTATACTACGGTTACAAAATTAACAATTTTACAGTTATCAGAACCATATTTTAGTTCTCACGGACAATTTATTGTTACCGCCACCATCCATTTATGGCTGTCCTTGAAGTAACCGTGCGATGGTTGCTATACAGCTTTCAATTTTTCTGGGTGTTTCTTTTGGTCCTGAAGGATGGGATGCCACACCAGGTACCGTAGCAGGTGCCATGCCGTGCGCAATGCTAGTCCGGGTGCCCTGTTCCATACGACCACGTGCCGCACCACGGGGGGCCCCCACTGGCCCCCACCAAACCTCCGGTCCAGCCAGGCCCCACCGCCTGTCTCGGTTTGCTTTGCTCAGCCAATAAAACCACAATTAGGCTACTCGACCATGTTTGCGAAAACCGGCGAAAGGGGGTGGCGAGGGGCAGAGGGGGCAGCGGGTGGAAGCGGAGGGCTGGAAGGGGCGGAAGAGGCACGGGGGGAGCGGCGGAGCAAACAGTCGCGGCGGCAACCACAGGGAAGAATGGAGGAGACACAGAGAGAGAGAGAGAGAGACTGGGAGGCGGGGAGAGGGAGAGAAGGCGACAGAGAATGAAAGAAAGGAGAGAAAAGGGAGAAAGGCGACAGCCGCATCTTCACCGCGCTCATTGTAAACAGACAGTGAAAGATTGATACGAATGAAATGAAGAGGGACGGAGAGGCGCGAAGCAGACGCCGGCGCAAACGCCTCGATATGCCCTTCCTCGGCGGCGCGGATACGCGCCATTAAAAATTCACGACAGAGAGAAAAATAGAGGGAGGTAAAGAGAGAGAGAGAGAGGGGGGGGGGGATAGCAGGGCGTTCTCCAGCAGCAGGATTGTCCCGGGGTGTCTCCTTTCCTTTCGGTTGCAGAGCAAACATTAAATCTTCAGACCGCGCTGCTGCCGCTGCGCTGCGGGGCCCGGCTGGCTGGAGAGGCCCGTGCCAGCCCGCGAGGGGTTCAAGCAGCCTCCTTCTCGGGGTCTAATTCCTGGAGGAAGAGGGAGCACCTCCTGGAGACGACACTGTTGTCGGGGTGGGGCTGTTGGTGGAGGATGGATATCGAATTCACGGAGCCATTATTCTTTTATTTTTCCAGCATCAGAGAAGTGACTGGAAAATTCGCACGACTGCTGCTCTGCCGCCGATATTCGAAAGAATCTGAAGCAGATCTCTAATTCTTGGGCTGCCGTCTCCGGGCGCTCCTGGATGCCACCCTGGTTGTCATCTTGCCCCCATCCCTCAACCCCCCGTCCCCTCCCCGCCCCTCCCCCTCCAACGCTGTCACGCGAAATCCCGCAGCAGCGATCTCCCTTTTCTAAACCCATTGATGTACATTTCAGTAAGAAGAACCGATGAGCGGGGAAATCTGAAACGGAAACGGAAGCCCTGGGGTAGACGGATGGATGCACGGGTGGAAGGGAAAGAGGAGAGTTGAAGGACGGAATTGGGTCGACGTCTTATTGGATTGTGAATATAAATGCGGTGGATAGGCGGAGACCCTTTGGAAGAGCGGGGGCGGGGCGGCCGCGGTAAAGGGTTCGAAGGCTAAAGCCGCCGGGGCGCCAGTTGGTTTGCCCTTCTTGACTCGCCACGGGTCCCACCGGGGGCCTAAATAAAGAGGTTAACAGTTTTTCAACGAGAGAAGCCTTTGCGGCGGCGGCGGCTGCTGCCCGAGCTTGGCAGAGGCATTGGCGGGGCGGGGAGGGGAGGGGGGAGAGGAGGGGAGGGGCGGTCGGGCAGAGGCCACGGCCGGATTGAGCGGCGATGAAAGCGCTTGGCCGGGCGGGGATTAATTTCAATAGGTCCTCGCCGCGGCGGTCAGCGGCCGCCAGGGCCTTTGGCGAGCTCTGCGATGTGGATGAGTCGATCACCGCCCTCATAGACACCGCGGCGGCGCCTCTGAAAGAGCGAGCGCCACGAGAGGGGGCGGAGCGGGCCGAGAAGCGGGCCGAGCGGGCGCGGAGCGCGGGGCTCCGATACGGCGATATAGCCGCTCATTTTAGACACAGCCCCTCTCACAGATCGCCGCCCACGCTTGCGGTACGGGATGTGTTGTGCTGTGACGGTCGTCAACCCCACCTTCCACACAGACACAACAAAAATGGCACTGGTTTCGATAAAGAAAAAAAAAAACAGTTTGCCTTCCGCTTTTACAAACAAGGTTAGTCGTAGCAGTGCACTGGAAAAACAAAGGCGTTGAATCCCACCTCTCAGAGAGTGTGACAGAATTTCTGGGTTTAGTGCCGCTGTTAAAGGTACGAAAAATCCATAAGAAAAGTAAAAATTAGTGGTTTTGAGAGTTGTTATGCGACTTAGCATCATTGTTTTCCCAGAGGACTCGGCCGATATCTGGCGCCACTCAGTCAGTCACCGCCTCCAATTTAGATTTTGAAATAAGGGAGCGCGCGCGCGCGCGGCAAGATAGAAGGTCGGGCGCACAGCCGCCGACAGGCGCGGCTGAGAGTTGGCATTCAATCTCACGCATCGGCAAAGGGCACCCCCCCACCTCCTCGCTTGAAATTGTACGGCCTGATAGTTCGCGCACCCTTTCGATCTTGGCGCTCGATTGGTCGAGACGAAAACGAAAAGGGGAGGTTAGCGTTAAATGGGCGCGCGGTGGAACCGAGAGGCTGCTGCTGCCAAAGTCAGGTTCCGTCCCATTATGAAATCTAAAGGAGGGAGGCGCCACGGTAGGCGCGGCCCTCTGCCCTTGCCTCCTTGGAATCCATGGTCCCTCTGTCAAGGCCATTCAGAAACGGTTCGGGTAAAGTAAGATAGACAGCTGTGGTGTGGTGGGGGGCGTGAGCGCTAGTAAAATCAAAAGGCAAACCCCAACGAGACTATGACTTTTCTTTCGTCTTTCGTCTGTAAGATGCAGCGTCCAACGTTTACATTAAGCTCTGTGTCGTATGTGATATGCGAGCCACTTAAATTTTCCAAACAAAGCTTATCAAAACCGTAAGGCGCAGATCGTCCTCGTCCGTCCACGTGCGATGTGTACGTAATATAAATGTAGTGAAGGAAACAAAGTAGCAAATGATTATCTGATATCTGCTCGTGGTCCTCGGCAGACGAGTAAGAGAGAAAAGGGTGGGGGAGGGGGGAGGGGCAAGCGGGTAGGTGGGGGTTCGCATCAATCCGTCTCTGTCTCAGTCGATGACTGGGCGTTCTCCACCCCCGCTAACAAAGCTCCACGCGACTGATACAAATGAGGTATGCATCAGCAAGAAGCCAGCTGCTGACATGGAGGAGGAGGAGGAGGAGGTTGCGCGCGGGTCGGAAAAAAACGGCATGATAAAGTAGTAGCAAAAGCGAACAGAAGGGAGGAAGGCGGGAGAGAAGGAGGCGGGCGTTTAGCGAAATTAAAGGAAGGTAAGGAACAGACCCGAGCGGCGCAGGGATTGTGCGTGGGTGGCTGGGAGAGGGGGGGGGGTGGACGGGGAAAAGGAGGGGGAGGGGGAGGCCTGTCTGGCCTGGGTCTGAGGTGCGCAACTGCACCTCCCTCCTCCTCATGGCACGAGCTCCTCGCTCTTGTCCCGCCTCCCTGCTGCAGCCGAGCGCCCGGGGGGATAGGCCGTCCCGTCGAGCTCACCGCCGGAGCGGGCGGCCTACCCCGCGCGGCGGTCGGCTGCGGCACGGCGCGCACTACTTGTGGACTGTGTGTGCTGGGCCTGGCTGGCTGGCGCGGCGGGGCGGGGTGGCGTGGCGGGGCGTGGCGGGGAACAGCGGTGCGGAGCGCGTGAACACCTCGTCGCCAGCCCACACCACCAAGAAGTGCCGCCACGCCACACCACGCCCCGTCTCGTCGTCGCCTCTTCGAGCAACGGCTGTCCGCGACGGCGCGCCGATGTAAACCTGTTAGAGGTGGACTCTCTCTCTCTCTCTCTCTCTCTCTCTCTCTCTCTCTCTCTCTCTCTCTCTCTCTCTGACACACACACAGACGCTGGTCACATTTGTTAGGTGTAATCGAGTGAGGAGACGCGTAGGTCGCGCGGGCAGGCCGGCGCCCTGTGACGTGAGTGACGAGTGGGCGCGGGGGGAGGGGGGAGGGCATGCGGAAAGGGACCGTTACGGGAAACAGCAACACACGCGCGCAAAAGCCTAATAGTGGAAAGGGCCGCGCAGCAGAACGATATTTGAAGTAGACGGATAACGTAAAGTCCGCAGGGGGGACAAAATCGACCGAACCAACAACGTATCGCAGCCCGCGAGGGAAATCTGGAGGCTCTTCTTACGCCTGGAGGTTGCGGAGGACGCCGCCGCGGCAGCGAGGCGTCGGCCCACGCCCTGCTGCTACATGCATTCCCTATCCTCATTCCCTACGTGCGCTACGCCCTCTCTTATTCGGTGGCACTGTCTCTCTCTTGCTCTCGCTTGGGCGTGCATGGCC
>NW_026267151.1:3227745-3240535 GCF_000697945.3 Frankliniella occidentalis
CCTCGCGCGCCACGCATTTCAAGGGAATTCAATTTCGGCCCGGGTCGGTTCTCTTCCTCTTCCGCGCGCGTCGCATCGCGTTTCGCGTAGACAGACGGAGCGACGAGACGAACAGACGGGTGACGGGGAGTTGCGAAGCGGCGACGGCGCTGTGCGGGCGGGGCGGGCAGCCGAACAGTCCACCACGACTCCACCCGTCCAGGTGTCAAGCGGCGGCGGCGTGTGTCCGGCACTTGCGCTATTTGCATCGGGTCAGTGTCAGTGGGTTAACGCGGCCAAATTGATCGCTATGGTCAGCTCTGTCGCGTTTAGCGGCCGGGATCGACGGGCGTGTGAGGGGCGACCCTCGCCGCGCCTGACTCGCACGATACTACCGGGGCAGGTGTCAATTATGAACTGCCAGTCGGTGCAGTAGTACCACGATGGGACCAAGTAGGAGTGTGATCGCAAACAAAATGAACAGTTAGTGGACTACGTGATGTTTGGTGCGCAGACTTGGAGGATATCCAGAAGACCACGGTGGTCTGGACTGCAATAATTATCCGTGTGAAAGAGACGCTGATCGAGTGAGGGGAGGGGACATCTGCCCGTGCCCGCCCACCACCCAGCCGTGTCCCGGCCAGCGTTCATAAACACGGCAAGAGATGACAGCCGAAATCTGAAAGTCCAAGGAGCTCATCGCCCCGCCGTAGCAGGAGGAACCTTTTCTTTTGTCTCGCTGTGATAAGTCACCAGCTTTCAGCCGTGTGGTCTAGCTACCGCTCGAAGAGAGGGCAGCAAGGGGATACACGTTTATTATTGCGGTGTGCCAAAAAAATATTATTTCTAACAGCGAACGAGAAAAAAAATGGAAAACAATATTATATATACGATTCAGGGCAAAGTCCATCGGGGCACCCGCACTCCGCAGCCAATGCTTGCTCTTTTATCTTTTGACAAAATATGTAACTCATTGCACAGCCCGCCCCTCCCACCCACGTGAAACAATATGTGTTTCAGCCGGCGGACGGCGCCATTGTTGCGCGATGACGGATTGTTTACGCTGCCCATATAAGCCTCACGCTGCGGGGAGCCACGCGATCGGGGATAAAAAAGACAACAACAAAAATGAAAAGAAAGTGCGGTCCTCTGATAGAGGGCGTGCACATTCGTACGCATAACTCGAGTCAAAGTTTTTTTTAGGGGGGGGGGGCAGCAGCTCATTGGAGTGGAAGTGGTACTGCAAACTACCAGGCACTGACGGATCAAAATTATTTAAGCGACAAAACAGAAAAAAACTGTTATGGGATGAGTGTTATACCTTGAGTTCCATCTTTTAAATTACAGTTTTGATACCAGATGATAACGGTTTTCTGTATGAATAGCAAATGATGATCCCTCGGGAGTTGCAATTTAGAGCTGTTAAAATTTTATTCATACTAACTTAAATTAATACTCAAAGTTGAATATTAAGTTCACACTTATAGTTGATGCCTAGTCGTCATTAATTAAGTTGAAACTTACAGTTGATGCCTAATCGTCATTAATAAACAGGATATAGTCCCTAGCCTCGTAGACATGTTTCGACGAAGGTAACTGCATGACCTGTTCAGCTATTTTAGCTATGTGAATTGTTATTTCATCACTAAACCTGTTTGCCTTTGCCTTGTTTCGACTTTATCTTGATCATATGTAGTTAAAAAAGGGGCTTGATTTCCCTTCCAAATTTAAACTTCTGTTATGCTTTTGCATGATAGGCGAAAAGCACGCAAAGCTGAGTATATATTTTGTAAATAAAGCAGAGCAGAATGGTGCAGAACCAGGATAGGCTTATAGGGATGTGTCGCTATCTGTACCGAATGGTGAGGCTGACACGACCACATAGCACCGTTACAATATCGCAGGCGGTTTTGCTTCCGATCGCCTCGTCTCGCGTCTCGTGGGCCTCATGTAAACAACCTCACGCTCCGATCCAGCCCCGATCTCAATCCGTTCCCCCCAAAAGCGCCGCCGCTCGTCCGGCTCTATGGTCTAGCCACGCCGCATTAAAATGCTAATACTCCCAGGTTATGTCTTTATACGGCGCTTCTCGTCGCCGTAAATCCGACCTCCGCGCGATAATCCAAAATGTGAGGCACGGCTGCAGTCGGACAGACCGAGCGGCAGCGGTCCCTATCCCCCTCAAAATTCCACGACATTCGGGTCACGCCACACCATACCATCATTCGAGCAGCGTGGCGAGGCCCGGGAAAAATCCGTCGGGATCGATCGAGAGAATAACATGAGAAGGGCCAAAGGATGTGGCGACACATCGGCCGAACGAAGGAAACGTGTTGTAAGAATATTTTGTGGGTTGACATGACTAGTTTTACGTGTTATAAGAACGATCCTTTCAGCTCATCAATGTCCAAGTGAAAAATGTTTCAGATTTTTAAATAGACATGAATGAGAGCAAATACTAGTGGGAGTTTTGGGGGCATGCATGATTTACTTGATGGTCCAATAAAGGCTCGGATCGATCTGTTTGCAGGAGGACGATTCGCAGTCAGAGCCCTGCCAAACCTTGTGCAGCCTCGGGCCCGCGCTGCAGCTGCCCCCGTGCCAAACGCTGCTCCCCCGCCGCCCCCCAGCTGAATTACCGATAGCTCGGCCCGCCGCGCCCGCCCCGCGCCTCTCCGCCCGCCAGCCGGTCGTTAGCAGGCATTGTGGCGAGGCCTAATGGGGCGCCGGGATTATGAACACGCACGCCCGCCTTGTTTATGCGCGGATAGGTATCAATTTATCACGTGTTTGCGCGGGGGGAAAAGAATGTAAATCAGGTTCATGTGAAAATTGCGAGGATTTTAAAGAAATAAACCAAATCCGCAAAGTGCGCAAAAAAAAATAAAAATCGTTAGATTTCATAAGCGCGATTTACTCTCACGCGCTTTCTATTTCCCCTCCCTCCTCTCGCTGTTCGGTGCGAGGTGAGTTATAGGCTCGTTGGTAATCACCTATAATCTCGGGACGCTGCGCCGCCCGCATGAGGCTGCGCGACAGAATAGGTGGCCTTGATGCCGAGGTAGGACCTGTGGGTCAGCCTGCGGAGGATTTAAGGTTCTGCGAGAAAGAGGGGGGCAGTGGGAAAGAGATAGGGTGAGAAAGTACAGGACCTTCGTAGTGGCTCGCGATCGGGGGAGAGACCGGTTGATGTTCACTCTGCTCTTCGTTTTCTATATCTCTTTGTCACACACGCACACACACACATACACGCACACACAAACACAGTGGCGCTGACCCGCCACATCAGTTGACGCCCCTCTTTCTCACGCGACGCGAACTTTCTCCTCTCAGAACAAGCGTCTGTTTTTCAAGGTCACGACCCTGAATCGGTTCGGTGAGACAAATAAGGACTATCGATGCATTTCAAATCGTAACTCATACGATCACTTAGACAATAGTCTTAAAAACGGCAGATAAAGCCGCAGTGACTTGTGAGTGGGAAAAAAATAGAATTGGTGACAATCTTGCCAACAATATCACCAGGGGCGCCAACTTGTTGATGTAGAGGCCACGCGCTTTAAAAATTGGCGAAGCTCCAGTGGGTGGGTATGGGGGTAAAATTGGACAGGACCAAGCCAGGGGTTTCCTTGGGAGTCATTCTGGCGAATTAACTCTGACTGGACGCGCCTTTCGCCGTGGGTGCCAAATGCCAGGCGTGATACTTTAAGTTGCAGCATAAAAGAAGACGGAATCGCTGGAAAATTGAGAGAAGGGAAAGGGACTATTTTGCTGGGAAATGTCTATCTTATTCATAAGGTGCAACATTTGTTGCAACTTTGCATCCTCAAGAGAAAAGACTGCTTAATTATATGGGTGATCCATATTCCAACAAAACTAGGAAAACAAAGAGTCGTGTCTTTTCAGGTGCTAAAGAAATTTTCAGTTATCAGGTGATATATCTCTTTACAGGCGCTAAAGAAAGACCCCTAAATGTACTAAAATTAAGTACCTCTGGTAGTTTAAGTGCGTTCGTAAATGCACGAAACCCCAAATTGAGGGGCGTGGCACCTTTCTTTTTCCAGTGAATGAGTTTTAATTTCTACAAAGTACCATAGAAAATCCATCAAAGCCCGTCCATCAAATCTAAGAAATCGAAGTAGAAAAACTAAAATAAAGTTGCAATGCATTTGTTGCACGGGTGGTCCCGCTCCCGCTCCACGCGCCAAGCACGCGAGCAAGCGGCTGACACGACAGCACACCGCTAGCTCTGCGCCACACCAAGCGCCCACACTATCCGAGCTTTCTTGCTGGGCGTTACAGAGGATGAGGGGTGGGTGGTGGAGGGGGTACTTGCAGGCCAGCCGGGTTATCAGGAGGCATCGCTTTCGCACTACTACCGCTGCTCGGCGCGCTGCCCACACAGCAACAGAAAATAATGCAACACAGAGAATGAGAGAAGGGTGGAGGGGAAGGGGGGTTCTTATGCGCTAGAAGAAAAAAGGTATTTCAAGTCGTTGACGGGATATTTTAGTAAAGAGTAACAAGATACAAATCTTCTCGTTTTACGTTTCTTTATTTGACAAAAAGATCATGGGACTGAATAAGTAAAGGCAAGCCATGGAATATGTACGTATTATTTTCTCATTACTCACAAAGCTCAAAAAAAACCGTTAAGATGTAAATATTTCTTAAAAGAATTACCAACTGGATACGTTTGTATGATACAAAAATATTTATGTCAGGGCTTTTTTCCAATCCTACAGCAGTGCGGTCGCCGTGCGCCGCGATGCACTGTCAGTCCGTGGAACACATTGCACGCCTACGTCAGCCGCCCGCCTCCGCAGCCATGAGGACCGTGTGAGAACAGAGAGGAGGCAGCCGGGTCCGGGTCGAGTCGAGTCGCGATGAGTCGCACCGACAAAAGTAATGGAAAGAAAAAGTGACGGGCAGTTACTGGAAAACTTTGGAGTTGTATCTACTTGTGAAGAAAAGAGACTATCTTTTCTTTACAATCCTAGTCGCCTTTTTAGGCGTTGAATGACGAATGAAGAGCACGAACTTTTAAGAAGTTTATACTGGAGCGTAAAGGTATTTGGCAAACGGTGCAAGAGAAACTGATACCTATCGTTGCAAAGAATGCTCTAAACAAGTGTTATTTTATTTTTTATTTATTTTTCGATGATCAATCCGGTTTCCCTCCGGAATTCCCCTGTTTTTCGCTCTCGCCGTCTGCGGACGCAGTGGCGGCAGTGCGGGGCCGCCAGGACCCCGGCCGAAGCCCGAGGCGTCGCGCTGTCCTCGCGAGCTGCGTGCGAGGCAGCGGCCGGTGGCGGCCGGAGCGCGTCCGTCCCAATAACGAGGCTGGACGAGACGGACGGGACAGGGCGATCGAGCCAATTAAAGGCGCGCTATATATCCGTCTCCGTCGCACTCCCGGGTGGGCCGGAGCGCCCTGCTGCCGGGGCCCTGCCGGGGCGCCCGAGCGGGGATCCAGGACAGGTCCGGCCCCGGCGCTAATGCAAGCCGACGGGCGCGTCGTGGCGGAATGAACTAGCGGACGACGTGTCGGCCAGGGTCCGAGCCGGCGGCCCGCAACCGCGTAGGGCGGCCCCAAGCCGAGTCTAGAATAAAACGGCAGCCAAATAAGGGATCGTCCAGAAAGAACGCGTCCATTTTCCTTCCGATTCACTCGAAAAATAAAGTGAGCTCGGCGCCTGCGAGACTCGGGGTAGGCCACCCCGCACTACACGCGTGCACTGAAAGGCGAGATCATGCCTACCTAACAGGCGTTATGAGAGCTTGCACAGGCTGATCTTGTCAAACAGTAGACGTACTTTCTGACTTATTTATAATAATATACAGTGAACGAGGCGAGGAAGATGACAACTGTTAAAAGCGTACATTGGTTGACACCGTGAACAACAGTGAATCCTGAATTATCAAGTAGTAGTAAGGTTAATTTTCACCGTCAGGTACGCGGTAAATGTCACTTTACGGGGTGAATGTCACTTTAGGCTACGGTGAACAATGATGTGAACCAGGATGCAGGATGTATTAACGAACCTAACAGTGATATTCACCGTAGCATGAGGTAAAAATTCACTTTAAGTATCCAACGGTGCATCATCAAGTTTCTGTTTACTGTAACCTTCTAATAGTGCAGAGCGCTAAACGCGCATCACTCTGCGAGCAAGGGACCTGCTCATTGAAAATAAATAGCGCGGTGACACTGGACTAGCGTAACACCTTGAGAGCAGAGCTTCAGAGTCCCCGAACAATGTCAAAGTCACGGTCACAGCCGGTGCGCCTCCCAGCCAATGTCACGAACTGCAGGAGGCTGTGCGACAGCCTCCTGCAGCTGCCAACACCACAACTCAAGATCAGCAGGAAGTGCAGCGAGGTGGAGGAGGGGGGAGGGGGGTGTATCCCCCCGCCCCTCCTCCTCTCCCAATCTGAGGGAAAAGGAGAGGCGAGAGCACCGCACACCGTTGGATTGGTGCCAGCGCCCCGCCGCCGCACTCCGCCACGCCACGACACGCCGGACCTGGGAGAGCCCGGCCCGGGCTGCTGCAGCAGATGCGAGGCGGACCCGCAACTCATCCGGTCGCGCTGCTGGAGGTGCGAAGCGCGCGGCCGCGGGCGGGACGGAGCCAAGTACTCGGCGCGTCGTGTTATTATTGCGTTTCGAAGAAATCGGGCCGCCATTATAGAGAGGTCACAACGTTAAGAAGGTACTACGACCCTCCGCCACTCGCACATTTCGCTGTATTATGCGCGGATGTCAGCAGCTCTGTGCGCGCGCCAGCATAGCGCCGGGCCGGGTCATGCACCCCGTGACGATGACGACGCGCGCCCGGGCGCAGAGCTCGCTCGGCACGCGTCCAACTCGCCGCCCACCTCTCCTCTATCGCCGCCCCTCGCCGTTCTCCATACTTCAGGAAAAAGGAGTACACGTGTCTGTGGCCCTACCTAGCACCCCCCCTCCTCCTCCTCCCTTCTCCCTCCACACACACACACACATGCGACTTTACGATCCGTGCGAAACCTCCTATACTTGCAAGTTCACTGCACACCTCTCTCACGCGGTGGCGAGGGCGTGGCTCGCGTGGGCCGGCAGCCGCCGTGCCAGCAACGAACGGTACACTGCGCCGCGATATTGTGCAGGACGGGGCAGCAGACCGGTAGAGTCCCGCTCGGCCCCGCCGCCCCGCCCGGCCAATGCCCGGCCCGCCATAGATTCGGTATCCGCCGCCGCTCCTCCTCCATCTCCTCCCATCTCCTGAAAGCCACGACGACGCCGGTCCATCCTGCATCCGGGCCTCCATCAACGCACGATAGTGCACTCTACTGACCGGAGCGGGTTCCCCACTATACCGTGCCGCTCGAGCGGTTCCGGGTCACCAGGTGACATAGTTTTCCCAAAAAATAACACTGCGATAGTGAAGCTCATCGCCTGTGGGGTCTGGTTATCAAAGTTCTGCCTGAAGAAAGCCAGCCGAATAGTCCCCCGCGGTCTTAAACCGCGTTTCGAAGAGATGGGCGAAAACGTGTTAAAAACAACCGGAGGTGGAGTGGCATGCGGTGTCTGTCTCGAGCGGTGCAGTCGAACCGCAAGACCATTTGCCACAATGACAAAAAGATTCTCCCGGTTTCCGCTTTGTGTTCCACCACAGCGTGAGGAAGGACAAGGAAATGTGTCCTGTTCGCAGTACGTCCGACAGTGACAAGTCGAAGGGCGGCGTGAGAGGCGGTGGCAAGAGGGAGAGAGAGAGCCCGTCCCTAGAGATCTGGTGCGTGCGAGCGAGATGCAAGGACATATTGGAACGCAGAGCTGAACTCCCTCACTCTCTTGCACCCGCGCACGCCGTCTCTCTCACTGACGCAGGGTGTGGGTGCGGGAGGTTGCTCGGTTGCTCGCGACGCGATTGTTTTCGTCAGCGGACCGTTGGCACTTGGCAGACCGAGGACAGGCTGCATGATCACGCACATGGGCGCGGGGAAGCGGGGTGGGAAAAGGGGGAAGGGGGGCGTGGCAGCTAGGGCTCCGGGTCCTCTTCTGACAGATGCCTTGACGTTTCGCATGTCAACCCTTCTCCCTCTCCCCCCTCTCCTTCTCTCTCTCTCTCTCTCTACCACCCACATCATCACTACACCGCGCCGAAGTCACTCCCAGCGAGAGGTCAAGGGTCACGGAGAAGAGAGACAGAGTGAGAGTGGGGGGGGGGCGAGGGTGGGTAAGGCGACGAAGTGAGAGAGAAAATAATGCGGCGGTGGAGGGAGGCAGCGCTGGCAGCAGCGCTGGCAGCAGCGCTGACATGTCGAGGCGGCAGCGAGCGACTTCTGGTCGCCCCCGCGGGGAGCGCGCGCCGCCCGCCCCGCCGCGGTTAGCCCTCCAAGCGTTTGATAAGCAAAGTGGCCCGGAGAGGAGCGCCTGTCCCAGAGTGCCTTTCGTGAGCGAGGGGGATGAGAGGGCGGCCCCCGGAAGCTGGGAAGTTTACCGCCAACGCGCGCGCGCTTCCGCGCCCAGTCACCGGTATCAATGTCCGTACAAAAATCTCCTCGCTCCAGAAGATAATGCCAGGTAAAATGCAAGAGAAGCGAAAATATGGACGTAATCCTGGCGAGTATAGCGGGTACTATATAGCCTCGGGCGGATCCGTTGCGGCCTGTTAAAAGTAAAATACGTGCGTCGGTACAATGGGACCAGCCTCGCTATAACGTGCTGCAGTGCGCAATCCGCCCCTCACAAAGAGACTCGTAACCCCCTCTCCCACTTCGGGACGACGGGTACCTACACCGGTACTACCTACCACTACCTACAGCGTGTTGTCATTATTGAGCAATGCATATTCATACCCCCCTCCCCCCTTCTCCTCCCACTGGGGTGTCACCGGCGCTCGCCATGTGACTGTGACACAGGGGGCGGTGGAGGTGGAGCAGCACCGTTATGTGTGCGAATGTCAAACTCGGCGCCTCACGTTAAAAGCGCGCTTGTACTCACACACACACTCACACACACACACACACCGGTGTTTATAGTTAGCTTGCGGATGCACTGCTAAAAATGCATACATGTACATAATACGATTCGTCAAAATTATTCGCAGAGTTTTTTGTTCCGGTTGGAACCTCAAGTATCTTCTGACTAAAGAACTAGCCAGGATCGTCATCCATCTATACTGAGACGACCATTCAAACTCAGACGCGCACGCTTCTCTGTGTGTGTGTATGTGTGTATGAGTGCGCTCGTTGCTCAAGTGCCGCCATTCTTGTGCGTTCACAGACGCGCACATTCATAGATCGGCACGGCTGTACCCGGCTGTAAACCCTCGAGGGTATTTGAGGGTCGACTGGGTACCAATTTTCTTACAGCAAATGCAAGCTGCACTCCGCCCTTTCCCATATTTTCTCATTGAGGGGCCACCACAACCTAAGACAAAAGGAAAGGACAAAAAGAACATTTAAATAGGGTTCCCCTAAGGTATGCTGCGGTTGACGGCAAAGAACAAAAACGGAAATGAGAGATTTCAGCAACATCGCCCCAAGAGAAATTGTCATGAAGTCTATTTGGCACATATCTCTTTCAAGCACGGATTGAAATCGCAAACTGCAAGGACAGTTTTTCGTACTCTCCATTTCTTCCCTTATCGTTTTTCTTCTTTCGCGCCAGCGGACATAAGGAGTGCCCTAATACAGAAGGCAGAACGATGCGCCCTAACGAAAGAGTCCGATCTGCCTTGCTGCTAAACCAAAAAGAGTACGATCTGCCTTGCTGCTAAACCAAAAGAGTCCCGATCTGCTTTGCTGCCAAACCAAAAGAGCTCGATCTGATTTCGGCGCTCGGTGACCACTCCGCATAAACTCTATGGTATCTCGAAGCTTGTGAGGGAAAGGGTATATATTTTATTGAGTACACGTTCGTAAAGGACAGGGTAACAGGCTAGTCCTTTTATTTTGCGTATATTCAAAATACACGAGGACTTATAACCCTCCAAAGATGCCTGACTTTCCAACGCCGAAAAGCAGATCGAACTCTTTTGGTTCGGCAGCAAAGCAGGTCGAACTCTTTTGGTTTAGCAGCAAAGCAGATCGAACTCTTTTGGTTCAGCAGCAAAGCAGATCGGACTCTTTCGTTAGGGCGCATCGAGAATAAGTAGAAACTGGTTGAAAAGCAGGGGTGGCGAAAGGAGCAGATGCAACATCTGAAAGAAAACAAAATTTCCATTGATCGAACAAGTGTGTAGAGGCCCGAAAGGCCAAGCAAGTTTGTAAAATAGCCCACCTTCTTCGTTCTTTTCCGACGACGATGAATTTCGGCTTTCCAGCTTTGACGTGCGGGGGGCAGCGCGCAACCGGAAGGAGATCCCCGGAAGCGAATCGGAAGCCAAGCGTCACAACAGTGATATGGTATTCAAACCGAGCGAGGCGATGCGTGGCGCGGGGGAGGGGGTTCCACTAGGCGTCTGCACCTGATGGCGCCGTCGGTCTCGCTCGCTCTCCCGCGCACGACAAAGACGGCGTCGGCAGGTCCGAGAGCGACACGTGCGCGCCGCCGCATACAAAGGAGCGCCGCCCTCTGGTCCGGAGGTCCGGCGAGGCTCACCTGCAGCCAGAGCCACCGGCGATCGGCAGCACTCACAGTCGCCTATGAACAAGCAGTCCGCAGGCAGCATGATCTGCACGTGTGATCGGGGGCGGAAAGTAATCGGTGAGTTGGCTTTTGACCCTGCCCGTTTTAATACTCGTTAATAATGAGGCAATTATAGCACAACGAGGAAGTACAGGAAGTACAGGAAGTACATGCCAGAACATCCAAAAGCCTTCATGTGATTTTCGGAAGTCTCTGCAATAACAATTGGAAATAAAACAAGCCGTCAATATCTAAAAATTAGTTGAAAGACAGTGATGTTCTCACATGTTATTCTTGATCTTCTTCATACTAACCGACTGAAAGGCTCATAGTTACCGCCATCATTAGTACGGGGGCAGAGCGGTATGTTCACATGCTACACGCTTTCTTATGTGGCGCTCTCCGCTCTCCCTTCGACTAGAGAAGAACTCCTACATCGAACACCGACCAACCTTGTACATAGGTAGGTGCAGCACGCCCGTCATCTGTCAAATGACACAGCGCTCGCACAGCGGCCGAACTCTCAGCCCCGCCCGCCGCCCACCCCGCCGGCCCCGCGGGGACGCGGCCACACGGCGGGAAAAGGGGACCCGCCCGGAATGTAGTCATATATTTCAATCATGGTGTAGTTCCGGTAGAGGCCTATGGGAGCGGGCGCGAGAGGTGATTGTCTAATAGAGACAAAACGATGCGCTTTGGGCTGAGCGGCAAGGGGAGCCTCGCAGCGAGCGACGCGCCGCGGGGTGCGGCCGCACACCGGCCTGGTCAGCGATGGGCTCCAGGCACGAAGCGGCCTCGGAGACAAACGATACGATTCGTTCCTTATTATCTTTACTTTATTCGAATTTAATTTGGGAAGGCAGTCAGTCAAGTCTCCTACTTCCGTTCAGCAACACGCCTATATAGCACCAGACGAAGCATAAACAGACAAGACCTCTCTACTCCGAGCCAAAACAAAGAATTTCGCAAAGAAAGGAATCCAAGCAACGAGCCGAACACCTGCTTTGAGGAAGGTCAGCGCAGCACCGCGCAATTTGCGTTGTAATTTTTTTTCCTTCCAGCTTTTTCTCCGGAAAGGCATCACATGAATACAACAAGGTTAAGGGACTGTCCGTATATTACCTCATGCTTCTCTTTGTGGTTCTCGTTCTCTCTCACACCTTGTGAACTCATTCGGTGGAAGACGAAGACCATGGAAGATGTAATGGACGGCCTTCAAGCAGTGGATAGGCGCCGGTCCCTGCGCCCTCTGAGCCCCCCCCCCCTCCCTTTTCAGGCCCCTCGAGGGCTGCTAGTGCAGCCCTACCTCATTTCCTCTTCGCACGGTAAGCCCCGCAGGGAAACAAAGTACGGTGCGACACTGTCACGAAAACTATCCCTGCCGCTCGCAAACGACCTCTGGGCACTGCCGGACACGCGGCACACATGTCTGTTGGTTTCGTGAAATACGTCGTATCAATTCCGTATCAACGTCATTTCGACGAATCATTCCGTCGGTCGGGTCAGATATTCCAGTCCTGCCGGGCCGGCGGGGCGCGCGCGGTCAATGTTCTGTGACGGAATGGCCGCCGTTTCCTCCGCATTACAAGGAGCGGCTCGTAGCGCTGACTCGCTGACTCCGTTCTGACTCCGTCCTGACTCCGTGCCGGCTCCGTCCCGCTCGCACCTCCACACTGGCCGTCGCGTCAGAGAGGGACAGAGGGGGTCGGTCCTGCCGCCATTGGCAGCATTACGGAACAGAACGACTCCAAAACTTTGGCTAGCAAGCAGCAGAGCGCGGCTCGCATGCGGCATGCGGCGCGCGCTATGGCCTTTTGGGTCGAGGAAAGAAAAGAAAATCAATGCCGGTCGGAGAGACGAGTGTGTGGAAACTTTTTAACGAGGGCGTGGGAAATCTTTGAGTGTTCGGAGAAAGTCCGAGAGCTGTCAAGTTTTCGGTATGTTATATTCTAATCCAACGACCCTCTATAGAAGGGGCCAAATTTCAAGGTATTTTATTTGACGAATTGACATTCAAGATTTTTAGACTGGCAATATTTGCATAAACATAAACATTGCATACACAAATACACTACCTACGTGATGCTACAGACCACAGACCTTAGTCATTGATCAAATTTAAACGATATGGTGACTGGCCTGAAAAACATTTGTCGTAGGATAAAAGGGACTGTGTCGCACGGTTGGCAACAATTCCAC
>NW_026267151.1:3241170-3251935 GCF_000697945.3 Frankliniella occidentalis
ACTATTTTTCATAATGTTTATGCTACTGCCTGCTGAGTATTTCATTTAGGAAGAAGAGGAAGCGATCTGGTGGCACAGTTAGTTGTATAGTGGGTAGATTAAGGAAAGAGCAGTCTGCCCTCTCGATTGTCAACGACCGCATCCTTTCCTCCCTTCCTTTTCACTCTGCTCAGCTCAAGCCTCCACTCCCCATCCTGATTCCCCCTCTCGGAAAGCGGAAGGACCTGCCCCGGTGACTGGTGGACGTGAGCCATATTGCACACACACATAGCGGGTGCATGGTGCATCATAGCGAGCGTGAGAGAAAGAGACGTTAAAACAAAAGAGGGTGCAAGGGGTGGCCTGCGTGCTCACCGATCACACCTTGAAGAAAGATAGCGCTGCACGCCGCGCAATATGAACATATGAACTGAAAGAGGTAAGAACAAAGAAAATAAAGTTTACAAACTTGGTCGAGAAGGGTATTCCTCCTCCCCTCTCTAGATATGACGACGGAGCTAGTAGTCTATTCCATCACCCCGCCCCCTCCTTGACTAAAGTGCGCGAGGAGGATATGGGTCGTTGGCGGTCGGGGGACACCTGCTCGGGGGGGGGGGGGGGGGGCAGTCCTGACAACGGCCGTGGCGAGGTGATGGCCATTATGGCTTCGCTTAACACTGCCACGGAGCCCAATAAGGCGGCATCAGTAACTTGTCCTACGGGGGAAAGAGGGGGGGGGCGGAAGTGGACCACTGGCGATGAGGTGTCACCCGGGCCCCGGGGACAGCAGCACCAACGTACAGACGTAACTCATTGCACGCACTCACGTGTAACTGGTTTTGTGTGACGCATGAGATTGCTCAAATTCTTTATTATGGCTCAAGTACTACAGCTTTGCGGACCGTCCAACACTAGAGGCTGCATAGCCGAGCCAAATAACTGCAGTAAACAGCAGCCATTTCAATTTCCTGGGAGTACGCTCGCTCTCTGCCCTCTCTGTAATGTTTGACGTTGGGAAATGGGACGGTGAGGTGATGCTAGGTCGAGGCGGTGTAGTGTTTGCCGGCAAAGAGAATGCCAGAGCGGGTGGGGTTGGGCTGGGTGGCCGGCGGGAGAGCCTCAAACCAAACCGAGTTGGCGAGTAGACAGACAGACCGACAGACGAGCCGACACTCTAGCGGACAGGCCAATGCAATTGGAGCGGAGTGCATAGTAGCCTCGGAGAGGACATCGCCAAGTAACGGTGCGGAGGCGGACTGGGGGCAATTTAATTATTTTTCCTTGCTCATCATTAAAAAAAAAACTACTCTAACTTACTACCATTTTTGTGTAAACTGATAACAAAAGCGTGCACGTGGCACACAGTGTTTAACGTTAGGGTGCAAGTGCTGGACGGAAAATTTGAAAACTGAAAAGCGTTTAAAAGTAAATTTGCACACTTTAGGGGGTTCAACACCGATCAATAAGTGTGCAACTCAACACTTGTGAGTGTACAATTGTTAGTTAAATACCTGTTAAAGTGGACATTCGAATAAGGTTTGGAAGTTTACGCTTTTCCTTATCAGAGCGGTTAAAATTTAGAAGGGTACTAGATTTTACACCCCATGCCACCAAAATTGTCACAGAGGGTCGCATAGACGTACACTTTAAGTGTTTTATAATAGGCAAGCAGTTAGTATCATCGCAAGTTTTGTTGATTGTTTAAGTCGCGAAATAAGTGGTACGAACTTGAGAAAAATCCAGGTCGTGTAACGGCTTGATAATCCGTTTGAATATTTTTATAAATTTTATAACGTTAGCGCGGTCTGTCGTTGAACCGAACAATAGAACAATCTATCTTCATATCGCGCTGTCGCCCTACAGACACACACACACGCACGCACGCACACACACACACACACACACACACACACACACACACACACACACAATAAAGGGACTAAACTCTCTATACCTAATTGATCAATCTCTCAAAGGCTAAGCGCCCTTCTCCCGCCGGGGCCGATGAGCACGCTCGGCGTCCTCGGCGCTTCATTCGTACTGCTGCTTTGACGAGCCGCGCCCCGGCCCTGGCCCCAGCGCCCTTCCTGTCCACGCGTGCGTGGCGCGCCCCGCCGACAAAAGGGAGGACCACACCTCGGACGCGTAAAGGAACGCTCATGACGCGGCAGCTTTTCGCTGCACCGACACGCATAACTCACGCCCTCATTGGAACGCCCTCCGCCTGGGCGGTATTAAAAAGACCAAACTGAACCGAAAGTTACCATGAGGTGAAAGCAAAATCCTTGCTCATGTCAGTGGCCTCGTGCCTTATATTCTCCTAATAGATCTCTTTACCTGTCACCTTTACTTTACCTTACTCATTAGAAGCCGCATAGTTGTTGAATCAAAAACTAAGGGAGAGGTGAGGTAGGTGGGGGATGACAAAAGCATGGGGCATCATAACATGATCCGATATTTAGATTGGGCGAAATCAGATACGTAGTTAATTGAGACAGGAGCTGTGTCCAATAACCGTAAGGGTTCCTCACCGGGCGCCTGCAGATCAGGTCCAGCCGTCCATCAGGCACACCCGTCACCGATACCTGCACAAATTTAAAGAGCAGAATATCAGTAAATGACATTTGTTTTTATCAAAAAGAAAGGAAAGAAAAACACATTAAGGTGAAACTATAGACCCGTTGGCCACTTCTAACGCTAAAATGTTGGCATTCATTTTGAATGAATGAATGAATGAATGAATGAATGAATGAATGAATGAATGAATGGATGAATGAATGAATGAATGATGTTGGCAATAGTTTCAAGAACGCTTAATTTGGCTTTAATTCAAAGGAAGTCACAGGTTCTTTAAAAAACTTCTATACTGTGGCAAGGAAAACTATTAATTTTACATGGCAATTGTTGGTATTCCTATTATAATATGCAATGGTCACGGACAAATATTAAGGTAAAAAACGTTTCATGTATTTCAAGACCCAGTCCTGGATCTTATGGAGAACGCCAATGGCATCCAACACTAGGTCTTCAAATACAAGAAACTATTTTTACCGTGATGTGACATCAGTGATGTGCACTGAGAACATAGGCAGAAAATAACACAATCAGTCGATTATGAACAAACAAAAGCGCGCTAGGTTCCTCAGAATTCGAAGCCCTTATTCACCTCAACAGGTTGAGATATTGAAGCCAGGAGACGCTTAGCTGCAAATTTTTAACCAATAACCGTGAAGATGAAGAATGGAGGTCTGTTTGTATTGCTCCCATCGGCCACGAAAAGAAGGGAGAGTAGGGAAAGAGATTGGAAGAGAGAGAGAGAGAGAGAGAGAGAGAGAGAGAGAGAAGGGGGGGGGGCGAAGGTGAAGAGAGAAATATAGATTTAATTCTGCTTTATGGCGAAAGACGATGAAAATTAGCCGGCCCGCCCTGAAAATGATGAGGGGTGCCAAGGAATCTGCGGAAGAGCGAAGCCAATATTCATCATCACTGTTATTAAAGACTCAAAAAACCACAAATAATCCGCACTTTTAAACAGAAATTTGTGGACAGTATGTAATGAACTTGCCAGCTTCAACTTTTCGGAAAAATCGAAAAGGCCGTGGGACACGTTTATCCTAAGGTGGGATGTTTTGTCGCTTCAGTTTGTTACTAAGAAACGTCAAGACTTTGCGAAGTCCGCACTTAGGTTATTTTGTGCCGGGTGAATCCTGTGCTGTATTACGGGTTTGCCTACTCCCTCCGCCAGTACAGCGTAAGGCGCCATGGCCCCTGCGGCCCTAGAATGGACGTAATCGCGCAACACCGATACGTTCGCTCTAATACACTCGGTGCAGAGTAATAAAGGAGACTATGGCCTACTACCTATCACCATGTTTCGAGTATACTCAATGTTATTGGATGCCGAACTCACTTTTCCTTTCTTCTCCACATTTATAACTTCCCTTTAACTCGTCTGGGCACCTGACAAATCCCGTATATAACTCATCTTAAATTGTGCTTCGCTCTCGAGGTACCAGCTTCTACGCGAGGAGCGCGCGCGTATATACAGGAACAGGCGAGTGAGTGTAAGGAGAGTGTTAGTACGAGGAGAGAAACAAAACAATAACACAACCCTGGTCAAATCATAACAATCAGAAAATATATATCAGGAACCTGTTATTATGTGGTGCACCGGCGAGCCACGCCACGCCTTACCAAAGCTGTTCGGAAGGGCGCCAGCACCAGAGCGGCAGCAGCGGGAGCGGGAGTGAGGAGAGAGCGCAAGAGAGGGGGAGGGAAGGAGGGCAAACGTTCATGTTTTCATACTTACATCGGCATTAAGAGGGCTAATTTTGACGATAAGCAGGCAGCGCAAAAACGAACAGACACGTTAAGCTTATTACGACTGACAAATTTTGCGACTGAATATACGTTATGTTTTCTGTAAAAATGGCTGTGTTTTCAAACTTAAAACGAGACATCGAATACTTAATCAGATATAAACAATGTATTTTGGCATCTTTAGCTTTACAGTTGTTCAACTACAGCCGGACGGGCCCAGGCTGTTTAGGGAACGGACCCTGTAGCTGATAGGGATGAGAACAGTTCTGGTCTGGGGGACCTTTAGGTTAATGGTTAATCTAAGTCGTATCAAGCACTAGGCGGCACTAGTTCATTCCAGCGTATTTTCGACAGCCCTCTTCAAAGGGCATTCACCAGTTTAGCACTTACTGGACCAAAGTTGTAGACCAAATGCAATCTCTGGGGCGTCTTTTCATGAGTAAAATTTTAGAGTAAGTACCTCAGAACAGAGGCCAGTAAAATCTTACACTTTCGCATTACTGCGAAACTACAGAATAGTTCTAATGAATTAGCTTTTCTTGGGCTATGTTTTACAATAACTTGTTCATTGGTCAACTCACATGAGGACTAGGGCTGGGCTCGGGTGCGCTGGGCTGACAGGAAGCTGCTGGGCAATAGTCAAATTACGTTAATGCCTCGCCGGTCCCGATACGTCGATCAGAATAGCCGTCCGTTACGTGCTCGAAGATAGTTCAGTGGCTATTGGCCCCCTGACGGACATGTGCATCCATAGCTGACCGGTTATTTCTTTCTATATTTATTTTCTTTTATTTTTTAAGCAGTCGTAGCCGCGGCAGCTTAGGTCTGTCAGCATCTGAAAGCTTGTGACATAATACACGAACAAAACTGCACCGGAAACCAACCTAAGTGCACACTGGTAAGTGAAATGTAGCCATGAAACCTAATCTGAACTAGCCAATAATGGCTGGACAATTGTCCACCTCCTATCTGACCTTGTATTGTCAAATTATATTCGACAGTGTTCGTCGGACAGGCGGGCTCACCGCCCGCGCGCCCGCACAACACCGTCAGCGGGCCGCGCGTCTTGCCGGAACCGCCCCGGGGGGGCCGCTGTCCTTGTGCTATCACCACCTCCTCGGTCGTACAACAGGACCCCGCCCCACCCCGGGGGCAGGTGCTGTGGGGGGGGGGGGGCTGGGACCAGAAAGGGAGGGAGGGGGGGCTGATTTGCGTTAGTCAGGCGCCCCCTCCCGGTCCCAGCCTCCCCATGCTCCAAAGCCACGCCGGCTGAGAAGCTCCTGGACCGACCTAGCCAGCGGTGGACCCGGCGGTGGATAACCCCCGGGGCCGGAGAGGGGTGAGGTGTCCCCCGGGGGGCGGCAGCAGAGGGGCAGTGCGGACTCGGCCGGGGACTCGAGGGGGTCGAGCGGAGCTGCACGGCGCAGGGCGCACCTACTCCACTCGCCGCGACGACGCGCCGCCGCGCCGGGCCCTGACGAGCTCCGCCCCGCCCCAAGCGCCCAGAGCACCACGAGTACCCCGCCCCGCCCGCCCCACCTCAGAGCCCGCCCCGCCCGCCACACCACACCGCGCCGCGCCGCGCTGGGCCCCAGCGAGCGGCTCCCACACAAAGGTAATCACAGTGCTGAACCCAGGTAATCACCCCGAGACCGCCGCGCCTCTCCGCCGCGCCTCGCTCTGCCCCCCAACACAGCCGGCGGTAAGGCGCTCTCCTCCCACGCTATGCGGTCGCCATGGCGGTCGCCCAGTGTGCGTTTCTGACAGCGTCACCTCTACGGGAGAGACCCAAAATTATATTCAGTCCAGTTACGTATTTCGTACCTGAGAACATTTGCGCCAGGGCAGGTGTGAATGTGCGTAAGGGCTGTGCAAAGCAGGTCACGATAAAAAAGAAACACGACAATAATTAATGATAATGATGGTAATGATACTGTCGATAATGGCCCGGCATGCAACGCCGACGAGCAGCGAATAAAATTGTATGCGACTTTGCTTTCGCCGGTAGCGCAGCACGCACAAAGCTAACAGGTACTGCAAACTTAAAAATATTAATTTGCTTTAGGAAACCAGCTGTAAAGTTTAAAATTTTGATCAATAAAAGAAACTCACTTTTCTAAAACTGAATTATGGAACTGCCGGCCGTTGAGTCATTCCACGCCATCTGAAGTATTATATAGTGCATGTGAACATGTATACGTTCTGCTTTGCGTGCATAGGAAACTAAATATTTGCATACGAGCAGCAGTGAGTTGCAAAAGGATTTTGATAGGGAGGCCCTTGTACGAGCCAGACAAGCTAACAAGGCGGAGGAAAGGCTGCGCCCTGCCTGGCCCCGCCACGCTTGCCTGGCCGCTTTGCCGGTAATCACATCTCATTAGTAACGAGTGAAGTGTAGCAGTCTGGCCCGACGGGGCCCGGCCTAGGGCGAGGCTAAACCTGGGCTTGTCCTGCCAGCTCGGTCAGCTCGGCCCCGCCCCACGGCCCTACCCAAGTGTGTCCCGATTCGGCCTGCCTAGGCCCTTCACCTATTTATTAGACCCTGTTGAAAACATGACGGTGACCTCAGAAAAGGGTACTGGCGAAAGTTTGAACAATTTCTACACGATACAAATAATGTAAAATACATGATTATTCCAAGGAAAAGGAAACAATTAGTGCACTAATGCACGCCCAACCTCATATTTGTCGACAATTAAAAAGGAATGATTCACCTGAAACAAAAATGACTTACATTCGTCATAAATTTGACTACTCAAGGTCCAGTCTGAAAAGCGAGAGTGACATTTCTAATGGAGCAGGCGGAGGAAGAAATCGACGCCTCCTCTTTCCCTGCCTCCTCTTTCCCCCGCAGCGCCTATCACACACATCGAACTGAAATCAATCTGACATTATGCACTTTGAATGCAGGGGCGGGAAGGACGTGTGTTGCATGCTCCAGGGGCCCTTAGACTGGTCCCGGCGGCCCGCCTGGACGGGACGGGGAGCGGGCTCCAGCTGACGAGCCCCCCTCTTTCCCCCTCAAATCTCTCTCTCTCTCTCTCTCTCTCTCTCTCTCTCTCCACCTTTTCCCTGTCGGCGCCTGCTGGAGTGCCTGGAGGCACCCTGGAGCAGCGATGCTGATGGGTACAAACAACAACAAAAAGCATCAGCGAGTTTCCTTTCCAACGAGATGCAATCGCGACTAACTCAACTAGCGGACGAGTTCATCTGCACAGGGCGCGCAGGCGTGGCCGGGCCGAGAGTGCCCCCGGGCTGCAAAGCAAGGGCCCGGCTGGCCTCCGCGAGAAGAGGTAAAAATATATCGTAAGAACAGTCTTCTCGAGTACAAACCTTGACGGCGGCACCACCGCGGCCTCAGGCCTCTGGGGCGATAACTGCTACAGCCGTCGCTCCAGCAGGCCGGACGAGTCTGGAGGCTGAGCTACGACAAATGAAAGACCACACTTTCTGACTTGACACCCTCTCATGAAAGGTGCGCTTTTTAGTGCCGGGTAAGTAAATGACAATTTACAAAGTAAATTACGGCAGCCACGTGAATCGCGTCTGCGTGACTCGATTGCTAAATTTTCAGTAGAGCAATCGGATCCTCGCCGCAAACACGGCCGCCCCCGCCGCCCCGGCAGAGTACAGCAGACGACAGAGATGGAGACTGAGTGCAGCAGGGCGGGAGCATCTCACACACACGTCACGTTGCCCGGTAATGCCTTGAAACAGATTGATGCCGGGGCGTCTGGGTGCTGCTCCGCTCGGCTCCGCTCGGCTCCGCGTGGAGGCCAACCAGAGGCCATGGACTGCCAGGGGGTGGCTGGCCCCCTGCGCGCCCCATACGTGTGCCACCGATGCGGCCAATGCGGAGCCCCGGAGTAAAGCAGGGTCGGAAACGCTGCGACCTTCGACTTTGGGCAGACAACCGTACCGTGTGTCTAAATTGAGTGCGTACGACGGTGTTGCGCAGGTTTGCCTACTTGTTACACCCGAAGGCGCCATGGCACCAGGAGTAGGTGAGCCCCCGCAAAACTGTTGAGTTTTGGGCTCGGACCCGACGCCCTGGGTTTGGATAAGCGGTGCGCACCACCCGCTCCCCGTCAGGTGCGGTCGATATACTCCGCGTGACAGGGACCCCATCCGTTAAAATATGCCGGCTGCATAATGGATCGTACGTCAGCACGGCGCGCGCGGGGTATCGACATCATATCGCTCATTGACTTGCAGCAGAGCCGTTTGTGGTCCAGAGCGTAGTGTGGGGATGGGGCGCCTCGCTCGGCTGGGGCTGCGCGCTGCGCCGTGCCGCACGATCCCGACAGCCACTGGCACGTACAACCCCGTTCGTGCATTACTGACTCTGGGGAGTTTTCGGACCGACACATACCCAAAACAGCAAAATCATCTAGCTTTGCGCTTCGCGCCCCATCCCCCGGCTTCCCACATCGTCTTCATATATATACCTATATACCTCATGGTCCAGCACGGCTTCCCAACAGCCTCCTCGTCTCTCGTCTTCACCAACGTCGCCGACCAGGCCGCCCTCCTCCTACTTCACGTCAAACATCACCAGGACCTGTCAACATTCCTTCGGACCAGCAACTCGTGAATGTGTAATCTTGCGGACGTCTTGGGTCTGTGGGACGGGCCGCGTTGTGCCCCAGAGCGCTGCCCCCGCCCTCTCCCCGCCCCCCAGCCCCGCCCGTGGGAATACCCAAGAATATCTCCCCCCCCCCTTTTCAGACCTTCTCGTAAGTTTCAGTTTCATTTGAATATTACCTCCAACGTTTAGAATTGCCATGATGTTATAGCTCCAGCTCTCCTAAGGAAGCCGTGGCTGCGATTTGGAAGGCCAGAAATATATCTTATGTAGTGCCCAGAACACCACTCCGTCGGTGTCTACCAGCGCGGAAAGAGAGCTCGCGGAGAACTTGACACGACAACCTAGCCTCAAGAGGTCTGTCGACGAAGATAATTTTTCTTAAAATTACACCGGTTAGTACGCAAAGTAAAACAAATATCCAAGACAGCAAGATGTCGCGTTCGATCGCATTTGGTAAGTAGACGAAATTTGACAGTCAAATCGAGTCTTGTACGCGATAGACTTGTCCACTGCTTAGTTCTACCTCGAAACAACCGATGTGTTTTGTTTACTGCATCCAGCCCAGCATACATTTTGACTTCCGTTGCTAATTTTATCTGAAGATTGAAAGATAACAATGTTGTGATGAGTGAGTGGCGACCAATTTTTCATTACATTTCACTACACGGGGCAGCAACTCGATGTCCTCGGTTATGCCATCTAGTCTTTCTGGTGGGTAGAAAATGTTACATGAAAGACGGACCAGAGCAAACGGAAGGACAAACTTAGTGAATTTTGGTGGTCATTGGCAGGGAACTAATGACATGCATATATATTCATATAGTTTGAGGCTTGTTTTCGTTTTTACCTTTGTGCGCCACACTCTGACATGACACGCCGCCGCCGCAAACATTATTTCGAGGCAAAGGAGCCGCGCCGCATCAGGTGATGCGAACATCATAATTACTTCGGCGAAAAAATCTCAATTCCAGTAATTGGCTAATTATATTTGCTTTTCCAAACCGAATAAATAATTTCAAAATGCTGGATATGCTCTGCTCTGTAGTCGTGAAGATCACGCTAGAAGCAATGCCAAAACTTTTGGGGAAAAGTGAAAAACTTTAAAAAGAGAAAGACTCATGAGGAAAACACCTCATATTATTTTGAGGAAACGTCATCAAAAAATTGGAAAATTTTCCAGAGTTTGAGGAGATTTCTTCCAGATAGAGGAGGACTTTGGCAAAAATTAGGTGAGTTACTTGAAAACTTTCCATTTTCCTCAATAAACCAGTTATTGTATTTGCCGTGATGGGCACTTAGCGTGACTGTTTAGTAACGCACGTCAGAAAACAAACAATTAAGTTGTTAAACTACATTATTATTACTATAAGCATTTTGTGAAGAACAGAACAGGCTAGCTGTGTACATCATACAAGGTCACGAGCAGCGGATAGAGGACAGTCCCATCTCTTTGCTGGGGAAACCAAACCAAGAACCCTGCGGGCTGATTCTGCTTGACGAGCCCACAGACGGGAAAAAAACGAAAACATGGAAAAAGAAGAAACCACGACTTGAGCGCGGGCTGTCATTGTCGTTGGTTGTTCTGGCAGAGGGCTGTCAGTCGCTCCGCTTCTTCCGCCTTTGGAGCGATTTCCGGCCGACTCCCTTCCCTTTAAATTTCGCCTCCGCCGCCGCCGCGCGACACGCGTCAGTGATCGCACCCGCAGCCGAGCGTGCCGCGTGTGCGTGTGGAGTTGCGCGCGCGTGCGGGCGGGCGCTGGGCAAGCTGTCCGCGCGCTGTCCAGTCTGCCACAGTGCACAGGCGAATACAGGCGAATGCAAGCGATGGCTCATACTGTGTAAAGTGCTGTGCAAAAGGTAGAGAAAAAGTACAGCATT
>NW_026267151.1:3253150-3257064 GCF_000697945.3 Frankliniella occidentalis
GGGGGGGGCTCTGAACCACACCTGTGCGGACAGGACGACGCGGCGTGTGTTGAAGGGGGGGGGCGAGGCCCACTCCACCCCAGGCGGGCTGCGTGCTGTGTGCAGCAGTCTGCATGGCAAACGACTTTAGGCAAGCATTGGGGGAGAGGGAAGGGGTGGGGGGAGCATCAGCTGACCGCAGAGCAGCGAGGTCCGCCGGGGGAGCTGGAGGGAGGGACAGCCCGGGACAGCGCGCAGGAGAGGCCTGCGCAAATTGACAGCAGGCCCGACAGTTGTGAGCCCGTTAAGAAAGGCACAGAGAGAAAGACGGACCACCACGGCGAGTCCACATAAACCTCAGAGCTAGAGTAAATCTTGCGAATTAAAAGCACAGCTGACTTTGCCGCGCCCACTTTCGTGTGCTATACTTCTTGTACCGTCGCGTGGGGTACAAGGCAAATGGTCAAATACAACTGGCAAACGCGTGCCTGCGGTACAGTATAACAAGGAATGCATGTGGAGGGAGGGGGAGGTGCGAATTACCCACCTTGCACGTTTTGTGTGTGTCTGCAAGGGGGTGGTATGGTGGAGGTGAAACATCTGTGTGCGAGTCGCAGTGCGACCTGGTTGCCCATCTCGCTCCCTCTCCCTCTCTCCCTACGAGTGCGTTTCCCCCGCGCCGTGTCCAACACGGTGGTGTGTGTTTGATCGCCATGCTACACCAACGCCCCCCCGGGATTGAGGGTAGCTGTTGGAGGAGAGGAGCCTCCCCCCGTCCCAGTGCGGTAGGGGTGGTGCGGCACCAGGTGGGCGCAATGGTGGTCGGGGAAGGGGGGGGGGGGGGCACGGTCCTCTCGCGGGCATTGCGGCGCATCGGTGCAGCAGCGCGGCCGGTCTCTACTACTCAGGGGAGCGGCGCCACGAGCGTAACGCCCCCGCCCAAGGGAACCAGCGGAAAGCAAGGGGACGGGGTGCGAACGCAAGGCGCGCGCAACGTAAGAGGCATGCCATGTCACCCCCCAACCCCAAACCCCCTCCCTATCCCGTCTGCAAAGGGGTGAGAAATGAACGCGCTAGGGGGAGATGAATAGCGATGAAGATAGGGGGGTATGGCAGGGAATGTGGCCTCTGCCCCCCCTCCGTCTCGCCATAACGTGCGTGGGCGGAAAATCTCGACGCGGAAATGCACAGCGCGTCCTAAACCAGTCATTTCCGGTAGGTGTAGGAAGGGGTGTTTTCGGAGGAGAGGGGGGGGGGGGTATATTGTGTCCCTCCCATACACCTCGACAGCGAGGTGTGTGTGCTGCGCACTGTTCACCACCCACACACACACATGCTTTGACACATGCTTTAATTTTAAAAATGGCTCGGGGGAGATGGGGTAATTTCGTATCAACTGGAGTGAAGCGGGTCAGCGGGTGTAAGCGGAGCAGGGTAGCGGAGGGGTAGCCGGGGAGCAGACTGGCGCTTAATCACACGGCGCCTGATACCCGCTCCCATACGCCGCACAGCGCGAGTCGAGCCGGCTGCTGGACCCGCGCATCAGATAAGGGCCTTTTGCTTTCAGAAATTTAGATTTATGACCAATGTGTCAGCTGTTGTGGCGGCTTTGATTGGTGGACCGAGGCTGAAAGGGGTGGGTCGGGCGGTGCCGTGCTCGCCGAAAGTGCGGTGGACATTACACCTACACCAAAGACAACTTTGTCATTTTCAGAAAAAACAAAACAACAATCGGGTGAAAACAGGTGTCGTATGGACGTCAACGTTAATTCACCGTATATCCTGCAAGTTTACGGGCGGAACTTCAGCAATGCAGGTTACACTGAACGGAACGTTACGGTGAACATCACAGTAAGTCAGGGTCACAGTAGAACTGTACCTTACAACTGTCATGGTGAGCCTTAAACGACGCGCGTTCGCGTTTCTCATAGTCTCATAGATACGATACACTGTTTTTCAACGAATGTGACGTCACATTCGTTTTAATGTTAATCGTGTCACGTTCGTTTGAATGTTGTGTCATATTCGTTTAAACGTGGATCGGCCAAGCCTGGGCGCCATTAGAGCATCACCTCACCTGAAGTCACGTTTAACTGAGTGTGACACAATATGCAAACGAATGTGACATGTTCCACATTAAAACGAATATGACGTCACATTCCTTGAATAACAGTGTAGATGATTTTCAAACTACAAAAAGCTCTCACTACGTGTCAATGTTTCAGACACCACTACAGAGCGGACACAGGTTGGTAATTTTAATTCGTTCGTATAGTCGAACTGGATGTGCGAATAATTTGTTTCGCCAGTGAAAGTTTAACGCTGGTGTGATATCCTAGAAGGATATTACGAAGACACCGCGTGCTGCGTGCGGACGACATCCTGCCCCGGCGCCACGCGCCACCTCTCGAGCCTTCATTTCAATGCATCTCGCAAGAAACAAAGGATTCTAGGAAGGGGAGAAGGGGAAGTAAGCTGGGAACACACACAAACACACACACATAGAGGTGGCGGCTTTGCAAGCAAGTGGTATTGAAATTCTCAGATATTTATCAACAGTTAATACTGAATCAAATGACACGGGTCGCACGTTTTGTCCACCACGCAATTTCGATCGAGGCCCACCGGTAAAGGTTTGCGCAACAGTGCAGACTGCAGCCACGAGCGACTGCAGGCAGCGCGGGGCTCACGTCACAGTAGAGGGGCCAGGCTGCTGCAGCGGCCAGATCGGCGAGCGGAGCGCGCCTGCAGAACAGAGCGCTGCCGGCCCGCCACCCTGGCAACGCGGATGGGTTGCCTACCCCCGCGGCGCGCGCCACCCAGCAGCACTGCACCGCTGATGGGGCGGTCGTCATGTCTGTCCCGATAGGAGGTGTTCCACTTTCACAACGCCGAGACGTGCATGTCTACGAGGAAGGAGATATAGTACATATGTCTACCAGACGTAAAAAAATTACAAACGTTAAAAAAGACGTTAAAAAAATTACAAACCATTGCCTTGTATCCTACAAAGAAAGCGGAAAGGAACTGAAAGTACGGTCTAGTTCATGACGATGAAGTCAGCCTGGTGCGATTGTTTCTGCCCTCTGCTCTGCATGAAGACCATGACCATGTATAATTTTCCATCCTTTAGAACAACCGCATTGAGAAAGACGTACAAGTTTCGGGTAATGGCGTCTGGCCCTGCGCAGTCGGCACGAGCAGTGACAAAATGAGTCGAACATGTTCCTTTACTAGTATCCCGACTAAGCGGGCATTTGGATCGCGTGGTTCATCAGCAGCGCGGCGCCGCCCGCGACGCACTCTTGAAGGCCAGCCGTTAAACATGCGCATTGTCGCACTAATACGCCCCTACCCCGCCCCGCCGTTACCGGAGCCGCGGCCCCCGCCTCCCCTCCCACCCTCCCGCGCGCAGCTTGTTTGTTGTCCCTTGGAGCGGCGGCAGCGCAAGCCTCCCTCATCAGGGACGGACGTCACCCTTTCACACGTCACCCGGGCGGAGCTGAAGGGGAAGGCGAGGGGGAGGAGGGGATGAGGCAGGGCAGGGGGACTGTCGCACAAACAAGACGTCTTTCCTCCGTCCCCCGCGCGTCCCGGGGGGTGGCGCTGCGGAGGCCATCTCGGGAGGAAGTAAGTTCCTTTCAGCCTCGCGCCCGCCGCGCCGCGCGCCTGTCCGCCCTGACACCACCTGCCAGTATTTGGGCCGCGCCCTCCCGCCGCCGCGGCGAGCGAAAGTGTAGAAAGACGTTGCGGCAGAGAGCAAAAGTAGCAGACCGCGGCGGACCTGCGCCAGCCGGCCGTGGCCGCTGACAAACTTTTGCGTCAATAGGTGTAGAGTGCTGGGCCGTGGTCACGGAGACCGTGGTCCTGAAGCGCGACAGCGCCAGAGCTGCTCGTCACGCCTACGCACACCGGGCAGAGACGGATGGGCCCGC
>NW_026267151.1:3258414-3268492 GCF_000697945.3 Frankliniella occidentalis
GTCAGACATCCTCATCCGCACAGCTACAAGCTCGCGACGAGCAGCGCGCCGTTGCGGTGGCCGCAGCGGCGTACACACCGAGCTCATGCGAGTTTACAACAGTTGAGAGGGGGGGGGGGCGTACGAGATCGTGTACATCCCTCGGCCCGGCCGCCCCCCTGCAACACACCACCCGGCCCGCCTCCCCCACTTAAACTGGACTGCCAAGTAAAGTAAGTTGCCTACGACGCCAAGGCGTCGGGTTTATGGGCAATAGTGCCATGCACTGCTCGCGCACTGCAAACTCGGGAGTCGGGGTTATTGCCGTGAACGCGCGAGCTGCCCAGCCATCACTCAATTAGAACTGCGAACATATAGTTTTTTAAAGGTAACGTGTGCCTTGTGCCTTCCAGTCTCTCTCACGCTCACAAACTCTTAACACCGCCGAATCTGCAAATCTAAAGAGCAAATGACGACAGGTAAATACATTTTGGGAATAATGTGTTCACTTTGACTAAATAGAACTCCCATACAATAATTTCGTTCATCACACCGCGGTCTCAGGAACGTGGCAGGGAGAGGAGGAGCGGGGCGGGGCGAAGCTGGGCGAAGCTGGGCAAAGCGGTGCGAAGCGGGGCGAAGCGGGGCGAGGTGGGGCGAGGCAGGGCGTGGCGGGCCCCCATCGCTGTGCGGCGCGGCGCTGCGAGCCGGCTTGTTGCGCGAGGCGCGGGATGGGAAACAATATTTCACAGAGGACGGTGGCAGCTTTCCTTATTTCCCAGAGGCGAATTTTCACGTGAATTTCCGCGTTGCTGCGCACTGCCCTGGCGGCGGAGAGCGCAAGCGCGCGCTGCCTGCCTGCTCCACCCGCGGGCGGACAAATGAGAGAGGTGCGACGGCCGGGTACACACCGGGCGGACAGGGGCGGTGCAGCTCGTGTCGCCCGTGGAGGTCAGTACGGCCAGAGTCCCACACTGAGGCACGCACATTATTGGCCCCGGCGCCTCGTGTCCTCAACCCTTCCGCCACTCTCAACCCCTACCCTACCCCCCTCGAAACAAGCCCTCCATCTTTACACACCGATCCCAGTTTCGCGACCGGATATGCCCCCCCTCTCTCTCTCTCTCTCTCTCTCTCTCTGTCTGTCTCGCTCCCTCTACTTTCCATCCCATTTCTCTTGTTCTCCTTTTCCGGGCGGTAAATTTTGGGTTATGTATACACACGGCTGGCTCCGGGTCGGGTGGAGGGGGAGGGGACCGAGCGGTGACACACGGAAGAGGGTTGGTACGCCCGAATCTTTCTGGAGGATGTTTAAACTACTCGGCGCGAGGCCGGGAGGGGCGCGGCGGGTCATACATTAGTGTCGGGGGACAGCGGCAGCCATTCAATGGGGCTCCGCCTGGCCCCGCCACGCCCCGCCGCCGACCCTCCCCGCCGCGCTTCTTCTTGCGGAGATAAAATAGTCGCAGAACAACAACGCGTGCGTGAAAAAAAGTAAGAGGGGAGCGGGGCGGTAGGAAGACACATATGAATTTTACTTGCAGTATAGAGCGTCGGTGGGTTTTCTCCCCCTCCGACCCTTTGAGCCTTAATAAGCAATATATTGCTATTCCTGCACAACAGAGCACGTCAAATTTAGGTCGCGGGAGCGCTGTTCCTCTCCCCTCGCGGCAGCAGAGTACCTTTCGGGATGCGGTTATGATGAAGTTAGGGGAGAAAAAAGGATGAAGTCGGATGAGACTTTTGTTTCCTTCACACATAAGCCCGTGCCTCCTCTCTGTTGGCCTTCGCTCTTTTGGGGAGCCCTGCGGCCTTCCCTCCCTCCCTCCCTCCCTCTCTCCCTCTCTCTCTCCCTGTCTCTCTCTCTCTCTCTCTCTCTCTCTCTCTCTCTCTGTCAGCCTCCCCCTCCCTCCCCTCCGCTCTGCAGACGGTCGTCGCCCTTACTCCCAGCGCTCCTTCCTACCTCCCTCTCTCTGTCCTGTGATCCTCCAAAAGAAGTTGCGCGTCCTCGCCCCCGGCTGCGCCCCGTCCCTTCTCGCCTCCCCCCTTCCCCCCGCCCTCTCTTGGCACGGCATTGCTCGCGCAAGTTTCCTGCCCACCCTCGCCGAGGCCGCCTGGAGGCCGTACGTAAATTCGCAAAGGGCGGCGCGCGGTGTACCGCGCGCAGCACCGCCACGGCCCACGGCTCGCAACGCCAAGGGTCAAATATAATCCCAACACTCGCCCTCGGTTCTTCCTCAGCTTCTTCCTACGATTGCACAGGAATTCGCAGTACAAAACCTCTCTTCAACGTTACAGAATATTTCTCTGAAAAACAATTATTGCATTCAAATTTTTCCTACATCCTGCGTGAGGTGCTTTTGTTGTGTCTTCTTCTTACTTTGCTGTGCATGGCGGCCCGTTGGCCCTTAGCGAAGAGGAGACCAGTAGTGGTAGCCGCGGCAGTAGTGGCGGACGATTCCCAGAGTCATAACCATAACCCGACCACCTAGCATGTCTTCGCGCGAGCGCCCTGCCCCGCCTCCCCCGCGCCACCGGCCCTTTTCCTTCCTCGCCACTCGCCGCCCCCCGAGGCAATAAAGCGCCGGAACGAGTAGGTACAGTTACAGTATGCAACCCGCCGACAGACAGAGGAACCCTTCTAGCGCAGCCTGCGCCGCGACTGGGAGCATCTGTCCGCCGCGCGGCGCTAGAATCCGCTGGCCTTCCACCACCGGCATTCCGCCATGTTTCCAGTGTCTGGCCTGGCGCCCCACTTCCAGCTCCTTTGAGCTGCTCGCCCCGTCTCCGCCCCCCGGTCCATCATGGCATGCATTTTATTCGACAAACGCGGACATTCTGAAACGTTTGTATTCTGGCTTAAATCTTATTGGACAGCCTTGCACTGATAATGGGAATGGTGTGCCAACATTTAACAGCAGGTAACCGTAACCAAACGTTTGCAAAATGCCTCATGTATTCACTTCAATTATTGACATCTAGTTCAGTTAGTTCGGCACCATGTGGTGTATAGACTGAGGTGAGAGGAAACATTTCTATTCCTCCTTCAATAAAACAAGCATATCATTATTTGCAGTTTAAAATGATCACTTATTGTTGTCATTCATCCTGTTGTTTATTTTCCTGGATTACTAAACACATTTTCAGTTGAGTGCCTCACGAAGGCACTAAATTGCCCAAAGGATACTAAAATTAGTGCCTTTTGCAATTGTAGTGCCTTTGTAAAGGCACTAAACCACAATAAACTCTGACTGCCTTTTCGAGGAGGTGTTAGCACCTTTGTTTTAACAGAGTTAACAGCTGAAAAGGGCTGTTCAATATTATATATTTTTAACGGGTAAGCGATCCCGAGGACCGCGAAGGCTACCAACCCCAACGCACTGGCTCGCCCCCAGGTCGGGCGCAAGCCGGGCGTCCACACACTGACCCATTGTCACGCTTACACCCACTTGCGCAGACGCACGCGCGCGCGCGCGCGCACACACACACACACACACAGTTAGGCCCCTTACGAAATAACGCCCACGCAGTGAGGGTGAAAAAAAGGGAGGCTGGTCGGGGTTGGGGAAGAGCCGTGTGCGTGTTTCAGCGTAGGGGAACGAGAAGAACAGGGGAGGGCAGGGAGGCGAACACGGAAAAAAATATGTAAGTTCGCATAGCTGATATGTTTGCTGATATCGTGACAAGCAACTTTTAAGCTACCGTAGCTAATAATTGACTCCTTTGTGCAAGAATTAGCTAGGGCAGCTAATGCTTATCTGGATTAGGTTTAGTGCTCGTTCTGGTAGATTATCCCCAATCAACTGAAGCAGACATTGCATTTGCTACTGCCGGTGAAGCATTAGCTCTCACAGCTGATACGTCGCTGTGACAGCAAACGTTTCGCTGTGGTAGCCAAAAAACTTGCTTGTCACGATATTAGCAAACATAAAAGCTAAGGCAGCTAACATTTAGTTGGCTTAACTTACGTATTTTTTTCCGTGAAGGCAGGGAGGGTTGGGGCAGGGGCGGGGTAAGGGGCGGGGGAGACAGCTTCGCGATATGAGAGGAGATTGCTGACCCGGCGAGAAAAGAGTGTGCCGCCAACGTCCTCGCCCGCTTTTTTCTTTCCGGGTGTGCGCCCAGTCCGCCGCTCCGGGACCGCTCGGGGACCCCGCTCCGGGTCAGGGGGCCGGGCCGGAGCGCGCAAGGCCGGAAGTAGCCATACCAGTGGGACGCGGTCGCAGGACCAAACAGAGGTGTTCGAGTCGCCGTTTCACCACTGTGTACTCTGTAAACTAGAAAGATATGTACTTTCAAGAAAACAAAATAAGGGGGTCGTAGCACGCAGAATTAATGTTGTGCCAAGAACTGAACTTGTTCTTTAGCGAAAATTATCGCCCTTATTGTGGCGGGTTCATTAAGGAAGTGCGTCCCGTCCCCGTCATTTGCCGTAACGAAATTAACAAGTTCGTCCACTGCAAGGTCTCATAGCGCCTGGTCGGCTGGCAACATCTTGTCTGTAGTGCATAGGTGTACTGCGGGTCGGCCTACCCTGAGGCTCGCAGGCGTCGGGCCATCGTTATTTGCCGAATGATCTAATGAATCGTTGTAATACGGACGAACTTTCGAGACGATCCCAAAGAACAGGAAGTACTACAGTACTCTCAGTGAACTCTCTTCAGAGTTAGCGTTGCCGAACTTACAGGGGTGCATGTCAACACGGACTACAGTGGTGGCTAGTTCCTATCCTACTTTTCGTATCTCCCAAACTACTAAAGGGAAGCGAGAAAAGGGCACATTGTATTCTTTACAATGGCAGAACGAGGAGCGTGTGGCTGAAAGAGGTAGAATAATTAAAAGATGAGGCAAATTGAATTAGCCTCAACATATTTAGAAAACCAACGTGTTACTGAACTCGGACCAGACACTAAAACCCAGATGAGGTACTCGGCCAGGGTTTAGTTGATGAATGCGGGAATCCAGGTCAGCCCGGCGAGTGCACAACAAGAGGCCTGCTCCCTCCCCGAGGATGCCCAGCTCGCCCGAGACCAGACCGAGCTGCCTGGACGTGCGGAGCATGTCGGCCGCCCCGAGGGCCGCCCGGCTCGGTGCTGCTGTCCAGGTCAGGCAGCCGCGGGCGCCGTGTACTGTACGCGTGGACGACAAAATCACAATCACAATGGCAAAGCATTAATATTGATTGTAGTTTCTCTTGAACATCAGCAGACAAAATAAGACGAAGAATTTTTGTTCCATATTTTGCTGAGGTACAGCATATGAAAGTATCACAATTATGGCCATCTCTCTGCCTCTCTTTCTCTCTCGTCGCGGCGAGAGTCTGCTGCTGCTGCGAAAGCTTGTTTAGGGAGCTCTGCTCATAACTTTATGAAAATAAGTGGATAAAGCAAGCGAATAACTCGACTTTGGGTGCAGTCTGTTGGGCGACGTAGCACATTTAAACCTCTCCCCTCTCCACTTCTATGAGACTTATTGGAGCAGGAGGATTCGATGGCAGGAAGCAGAGTGAGAGATAACTTAAGGCACATTATGTTCCTGTTCCATCCAAACTATTGACGAGTCAGACCACTCTGCATGACCTCTCTTCCTTTTCCCTCAACACACTCACAAATATACACATGTATGTGAGGGAGCAGTGTAAGGAGAGTGGGCGGCCCGAAGCAAGGCCTGGCCGACCGCGCCCCGCCCTGGGCCCTGCCCGAGCACCAGACCAGAAAGGGGGGAAATAAAAAAAGAGAGTCCGCTTGCTAAATTAAAAGTCTCGTCACTTCTCCTTTGCTGTCCCCTGCCCCTCCCCTCCGGGGCCTGGTCTTGGGTCCTGGTTTTACTTTTTCCCGGGGCGGTGGGGTGGGAGAGAGGTAGGGGAGGGGTAAGAGTTAACATGACCGCGACCACCTCATCTTAGAGCTCATCCCCCTCTCTCTCTCTCTCTCCCCCGGGCGAGTACCTCGCGCAGAGTAACGAACTTAGCCCACGGCCGTGCGCGGGGAGCTTCGGGTGCTTCGCCTCGCCATCACGACGCGCGAATGCACCGCATTGCCATGGAAACGGATAATGAGCGCAAATAACGGCAGGCATGAGCCTCATCAGACTTGCCTGAGCCCGCCCGCCCAGCCAGCCAGGTCTGTGAGGTGAGGGCTGTTAGCTACTGCGATTAAAAATAATGCGCCTTTCTCCAAAGAGTTGGTCGATCCGCGGAAAGCGCGAGAAAACTGGGCTACACTTGCAGCCTCAGCGACCAGAACTGGAAACTGAGGCAGAGAGATCGAATTTCGGGGGAGGGAGGAGGTTCCTTAGAGTGTGGACACCGAAACGAGTGCACAAAGTTGCCACCCCCTCCCCTTCTAGAAATAATAAAGGAGGCAAGGGCAACACAAGGGGTTGAAAAAGACGGCCAAATCGCACCAGCTGACGCCCTACTGCGCGTAAAAGTCTACACTGTTACCCAGTGAACCGGCCGAAATTAAAATTAACCGCGTACAGTGCGAGTTATTGACTTTTACAGTAGATATAGTTAGAAAAATTAACGTAAAAAGGCTGAAGACCGCGCAACAATACGTAGCAATTTACAGCGTACAAGCCAAAAGCCTTTTTCGCCAGTGATTTTTTTTTTGCCATGGAGGTGCAAGGTACAGGAATAATGTAGGGATGGGGGTTGGGGTGGAGAACACAGGAAAAAGGGGTGGAGAGGGGGGGGAGGAACCGGGCGGGCTTAGGGCACAGGTGCTGATTAATTGATCAACACGGGGTCTGATGGACGGGGAAACGAAGTGGGATAGGAGCTTGCGCCCCCCCCCGCCCCCATCCTCTCTCTCCCGGCGCCTCACCTCGGCCCGCCTCTCGCCCTTGCACCGCTCTCATTCACACTCTCTCACTCACTCACTCACTCACTCACTCACTCACTCACTCACTCACTCTCTCTCTCTCTCGCGCGCGCGCCTCGTGCATACGTGCAAGTGCCACCTCGCCGGTAGCCGCTGCCGCTCTCCGCCTCCTCCATCGCGGTGATGGATTAGCCGTGTTGCCGAAGTTGAAGGCGCGCGCGCGGAAAATGAATCGAGTGAAATTCATCGCGGCCAGAGAGGGGGCGATACGCGTGAGAGATAACGGCACTCTCTCCGACAGGCCGCACGAGAGAGGGAGAGAGAGGGAGAGAGGGAGGGGGAAAGTTCAATGCGGAGCGGCAGCGACAAATGTTTAACATGAGGTGATTTCAAAAAATTAAACGGAGGGTGTCAGCAACTTAATGGGTGCGGTATATTTTGTCTACTTTTACCCCAGATAGATAGATAGATAGATAGATAGATAGATAGATAGATAGATAGATGGGAACAATGGCAGCACATATTCGACTCATGTCCGGCCCTGGCTCGTGTTTCACATCTCTGCCACGACATTATCACCCACACTGTGAGGCCCCGGACCTACGGGCCACTTAAAGCAGAGCATCCCTTCGGCCACCGCTCGACCTGCGGCGCAGGGGCAGAGGAGGGCCCAGTTGACGGGACCGCCGAGCTCACTCGGCGTTCAGGGCCCCGAGGTACCGCCACCATCCGTTTGGGACCGCGAGTGTGATAACTGCACACACAGTTAAAATCGTACGAATCAGAATGCCAAATCCTTCGTACCTACGATGGATCTGATACCTACGAAGCTTCCAAATCCTTTTGTACCTACGAAGGATTTCGCATTTTTCTTCGTAAGCAGGCTTTAAGAGAGTGCATGTGCTTGCTTCATATTAACACCACCACCATGCGATTTTCGCGGAAATCGACCGACGTAGAGGCGAAACTTTTTCGTGTCGTCGGTTGGACGGGGGCACGGCAGGCAGGTAGAGAGGAGGGGGGGGGGGGAGAAAGGGTAGTGAGGGGCAGTCGTATGAACATCAGGCGCTGCCGGAGCACCGCCAGTCTCTGTCATTCTGCTCTCTCTGGATGGCCAGTTTAATTTTCGGCTCTCTTCTGTTTCGTTGGCTCCCGTATGTTAAAGGGGCGCTGCGGCGGGCAGAAACAACGTGCACTCTGGCAGGCGCTGGCACCGCCCGCGTCGGAGCAATATTAGCAGCAGAAACTTTACTGTGTTGGAAGGAAATGGGGTTACTATATTCCGTGGACAATGCATGCACCACAGCAGGAACGTGAATTTCGAATTTCTATACCAGTCAGGAGAGGTACGATTAGGTATCAGCGGTATCAGCTGTGAATTATAAACGCTCTCGGACGTTTTGAACAAGGGGGGGACAAGGCGCACCACGGGGTGGGGCAGGGCGACGCAGGGCGAGGTGGGGGTGTGACGGGGCTGCAAGGAGACAGGGCGGAGACGGCTGGCTAGGCGGGTGCTGCGGCGAATGGGCGAATCGGCGAATTGAAAAGCGTGCCACAAAAGTTGGAACGAGTTTCCTGGGTGGCGGACTTCATCCGAGTCCCCTTCACTGCCTCTCCTTCGCCTCTGCCCCCCCCCCCATATCGCCTCTCCTTCCTCTCCCTTCGTCGCTTTATGAATGGCGTGCGCGCAGCCTTTACTATCCAATTTCCGCTTGTATCCTCCTGCTGATCATAATTTTGTCTTTTGTTCGGCTTTGAGCGCGACAAGCCGATATAGATGAAAGGCAAGCAGCGGGGATTAGTGCCCCTCAGTGTCCCAAGGAGCAAGACGCGCAACTTGTCTGTTTCAGGAGGCGGCCACAATTCCGCTACAATTATTGGAATCGACGTCGAAATCTTGTTACGACTCCCGACATCTCGCACGTCGTCGCATGGTGATGCGATGAAATGTCGGCGCATGAAAATGTCAGGACAAAGTGGAGGTGAGAGCAAAGTCTCAAAATGATTGCTAATTTGTTAAAGTGCCCAACAGTTTTCTTCTTTCGCCCTCCCCCTCCGGTTCTTCCCCCTCCCGCTTCGCTAAGAGGACACGACTCTAATTGCGGATCATTGAAGAAGGATCTGATCGACCACGACAAGCGGCGCGATGAGGACTGCGCACGCAGAGGGCAGGACCCCGGCATGGGGTGAGGTGAAGCGGGGGCAGGGCGGGGCGGGGCAGGGGCGCGGCGCCGCCTTACAGTGGGCCTAGCCGGTCCCAATCCATTTATATCCGTCGCGAGGAATTAAAGGCCGGTGTGAGACGGCGGATGGGCGTGGCGTGGCAGGGCGCGGCGGGGTTGGGGAGGGGGTGGGGCTGGGCGCGGGGTAGGCCGCTGCATCCTCCAATTTGATGGCCTAGCAGAAAGAGGAGGGTGAGTGAAAAGGGTTGAGCAGCGCCGACCACGCGATGGGGACGCGACCCTGCCGAAACGAGACTCAGATTTCTGATTGACAAAATAAACTTTAAAACTTTATAGACGACTCATTGCGAAAGAGAACGCAAGTCGGTGTATAACGCACACCACAGGAGAGCACGCAAGATGCAGGATAGCAGGGTCCAGTGAAGGCGCCGGGATAGTTGACTTTCAGCCGGGACGCGCGCGCTCGACTTTACCAAGGTCCCGTTTGTACGGGGAGGAGGGAGGAGGAGGGTGAGTGTGGGATAAAGCATGGAGGAATGCGGCGGCAGACAGACTTTTGAAAAGCTCGGCGCGGTGCGGCGCGGCCACCGAGGCGTGCAAGGGAGGTTCCCTTAATGGGGAGGAGGAGAAGACCGAGAGACAAAGAAAGGTTATTGGAAGGAAAAGGGAGGGGAGGTGAGGGAGGGGGGCGAAGGCCGAGAGGAGGGGAAGGAGGGGAGGGGCCTGAGAAAAACAGCGGCGTCTTGGGCATGGCACCAGCCCCGCTGAATTTGATGAATTGAGTGCGCGGCGAGAGGGACGGCGGGCCGGAGCATTGCCAAAGAAGGGACCGGGGGGAGTAGGGGACGTGACGGCCGCGGTGATCCCGCGCTCGGGCCTGATGATCCCGCTGCGCCGCGGGGATCGTGTGGCTGGCTCTGGTGACCCCGCTGCAGAGAGCGCGTTGTTGGCTCGTGGGGGGGGGAGGGGGGAGACAGGTCCTCCCGCCGGTTGTAGTCGCGCATCGCAGAGTTCGGCTGACTGGGAGCGGGAGACATCCCGTGGTGAGCTTGTCGGGCCGAGGGGAGAACAGTCCCCGGTGATCCCACCCGC
>NW_026267151.1:3268731-3272221 GCF_000697945.3 Frankliniella occidentalis
CGCAGAGAGCCATCCGTTCGAATTGCACTGAATGGAGAGGAGAGAGTAAGGCGCCCCCGCTCCTGGTCCCGCCAGCGCCGCCCTCCAGCTGCCGCCGTCCTGCTGAGGTCAGGGCGATGTCGATACGTTGTCGACTCGACCTTCAGATCGACGCGTGTATAGGCCGGACCGGACCTCACCGCCATCGTGGAAGAGCCCTCGAGCTCGTGGGGCTTGGCTTGCGCGGCTGACGGTCGGATATCCTCAATAATAATGCGATGTCCGTCCCCATAACGGCGCGTCGCTCAACGCTGTAACACCAATCTAACGACTTGCAGGGGCTGCTCCCGGCAGCCTCGAGGAAGAGACGCGCGTGGCAGGGCCAAGGGGATAACAATGACGAGAAGTAGACTAGCATCCAAACCAAAGAGGAAGTTTTGGGGCCCCGGAGCACGGTAGAAGGTTTCTGTTACCGCTCACCTCTCGACGTCCCACACCCCCTCCCCCTCCCGGAGGCCTCGTCGTGGGATTACTCCCCGAGATGAATACCGCGCGAAATTTAAAGAAGACCATCTTGCAATAGCGAAAAAAAAGATAACAGGCGAAATCCCCTTTCGGAATTATTGGACAGAGGGGTAAAGCGTAAAGCGCGAGGGAGAGTGAAGCCGGCGGAAGGGGAGGGAGAGGCGGGAGGCTCAAACAACTGCAGGCGCCCGCCCGTCTGAATTACAAATGAAGGGTTTACAGTTTTGCGTATGATGTGCAAATATTTCCGCCCGCTGGAAGTGGCGCTAAGTTGGTTTGTGTTTATCAAAGGCGCGGCGAATTCCTCCGGCGGAGCCCTTGCGTCTTTGTTTATCCCCGCCGCGGGTAAGTGGGCCGATGAGCTATTTGGAAAAGGATGAGAAGTTTGGCAGCGGGAGCGGCGCGCGGCGCCGGGCGGAGAGAAGCGGGGCGAAGCGAGGATTAAAAAAAAAGAGTAGGGCCATGAAAGGGGATCGACGCAAACGCGCCGGCAGCGCCGCTCGTATAAGATGGAGAAAAGGAGAGTTGAGCTGCAAACAGGTGGGCCAGAGAAGAGCAAGAGCGTGAGAGGGGGGAGAGGGAGAGAGTGAGGGACAAAGGGTGGGCGCTGTAGGGAAGAGAAGTGCAAAGCACGGCCGACGGACGGTGTTCATATTAGCCGGCGTGGTGCCGGCAGCTGCTGCTGCGCACTTAACCACGCCGGTGTGGGCGCGCCAGCCACGCTTAACCTGACCGCACAGGCCGGGGAGCACTGATTTGAAGGCCAGTCAGTGCGGTACTCCTCTGCACCTGGCCAGTCGCCACCACCCATACTCCCCCTCTTTTCGCGGCAGACAGAGCGTGCGCGTGCAATTCGATCGTCGTAAAGTTTGACGACTGCGTCGAAAAATGGACGATGCGCTTTACACCGGGTCTGTGCATGGCGTAGCCGAGCCCGGGAAAACGTTGTGGCGCTTGATTGCACGACTGTGCACATCCGACAAAAGAAAAAGAACAAGAGAGAGGCACTGAGCCGTGCAAATGGTTTTTAAATGTCGGTGAGGGCGAATTAAAATGTCCGCACACTTACTTCATTTACAAGCCCACGCCCTATGTCGTCCGTCGTCCCACTCTGTAATCTCCCTCGGTGACCCTCCCCGACCCCTTCTCCTGACTGTCGTTAATTTATGCAGTCATTCCCACAATCCCTTTTAAGAGACCTGGCGGCCTATTTGCCATTTACGGCCCTTCGCGCCCCGACAGCCGTTCGCTCTGCTCGAGTAACAAACAAAAATACTCGTCAGAGGTAATTCTTTTGGCTTCTCCCACAAATTAGTCCGGACATACCAGAAGCGACATCTATTGGCCCTCCTCCTGACCAAAAATATCGGTATCAACGACGGGTGCTAATTGTGGCCATGAATACGTTATGGGCATTTTGGCAAAAGTGTTGATATATCTCGAGCGGGCTAGCTCTGAAAGTGTTCTATACGTCCAGAACCAAAGACGCAGTTCCATATTTTTATTTTTTTTAGGATGGTGGACATCGAATCGAAGTGGCCATCGAATTTAACATGGGGCTCTTTTGAAAGCAAAGTCCAAAATGTGGAATTTGCCATTTTGAGCCTTCAATTGCCAGATTTTTCGAAAAACTCAAACGATTACAAATGAAAATCGAAAGTACAACTAGCGATGGAGGCGGGAAAGATTTACGCTCTATTGTTGTTGTGAAGAGGAAAATGGAAATATTTTTGATTACAGCTGCAAATATTCTATATATAATAATTTAATTTCTATGCCAGTGAACAAAGGGATAGAAAACAAAACTTGAAACAAAGGAAACGGAAATTAAATTACGATAGATGACAAGCTTGTCAATCCGCATGGACCCAGTGGATCCAGGGGCGTCCATATTTCACACTGTGATCAATAGAACATTTATTTTCGGGGTCATGCCAGAATAGAAAATAGTAAAAGAAACGACTCATCTCCCGCAGTTGTGTGGCATGGCAACCTCGTCCGCATGCCTGACAAGACTTGTCCCCGCAGTACATCCTCTGGCCTGTTAGAAAAAAATGGAGCAGGGGGTTTCTCACCACGAGGGTCTTGAACGCATCTCCGTGGAACCAGGCATGAACGCACATAACTAGTGTTAGAGGCAGCTCCAGTAGAACTTTCTGTAGGGCGGGTGCAGTGCTGGGGGTGATGGCCTGCACCAAGTCGTTGACGTCCTGCTTCACGCTCACACGAGCCCACAAGAACTGCAGGGCCGGCAGTGCAGGGAGTGCACCGATCAGCGCTTGCACTTGAGGACCGGACACCACCGTGAAGATGGTCAGCGACTCTAGGCGGGAACGCCCGGAGGCGGCCGGGGCCCGGATGATGTCCGCAACCACATCGACGTCGACGTCGATGACGAAGGCAGGGCCAGGGTGGTCAGGGCCGTCAGCGTTGAGGATCAGTTGCCGCAGATGCTCCGCCCGTCGGAGGAGCTTGATTGCCCCTGCGCAAGCAGCTCGGTCGTCACTAGTCGCGGTGCTGACCGTTAGGCGCAAGATTCGGAGTGACTTGAGGCCAGCCAGGGCCTCCAGCCCGCGGAGGTTGCAGCACGACAACTCCCGGAGGTGCGCCACGCCGGCCAGCAGGGGCGCAATGGAGGTCACAGCCATACCGGGCGCGGACACTCCAAGGCGCACAGTCTCGAGGGTGTCGGAGTGCGCGGCCAGCATGAAGAGCACGAATGGCTCAGCCCCCTGGATGTGTTCACAACGGAAATCCTTCACAGACGGAGTCGTCGCGATGCTGCCAAGAGCGACAGAGGCCGTGCTTTGAAGGCTTGGAAGATCTGCACGGCGCATTCCACCCAGCTCGATATATCCCAAACCACGCACAGACACCACCGCTGCCAACAACATGGAGACCATAGAGTCGGAGACTTCCCTCACGATAGACACTGTAAGGCGCCTAAGGCGGCCAAGCCCCGCCTGCTTAAGGATCAGCGCAGTGG
>NW_026267151.1:3272606-3277009 GCF_000697945.3 Frankliniella occidentalis
CTAGATTGATCGGCTCGAGGAACACTACAATTTGCTGAAGATGACTGATCCACGGTGCAATACGATCAGCAAAAATAGAAGCCAGCACCAGCCCTTCTTAAGGATTAACCGTATGGGCCCATTCTGGCGTGCATAAGGGTTCATGGGTACAAAACCATATCAGACTCCCAGGCCAAAATTCCCATGCATGGGATCCCATGGGAGCTGCTCCCATGGGGATGGGGAAATTCATCCCACGAGATTTTTGGCCGCATATCCCATGGTGTCCTTGGTGTACCCATGGGTTCATCCCATGGTGAAAGAACGGGTTGATGGGTCAGTGTGTCCCATGGTGTTGGGTGCTTTACTTCCCATGGAGATATTTACTGTGGCGGACAAAGTGCAAGGCAAACCTTGTCGACGAGTTCGAGGATTGTTTTAGGGGTGTCTGAATCGAGGCGGAGCCAAATCTGCTGTCTATTTTAGCCTAGCTGCAACCGTTGTAAAGATAGCAGATAAAAGTTGTCAGATTTTAACAAAATCTAAATGGCCCTACTAAAACACATCGTAGATGACACACTGTAAATTTCAGGTCGATACAGTAAGAAATAAGGATTTTATAGCGTATTTGAATCGTCATGGGGAGTGGGATTTCCCATGGAATGGGTACTCCTATGGGAAGGGGTCAGATAAGTCCCATGGGAGGATATCATGGGACCAGTTACCCCATGAGAACCCTGCTTTACCAAGGTGGGGGGAGGACTAACCATGAGAAATGCTGCAGCTCACATGGGGTAAACAAACTTTCCATGGGAAACCTTCCAATACCCATGAGACTTTGCCCATGGTCTCCATGGGATCCCAATGGGACGGTCATGGGAATTTTGGCCTGGGCTCTTTCGGATGGGGCTCCAGTACTTCGGATTCTTTCGGGTGGGCCGCTCGCACTTCGGATTCTTTTAATAGAAAACGCTTTTCAGTGAAAGTTTTTCAAAAATTATTGCATTTGAAAGCTAAAAATGGCAAATGTAACTTTCTAGACTTTCCTTTTATAAGAGCCCCATGTTAGATTTGCACCCCCCCCCCTCCCAGGGGGACCTTTTCCCCCCATCCAAAGCTCCAAAACAAATATTTCTAACAATGGAACGTGGAACACTTTCGGAACTAGCCCGTCGTTCCAGATATCAACGCTTAAAGCAAAATAGCCCCCTCTAATGAATACGTGATCGGTATGAAGAATAGAGGGTGCAAAGTATTTCCGCGGTGCGAGTCACTCCTGCGAGTCTATGCCAGGCGTGCGGCGCGGCGGGGGAGCGCGGCGTGACATAGGGGCTCATGGCGGGCGGAGCCTCTCATGCAAGTCATGAGGGCCGGGGCGGCGGGCAGCGCGAGCGCCACGGCGCGGGGCGCAGGTCGCCAGGATTTCTTCGGGCCGGGCCCCGTGACCGGGCCGGGCGCTACACTCGGCTGAGAGATGGGGCACTTGAGGAGGACGGCAAATCGTCACAATTTATTTCCGGATAGTCTAGTGCCCCTCATAAAAGCGGCGGACGGACTGGTGGATAAAGAGGGAGAGAGAGAAAGGTGGAGGGGGTGACGAAGAAGAAAAGCAGGACGCCAAGAGGGGGGGGGGAACTGGGTAGTCCAGGAAATTTTTGCTAAACGAGCTGATAGTGGAGGCAGCCTAGAATAGGGAGGAATAAATCCTCGCGCAGAGGGATTTAAGGTAACGTCCTGAATACTCGTCCTACACAGGAGGAATATAAATAACTTTTGACGCAGAGCTTTGCTGCTCCCTCGGCCACACGGGAACCTGGGCCCAAGCAGAGAGCAGGGCCGGAAAAGAGGGAGAAAGGGATTGGTTTAGATATGTAGGAAACTCCAGCTCCTCTGCTGAAACACGTCCAAATCAATGGAAATCCTCTGCTAAAGTAAAAAGTTTGCCAATCCATTTTAACCAGAGACTGGTCTTCTGCCTGCTCAATCTTGATAACTTCATTATTATTATTATCATTGTCCAGTCGCTCCGCATCCATTCATTAGCACCCAGCGCACGAGGACAGGAGAGTCTGGCTCGGCTAATGCACTGCCACAAGAGTGATCTGACCAGGAAGTGTGGTGGAAATATCCCACACGACCCTATCACCCTATCAGCAAAACCAAAACAGTAGTTAAGGAAACGAAAACTCTTTAAAATTTTACGAGCGAAGTGAGAAAAGTAGGCTTCAACTGTTAAGAAACGTGTTTTCCAATCATTTGAGCAATGGCAGAAGTTAAGCATAGCGAAAAACACGAAAAGTCACCAACAGTGGAGAAAGGGCGCGCGGGTGAAAAATCCGGGCAAAAGGGTAAAGCCAGACAAAGATGACGGGCTTCCCTAGCCCTTCCCGAGAGTAGAGAGGCGAGCAGGGAAAGAATGGGGGGCGGAGGAGTCTTCTCGGCGCCCCAAACCCAAAAGAGGACAGACAGGGGGCGTGGTGCGGCTCGGGGTGGCCGCGGCCCCTCAGGGGCAGCAGTAGGCGCCGTGCATTTGGCCTGTTCAAATATTTACCAACGAGGAGGCGAGCTGTTTTCGGAACCAGACCTAATTGGCCTCAGAGGTAAACGCCAATACAAACATGCTTTATTTTTTCCCCCATGTTCTTCTCTCGTCCCCCACTTATTCAATATTAGATATCCTAGTCCCTTAGATCGGTACCGCTTGAAGTAAATCTCTGCCGGAAAACTTCCATGACACTCTCTTTGCTTCATCTCTCGACTTAACATCTTTCCTTCGCCCTTCCAGTCTTCGGTCTCCTACTCCCCTCCCACGGTCCTTTTTCTTTTGAGGTTAAGGTTTAAAAAAACGGTGGTTGAACGGGGTGCTCTCGATATCACGCTGTCACTTAAGACTGACAAGGGTTGGCCGCACCCTGGTTTCGGGTCCCACCCCGCCCTCGGCCCACCGCGTGCCCGGCCCGCGCCATTTTATGAAGCCAAAAGATCACATGATATCGCCGGTGACAGCGCCTTTTCAGAGGGAAAATAGCAGCGCGACCGTTTTATCGGATGGCCTCGCCATGGGGGTAGGGCGTAGGGGCATTTTTTAGTTGGAGTACATCTCGGGGTGCATTAGGGTCAGAAATATAAAATTTCGCTCAAATGCAAACATTTTAAATTAACAAAGCACGGCTAACACGAAAGGTTGTTCTTTAAGTCGAGGATAACGATTTAAACACTTTAAGTAAAATCAAGTAGTGCTTCTTTTGCAGCTGGAAAACCAGTATATTTTGCTTATTATTTTCCAAACAGTTTTTCGTCGTTACCAAACTGTTATACCAGCAATGCGTCATGAAATCCAGGCTGGCCGGCTTCCTGAAAACGTTGGCTTGAAAATCAAGCTCGTGTCTGCCTTGCAATTAGAACAAAGTTACAAATTGACTGTGTTTATTTGAGGAAGTAGTTCCACCCGAAAAAGTTGCTTTGTCTTGAAACTAGAAGAAGAGGAACGGCAGCGAGGTGGAAGAGCTATCTAAGAGAAGAGAGCTGTCAGCCGTTCGCAGCCAGACGTTAGAAACGACTACTTAAGCAAGGCATCGCCCGCCATGATGATTGACCCTTGAAAGGGCGGCATCAGAACGGGCGCAACACTCTTATTGTGTATTGAAGAAGATTCGCGGGGTATTTCTACGGGTGTAAAACCGAGGAGGAGGGGGGGAGGGGGTATTGCTCGACGGGATTGGCCGACCGACGCAGCAGCAGCAGAGGGCTCAGCGAAAGCTTTGGCAGCAAAGGCCGGATGAAGTGGCGGGAGGGAGGGGAAGGGGCGAGGGCGAGGGGCGAGGACTTCCTGAGGAGGAAGCAGAGTGGCTACTCCACCGGCCCCTCTGGTAATTGGCGCAGGGCTTGCGCCCATTATTTATTTAGCAGTCTCATTAATCTGCAGCAGCAGTATACGGCTCAATACGGGAAGAAAAAAGGCGAGGGGAAGGGGGGGGGAGGGCCCCGCTCACCCTTCACTCAAAGGCGGGCGGCGGGGAAAGGTAGGGGGGGGGGTGCTGCCATTATTGTTGGTGACGTAACATCAGGATGTGGCTCGCGGGTGGAACAGTCGGTTCGGTTTGCAAAACCGACATCGGGATTTGGGGTCTACAAACGAGAGCGAATACTACAAAGGACAAATATTTAAAAGGCCATTTGAAAACGATTGACATCTCTGGTTTCTGGTTTTTAGCCGTTTGAAACAATCTACAATTTACAGTTAATGCAAAAAAACACTTAAATGCTAAAGTTAGATACAGTGATTGTTCCTAAATTCGGACATGTGCCATAAATTCGGACATTGTGCCGTATTTCACTATTATCGCCTCCAAATCCATAATGCGTTGACAAAATTTGACTTCTATAGGTGTGACGCGCGAAATTCGAGGGGGTTGGGGTTTACC
>NW_026267151.1:3278378-3281813 GCF_000697945.3 Frankliniella occidentalis
GCCGTTTCGAGAGTAAAAGCTAGCTGACACCTTAAATTTACTTATCTATTCTTTACGTTTAGTCAAAAGGTTTTTAAGGTATCATCTGCTAAAAACGTCCGAATTTAGGAACAAGATGACTGACTGCATCTTTCTCTCATGAGGGCGAGATCAGTGACACAAAAAATATCGCTCCAGTGAAAGCAAGATTATTTTCCTCACTCTATGTGAGCCATAACTTACGGTCCTCGCCCACTGAGAGTGAGGTTGTTCACTGCAATTGGGCGAGGTCAGCAAAACCAACACTCCCTCAAGTAAGAATTCAGTGAGATGTGATTTAAATAGCGAGAGCCATAAAGTCCACCCTTTGATTGGTCGTCAAAATTGTTTTACTCATCTCGAGCATAAAACCTCACTAAAGGGGTTGCAGTATTTTTTTTAACAAGTAGTTCTCAGTAGCTCAATTTTGATCAAAATAAATATGGTTTTTCTTTCTTCTACGCAAATACATTCTTACCTGTTTACCGACGATGTGCGAGTAGAGAGTTGATGCTACCACGCCACGCTAAGTACGTCACTGCTGCGGTGAAGGCGCGCGGGCGGGCCCTCGGCAACGCTTGTGTGTATGGCGGGTTTGCCCACCCTGTGGATCGCAGGCTCTCCCCCGAGCTGTAATCCGAATATTACAAGTTATGTTTCCTCTAGTCAGAGTTAGACAGTGATAAATAAGAGTAAACCGTTTCCTTATTATAAAATATGATTTGTACAGCTCGCATGAATCTCACGCGTGCTTGGTTCGGCCATAAGTTTAATGTAGGAAGAAAAGGAAATTTGTCGTGACTAGCGAGACTATGGCGCCGCGATCCGCGCGATTCGTGATCTTTCTAAACCCGTCACCCATTTCCTCCAACACCACTACATTACTCTCCTCCACACACCAAACGACGTCCAACATCGGAAATCGTTACTGCTCCGCTCTGTCAGCCCATCTTAGATAATAAAAAAGGGATTCCGTGGACTGGATGGAAAATTACCCGAAGGTCGTCCCAGACAGAATCATTATTTGAGGCGCTGCCTGCGAACAACCTCCCCGACAAGACAAGCCCCCTCTGGGAGAGTGAATGACACGTGAGGACCACTTTGTCATTGAGAGGCGTGCAGGCTGGAAGAGCGGGAGGGGGGAGGGGGGGGGGGTAAGCGGCAGCGACGCACCTAGAGTCGCGATGGGCGACATAAACAGACGCCACGCTGACTTTGACAAGGACGGATTTGCGCTAGTAGCTCCACACAGGATCTCTCTGTCTCTTTTGTGTCTCCTAAAAGATCATAGTTTTAGGTTAAGACGCAACACTGGCAAAACAAGGCTCCGCAGCAGCATCCTTTCAAAGAGCTGGAAATGTTCCAGGCTACAAAGAGTTTGAAAGTACTGAAACCAATAAATTCAGATTCAAAGATGGGGCACTTAGCAAGCGCGGCACTGGTAGGCAATCCTATGTTATGTAACTGGGACCTACGGTGTGCGTCACGCCCGTCAGGCCGCAGTCAACGTGTTTAGAATAATATCCATTTCAGCCGCTTAAATCTTCGAAGTGCAGCATTCGTGCTGCTTCCAACAATTTAAAACATGGTGTTGCCTGACATGTCATCTTATCCACACAGTAAAAATAGTTTCTTGTATTTCAAGACCTGGTCTTGGATCTTATGGAGAAAACCAATGGCATTCAAGACCAGGTCTTGAAATACAAGAAACTATTTTTACCGTGCGTAAGTGGACGTTTAACGACCGTCACGAACTGAACATATCGTTCAGTGACACTAACGTAAGCCTAAACCTTCGCTTCTCTGCTGTCTGAAAGGAAAATCGGGCGCCGCCTGCAATAATTAGCATTGCGTTGTTTCGAGAAGTTTTTGTTCTTTGGCGACAACAAGGACTCTAGCTGCGGCTGCGTCTGGCACAACACCGGGGCTACTACTGCTGCTGCAAAGGACGAGTCGGAGATGAAGGGGGTGCCGGCTCCGTCGTACGCCCGGGGAGTAACGGGGGTACGCGGCGGAAGAGAGAGAGAGAGAGAGAGGGACAGAAAGGTACGAAAAGAGGGAAAAAACACGTAGCCTCGCGGCCAGAGGCGGCTGATAAATATACGGAGAGGAGAGGTTCGCCATAAAAACAGGCGAGGCCAGACCGTGCTAGGCGTGGAGAGCTGCTCTGTCCTCAAGGCAGCCGATACCGCGCCGCCTCTCCCACACGATGCAGGGCCAGAGCGGAGAGGCGGGAGAGACGAACGAGAGAATGCGAGAATAAAGAATTTGATGAAATGGGGAGAGGGGTGCGGACGTGGAAAGAAGATAGAACGTGAGAGAAGCGCAGCTCCGGCTACGCATAGCGCGAGTGTTGCGCTCTGACTGATGCGGGCGCGGGCACACGCGGGGAGAATAAACATTCCAGCTAGATCAATTTCTCATAAAACGCGAAACGATTTGTTTGAAAACGAACAAATAAAAACACTAACTTGGAGAAAGTCTCACACTGTGCTTCAACCTATCCCGCCCTATCCTTAAACCTCTTAAGTTTTAACAGCAAGATAGGAATCCAACCAACATGGCCGGAATGATTCTTGCTTGCCATAAAGATATATAAAGTCATTGTAATTCGACTTTTCTACTCCCGTATTTATTTTTCATACGTATGAAAAAATAGCACGGTTCCTCTATTTGCTGCCGGTGACGCTCGCGCGGGGAAGAGAAAGTAACAAGAAGCGTGAGGGAGAGGGAGGGGGGAAGAGAGAGAGAGAGAGAGAGAGAGAGAGAGAGAGAGAGAGAGAGAGAGAGAGAGACCGTTACAGGCGGAACTGCGTAAAAACGAACGGCAGCCGCAGACGGGAGGTAAAGCGCAGCTCGGTGTGTGTAGTGATTGATGAGTAAAGGAAAGTGATATCACTGAAGTTGGGACCTGTGATGGCGGGGCGGGCTGGGGTAGAGCGGGGCGTGACGGCGGACACGTCACGTGACGCTCCGTCCATCCAGTGTAACGAGCTTCGGGGGAGCGGAAAAAAGGTGAAAAGGGAGAATGGAGCGAGTGGCGTAAAAAGAATCTCTACAATCGATATGAGGGAAGGGGTTCCCAACCCAAGCACGACATATCAAACGGCGATAAGTAAGTAGTACAAATCTCGCCGATAGTGTTCTGGTAGGTGGTAAAGAATGTATTGTTCAATTAGCTTCTTTCACGGTCAGCAGTCCTCTCTCAACCCCTCCTCTCCTTCAGAGGCCGAATTAGCCTCAGTAAAGGGTGCTCCGGCCGGACCTGCCCCCATGAAAAGCATATCAAGAGTTAATTAGCGTTCAACGGCCCTCCAGTCGAATGCTCGCCCGAATGTGGGGGATAGGGAAAAGGGGAGGGGAGGGAGGTTGGCAACGCCTGGCGCCCCAGTTACTGCCCCGGCCGCAGATTAGCTG
>NW_026267151.1:3283638-3285602 GCF_000697945.3 Frankliniella occidentalis
GGAGGGGAGGTGTTGGCGTGACCTTCTAACAAATTGGAACGAATTCGCACGACAGGAGAAAGGCCGTTCCCCTTTTGTTTACGACCTTTCTATCGGCACGCCCGGCAAAAGATGAACGTACGGTACGGTGACCTCACCTTTCCCTCCCCTCACACGCCCGCGGTTGGGCTGCAGATCGGATTGACACACAGCCAGCCGTTAGCGCACACATAAAATAAATAAGTAGCAATAACCAAAAATTAATTTAAGCAAACAGTTTCGTGCAAGAGCAAGAGCTTGCAAGAGTTTGGCATTTCTGACAAGAAAAAACAAAAATAGAGAAACACAAGAAACAATATAGAAACGACAAGTTCAAGTTCAGCATTGCTAGCTAGCGAGTCCTAGAAATGAAACAGGGTACACTCTAAATCTTTTACAAATATTTTTTTCGTACAATGTAAAGAATTCTGTGAAACCATGATTGTATACAGGAAATTTCCTTGTAGTATACTCAAAAGTTTTCTTTGCATTACAAAGAGTTTTCTTCGTATTACGAAGAAAAGTTGACTTTGTATTACGGTTGCACAGAATTCCCCAGGATTCTTTGAAATACAAGATTTTTTTTTGAAAGGATTTAAGAGTGTAGTACAACGTTAAGAACTGAAGTGACGAGCCCCTCTAGCCGGGCGGGGATCCGAAGCCGGCGATGTACAAAGTTCCGGTCGCGATCAGGACGTGGTGCTTCCTTCCGACTCCGACCGGTGGGTTATTTCGGTTATTTTCAATCACACTCCGGGCGCAGGGGGTCGGTTGGAGGGAGATCCGCTCGGCGGTGAGAGTCGGCGGAGAGGCTCGGTCAGAAGATCGGAGATGTTTGAAGGGAGGTGGAGGGAGGTTGGGGAGAGGTACAGGCCCGCAGCCATTGCGAGTAAACCGAGCGGATAACGGGAATATCCCGGGAGGACATTGCAGGGGCGCAACGCGCAATGTCTTTGCAAAGTGCCGCAATGGCGCAGCGTCAGTGGAGCACACGAGACCACAAGCACGCCCACACATTTCAAAACCACAGAAAAAAATCTATTTTATAAAAGCACGCGACGAGAGCGGCAAACAAGAACATTCTGAGATTTATCTCCACTAACTGAAGGTAAACGCTAAAATAATGTCAACGCTATCAGAATTAAAGAAACTCCAGCCGCTACTTTTAAAAAATAAATAATAAATTCATTGACCATTCGTAACAGACAAATATTATCTGGTCGCATAGATGTGTCGGCTGTATCACAGAAAAGCAAATAATGTTGAGGGTTTGCCTCCTCCGTCGCTCCCTTCGGATCCTGCGGTCAAAGCGAGTACCTAAACCCGCATCACCGACTTCACTGATAAATAAAGTGTCCAACTTGCGTGCACAAGCAAACGCCCAACACGAAATTTAGCGCGATTTTCTACGTCCAAATACCATGTCTGACAGCGCGTGTTTATTTTCAAAACTGATGGCAGCGCTACCCGTCCCAAAGTACCCGCCGCGGCCGCGGCGCTGGCTGCTCCCGCGCTTCACCGACACGGTGCGGAAAGTAGTTTGGAGTGGCACGGCGGGGCTGCGCGGGGCTGCGCGGGGCTGCGCGGGGCTGCGCGGGGCGGGGCGCAGCCGCGCGATCTGAATTTATCGGAAGGCTGCCGCCTGCTAACCTCCTCTCCGCCGCAGACGCGCCGCCGGCCGCGTAAAAGTGTAATGAAGTTTGGCAAAGTTCATAAGCGCAAGCGTGCGGAAAAATCGAACGGCCCCAGGCGCCGCCGCCACCAGGCACCGGGGAGAGGTGCTGTAAAACAAGCAAATATTGCCATGCCCCGCCACCGACGGCGGAGACGACATCGCTCCCCAGCGTCGATCAGCGTGGGATGCCTTCGGGCTGACTTTGGTGGCGCGCCGTGGCGCTTGTCTCGGAGACGCCATCTGTTGCCACCTGCAGGAGGTTGGGAGGGGG
>NW_026267151.1:3285652-3287859 GCF_000697945.3 Frankliniella occidentalis
GGAGGGGGATCAGCCACTCCGCATACGCGATGAAAATACCATGCCGAGGAGAACTCTTTTGCAAGAATTATGAGGAGGCGTCAGGAGATGGCGCGTCTCTCACAGCCGGGTGGCGGGACCGACGAAGTCTTTCAAAAGGCACACAAATACAGCACAAATATTACGGCCAGTGTGATGATTTGGTGTGAAGACCTATTTTGATCGATTTTTATACACTCTTCCATTACTAAACGGCACTGAATATGAATAGTTTCATTTCAAGATTTTTCATTAGTGCTGGCAACGCATGGAGGAGAACCGGAAAGCGTGTCGCACGAGGGGTACTTGGGGCGCAATAAGTAGCGTGGCTCAGCTGCTAACCTGATTCCAACGCAAACTTTGGCCTTCAGACGCGTCGTGCCTGCTCTCTTCCTTTCCTGTTACGTTTCCTGTCCCTGGAGGAAAAACTTGGCTCTCTCGGGAGCTCCCATCACCCCCCGACTGCCGCAACGGAGCACCTTGCAAACCTTTCCTATACATGCTGGTGGTAATGGAAAAGAGCGCACATCAATTAGACGAAGACTGAGGAATGGGTCAGACAATGATGGCGTGCACACAGTGTAAAAAGAAGTGTTTCTTGATGTGTTCTCGGGAGAAAACTTTAAGAAACGTTGCGTACGCAACACTTGTTTTTCCAGTGTACCAACATCATTCGTACATTTCGATGACTTCTACATCTAAATAACGATATATGAACCATAAACAGTAAGGTGAGTGCAATTCTACTTTCGGGGGGGCTTCTCCCACGCTCCGGGCTTACCGGGTCACCCCGGCTCGGTAGCGCCCCGGAATGCCAGCCAGATAATCCTCCTTGTGGATAGTGCACGGCATCCGGAGAGAGGGGCGGCGATGACAAAGACCTTTGTGCGAGCAGGGCGCGGCGGATGCGCGTGCCAATCGCCTCCTGGTCCAGCGAGAAGCGGAGATAAAGCAGGGCAAATTCTTTCAGACGGAGGTGGAATGCATCTTCTCGGTTGCCACGAGAGAGCGCGCGAGGAAAAGGCCTTGGAGAAAGAAAAGGGCACGCGTCTGTTCACAAACCGGTTACTGTTTGTGATGCAATGAATCCGTTTATGTCGGTTCTAGATCCTTTGTACGATGCAAACCCAATACTTCGTAATAAGAAGACCACTCTGTGTAAGGAAGTGAGGGTGCAAAGTACAAACCGCGGTTTTCAACTCGTAAAGGCGGTACGTTGAGTAGCACAGCACAGCACAGCACAGCTTCAAACGCCATGTCGATGCTTTGCCGAGGCGCTACCCCTGGTGCACGCTCGAGCGGGCGCGGGGCGCCGCGGCGAGCTCAAGGGGTACAGCCGCGCCTAGCCCACGCCTCGCCCGCGCCGCTCAGCTCAAAGCAGAGGGTGCTGCTAGTGAGAGGCCAGGAGAGCGGCGCTCTTTATTGCTCGCAGCTCAAGGGCCGAGCCGAGGCCTCCTAGACGGACCGAGCGGAGCTGTCCGAAATTTATTCATTTTTTTTCTTTTTAGAAGAGGACGGCGTGTTTTTCCCTGCTGCGCGGGTCTTAGCCGGCTCACCATGGAGCGGAGCGGAGGAGCGGCGGCTGCAGCCTGGCAGCCACTCAGCCTCCACGACCACCTCGGCGATTTGTGTGCAGCTCAGGCGGGCCTTCCGCGCCACTCCCAGCCCTTGGTCCGCCCCGCTACGCCACGTCCTCGCCGGCAGGGAGACTTCGCACTTCAAGGAATGCACGCTGCCGGCCTCGGCGCGCCAGGGCTCCCAAATTACCCCCAATAAGCTTTTCCCTTTTTGAGATAAAATTATATTAGCCAGCCGAGCCGAGCAGCAGCGTGGCGGAGTCGAACCGGGCTCGGCAGAGGAAGTAGTGTGAAAGCTTCCACCAGGCGAGCCGGGCGGAGCCGGATGCAAATTAGGTTCCGGGAGGGAGGTTTCCTCCTCCGAATAGTGCTGGCGGGAGCCGTCTGCACAGGACAAGGCAGCCCAGTGACAAGCGGAGAGCTTCGGCCGCTCGTTGAGCCGCCCCCAGGGGCCCCGAGTGATGACGGGCTCGGCCTCCTTATGGGACATCAGGCGCGGCCTCGCACTGCTCGACATTACCCCCGAGCAGTGAAGGTACAGGATTTCGTTCCACGTGGTGGTAGTTGGTGCTGGGACCATTCCTGTCCTCGCCAGCAGCAAAATCTGGTGAG
>NW_026267151.1:3288829-3290250 GCF_000697945.3 Frankliniella occidentalis
CGCCCCCCTCCCCCGCCACGCCAACACTGCCAGTGAGATAAGCGACTACGCCCGCCGACTACTAAAACTCCCTCTGGCGCGGCGCGCACGGCGGCAAACTAAAGCTGCAGCCGGGTAGCGGCCGAGGCCGCCGGTGCCGGGCCCGCCCTTGCCACGCCCGCCCCGCGGCCGCCGCCGCCGCCCGTCGAACGTCGAACGGTGGAAAAGTTGGACGGCTGAGGGTATAAGGAGAGCGGAGTCCCGCGCGCCGCCCGCGCCGGAGCCCATCGGGTGCCCCAGACACGCCACCCGCCCTGGCCCGCCCTGCCACGCCCCGCCCCGCCACCGCCATTCGGCCTGCGCATACATCAGCGGGGCTAACGGCTGAACGTGACGTGGCGTGTGGCGCGGCGGGGCGGCCGCACCTGGTGTGCATGGCGATAGGTATGTGATACGTGCCGGGCCGGGGCTCGGAGTCCTCGACATCGACTCGACGACGTACTTTCCGACATGAAACGGGAAGAAAGGGGCGAAAAAACACACTTCCGTTTCCGCGTCGATTTCGCGACACCGTAGTCTCTGCATAGAGGCTTTTCAACAAAAGTGCAATTTGCGACGCGACTCGAACGCTGGCATTCAGCGGAAAAGACCGAGAGGCTTCCGAATATCTCTCTCTCTCGCATCTCCGACAAGTTGCCTTGCGATTTCAGACAAACGATACGTTTTGCTTCAGTCGGGCGTTTGTCCGGCTCCGTACCTCAATAGAACTCCGTGCTCCTCGCCACAGTTGTTTCTCGTGCCATTATTCGCTATGACGTTGAAATTGGAATGGAAGTTTAAGTGAGACATCCGCCACCTCTCCACATAGCAAACTTCCCGGTGCATGCCATACTAGCGCCGATTCTAATATGAAAGCATTACTACGTTTTGTTGGGGGTCGGGTATTTATTCCACAGCGTTGAATGGGACGAGGAAATGTGGCAGAGAGCTGTAGTGTCAAGTCAAGGCAGTCGATGGACAGGAAAAGGGGAGGAATTTTAGGAGGAGATGGAAGGGAGCTTTCCAACTCAGAGGCGGAACAGTTGTGAATCAGATGGAAATAAGGAAGAAAGGAGTTAACTGGACAAAATTTTTATAAGACACGAAAAAAAAAAAAAAAACAACGTACCTGAACATACAGGGTTATACCTTCTAATATTCTGTGGTGGTTGTTGTTGTTGTTGAGGGTTGTGTTGTTGCGGGTTGCACTCGCTCCAGCGCCTCGTTCGGCGCCATAAGACTCATAGTAAAGATCGGGGTCTATGAGGCACCCTGTACCACCGTAATATGGATACAAATAAGAAATAAAACCGATAATCACAACGTGGACATCTGTTCCAGGGCATAGGAGTGACTTGCCTCAGCCAACGGGACTTGCGCAGAGTCGAGACCACGGTGGCCTC
>NW_026267151.1:3290570-3293860 GCF_000697945.3 Frankliniella occidentalis
GGGGGGCGGGGGCGGGGGGCTGGAGTCTGATGGGCAGAGATTTGGAAGCGACTCGGTAAATTGCTGTGTTTAGAACACCGTGATAACGTTACCAGCGGTACCAGCAGGCGCGCCGTGTCGAGCCTGTGTCCCGCTGCCCCCCGTGCTTTGTTCCCCGCCCGCACCGCCCACGGGGGGAGCCCTGGAGTGTGGGCGGGACGAGCGGACAGAATGGATGTTCCGCGGCGGGCGGGACCGGGTCGTGATTCGGCAGACAGATATATGAGTCCGTGTGAACGGATGGAAGGGAGAGCGGCGGCATGGCGCAAGCGAGAGGCAGCGCAGCGGGGGATGGATAGAGGAGAGGTGACGGGGGTTCACGGGAGGGAGGGGCAAGAGAGGGCGGACGCGATGACATTCCTGCTCGGCACCCTTACCCGACTACCTCTGCAATCTTCCTCGTCTCGTCTGGCCTCGAAGAGGAATCGCCCTCGGCAGCAGGGCCAAGGACCAAGTCTAGACCTGAAAGGACCTTATTCACCGTCATGTCGGGTGAAAAGGGGCGTCCCTCTTGCGTATCACCACAGCAGGGCGGTGAGCGCGACGTCCGACAGGCGTAAACTCTTCGAAAGTAAACAATGGGGCGCGTGCTGTTCGGTTTGAGCTGGCACTGAGTCTCGCCTCAGATGCACTCAGCCCCTCGCCCCCCTCTTGCGGCTTCCCCCGCCTCCTTCTCCCCGCCCACCTTTCCCTTCCCGACGGGGGGTTCAGGTGACCGCCGAGGTGCGCCGAGAACACGAGCCGTGAAAGCAGCATCCTAAGCACCCCATTCCTGGGGGGTGGCGGCGGTTAGAGGGGCTGAGGCCCCCCTGCCGCCCGGCAGCCCCGGCCGCAGCCTCGGCCGTATCCTCGGCCGTAGCCGCCTGACCTACTGGCGGCGCCTCACCTAGCACAGCACAGCAGCAGCGCCCTGGGGAAACAATCGAAGCGCAGGGGGTCAGTCGGGGGCGGCAGGGACACCGCACGCAGCACGAGCAGAGCGTGTCGGACGGGCATCAGGAGGAACAGATTTGGAAGAGCAAGCGCACTAAGGGCAGATACAGTACTAACGCAAAAATTCGAGGAAAGACTGATCTTGTCAGGTATATGGCTCCCAAAAACTTAGTTTGTGCTCCAATCGTGAATGGCGTAGGCCTCATTTCAAATATAACGCCCCTTTTCCCCCTCCCCCAGTCGCCATGCCCTCTAGCGGAACGGCCCCCGCGGCGGCGGCCCAGACTCCCAGTCCGACGGCATTGCATTACCTTACGCAGCTAATGGTTAATTCATTGTGAGTCCCGGGGCTGGCCGTGCTGTGTGGGGGGGAGAGCAGCGTCTTAGAGCTCCCCCGCACACTGCTGCGCACTGTCCCCCTTTTCCTATACAGCCGAGCCAAAACCACCACCAGCAGCAGAAGCCGCAGCAGCAGCAGCAGCCGCCATGACTAGGAGGGAGGAGGGAGGGGACGAGCCGAGCCTGCCATTGACCCAGAAACGGAGAGGGAGGAGGCGAGCGGCGGCGGCTCGGCTGATGCTCTCGGACGAGTAGGCTCGGTGCGTCTGGACCACGCGGCCGCCCCCTCCATCCTCCCTCCCTCCCTCTGCATGTGCGTCACTGCGCACTGCAAACACACGAGCGCTCGCTCTCTCTCTCTCTCTCAGAGACACACACACATATACAGCGCGCGCGAACAACAACAGGCCGGGATCAGCAAATGGCCGTTATATGTCGCGTCATATCCGGCGCGTTGGAATGAATTAGTTGGCCAGGTCTGCTTCATATCCGGTCCGCAGCGGCGCGGCAGTCAGCAAAGCGCGCGCGGCGCATATTTATACCATTATACAATGAAAAGAGGCGCATGGTTTCAACAACAAAATCATAATAAAAACGGATGAATTAGCATAAACTAGCAAGCGTAGAGAGGTATCGAACGGCGTGCCTTAACCAAACAGCAACCTACCCCACATCCTAAAATAATTCTCACCAGGACTTTCGCCTCTCTTAACAAACAAAAAAAAAGTCCAACTTGCGTATACAAATAAGTTGTGTGTGTCGGTGACCTCTGTACTTATACATCTGTTTCAACCGCGTAGTGTCAATGACGAGAAATTCGGCAGTAGGATGGGGCTGATTGGAGGCTCGAACGTGCAGGTTGCACGCCGCTTCCAGGAACAACCGCGTTCGCTGTCAGAACAGTCGGCGTGATCGCTGTCCGGCGGTCGGGCGCGCACGACTGAGCAGGATTAGCCGGCCCAGGCATGATGCAATGCGGCGCCTCCCCTCTTGCTTGCACGCATTGCCACAGGACGTGCAGGTGTGCGAGGGAGTTAGAGAGAGCGAGAGAGACAGAGCGAGCGAGCAAGTGAGACAGAGAGAGAGAGTTACGTAACAACGTGGACGGGCGGCCCCGGGCGGGCCACGGGCCTGAAGCGACAGGAGCAGGGGGCCAGCGGCAGACCGCGAAGTGAATACGTGATCAGCTGGTTGACAACGATGTTCTCCTAGGCAGCGCCCCTCGGCCACGCCCCGCCCCGCCCCGCCTGCTGAAAGAATAAACAACGTAAGCGCCGAGCAGGTCAAGTCCTGGGAAGTGTATCCAGCGGCGGGGGCGGCGGGGTAGGGAAAGAGGGGAGGACGAGAACTGGGAGGGGAATAAAAGAAAACGAGAAAGGGGGATTAACGTAAAGGGGGGAAGGAGAGAAAAGGGGGAGTGGGGCGGGAAATGACCGAGACGGGGCAAAGTAGGTTGAGAAAGGGTTAGGATGAGGGAAGAAAAGAAGGGGAGGAAGAGAGCGGGAGGAATGGAGACAAGGATAAAAAAGTACAAGAGCAGGAAGAAGAAGAAGAAGAGGAGGAAGAAGAATGGGAGTCGAGAAGAAGACTCGTGCGTAAAAACGAATTGCTGCTACAACAAGGTTAGCGAGGAGGGGCAGTGAATTGCAGATGAAATGCCTTGCTGGCGGCAGCAGGCAGCACAGCGAGGCGTGGTCGTACGCGTAGCAGCTCCGGGCGGGCCCAGAGCGGGGGCCAAGGTGGTGGTGGTGGTAGTGGTCGTGGTAGTGCTGGCTGTAGTATGGTGGTGGTGGTGGTGGTGGTGGTGGCAGAGCAGCGAAGCCAAAGGCGCGGTCGTGGCAGGTGGTGTGTCAGCATTCAGCAAGCGCACAACAGTTTGGCGTTCCGATGGAGCAGTGACGCCGAAAGCGCCTCCCTCCCAGTCAGTCGGCCCCCGCGAGCGCCCGCTGGGTAGGCCAGCCTGCCACGCTCGGGTGCGC
>NW_026267151.1:3294215-3299686 GCF_000697945.3 Frankliniella occidentalis
GCCCACACACCCCTGTGTATCCTGGCGCTTTGGCAGCCGGGAGTGCAGCGCAGAGCTCGGCAGAGCAGCCCGCCGTACGGACTGTGAGGATGTGCCAACTCACAACAAGGCTTGTGTTCGGAGCGAAGTGGGGCGTGGCGGGCGTAGCGGGCGCGCGGAAGGAGCCCGGCTCCCCCCTAGCGGGGCCCCCGCCCGCCAGCCGCCTCCGCGTGGGAAACTCCTGTGTGAAGTTGGAGCCGCTCTCATGCGACTGACGCAAAGCAAAGGAGAAGCCTGCCTGCTTGGCCGGGGGGACCGGGGGGGCCGGGAAGCCGGGCTGTGCCAGGAGTAAATCTGCCCCCAGCCCCGTGCATATTCAAATGCCGGCGCGCCCTACAATAACTTCGCGTTCGAAATTCGGCAGTGACGCGCCGCGCCGGGGTACGGAGGAGCAGGCCTTACCACAATAACTGGGGTAAGGCAGGTGTGCTCCGGGCTCAGGCTCTCCGCACCAGCAAACAGGAAGAAACGCAGAGCCCCCCATCCTAACATTATATGTACAACTTAAGTAGCCGGAAATAAATAACGAGAAGTTTTATCGTTTTCGGGCTCGACGTTTCACTGGGAAAAATATCGTCGTAAATTTACATAAATTTTGTAAACTCGAATTATAATTTAAGTTGTAAATTTACGACAGCACATTTTTTACTCGCCAAGGGATTTGAAGTCGATACATACTGCATGTATTTTAACGATTAAAAATTGTAATTTTACAACTTGCGTCAAGGAAAATTTTCCTGTAAACCTACCTACAGGGTTTTTGTATATTTTCTACAAATATTTCTTTTAAAGGAGAAACCCGGTCTAGCATTAAGGCACGCAAGGGCAGGCTGAGCGGGGCAGGGGCTGGCTGGGCTGGCAGTGCCGGTGCCACGGCACCGCGGCACCCCGCCCCAGCCGGCTAGACGGCGCAGGTAGTATATCACGATAAATCCACCGGGCCGCTGGTCGTGCCGCGCAAAAGTAAATAGCTCTTTAACGGAGCGCTCACGCCGAGTACTGGCGCACTGCCGTTCGAGGAACGGCGGGGCCCGGTGCGGCTGGGTGGCGTGGGGTGGCTATGCGGAAGGGCGGGGTGGGATGGGGTGCGGCGCGGTGGGGCGAGGCGCGGTGGGGCGGGGTGAGGATCAGTCCAGTGGGAGCAAAGGGCTGCGCGGTCAGAGCCCCTTTATTGCCACACATTCGGCGCTGCTGTTCGGCAGGGTGAGCGACAAGGAGGGAGAGCGAGAGAGAGATGAGTGTTGGCGAGAGGGCCCGCCGGCCCGGAGGAGAACCGGGGGAAGGCAGGGCGGGAGTGTTGTTGGGTTACAGTGCCCCGCCGCCGCCGCCACCGCCGGCGCTGGCCGTGATTCGTTGATGAAATTGTCGGACCAGTCTCAGCAGCTTTTCTTTACCCGTTCCATTCGATTCCGCCTCCAATCCCGAAATCTCTCACTTTCGAAAGTAAAAATAAAGGGAACCATCGAGGCGCTTTAGCAGTAGTGGTATTCTACCCCCCTCCCTCCCTCCCTCTCTCTCTCTCTCTCTCCCTCTGTCTGTGTCTCTGTCTAGCTCTGCCACTGTACCCGTTATATCGACCACTGGCCGGAAATAGCTTCGCAGAGTTATATCAAGAGTCGGGTGGCCTGTCTGGCCCGTCTCTGACACGACTGTGCTCGGCAGCCGTCGCACGCCCACAACAGCTAATTCCGGAGCGCGCAATGCTACCGTATAGTTTCGCACGGGGGGCAGGCCGGTAGAGTCAAATCGAGAAAGGGTAATGCAGCACTGGCTGCATAGTCTACAAATAAATCTGTGACATTTAAACATTCAAAACGTGCGTGCTAAAACGTCACACCCACAAAGAGTGTGTGGCATGCAGAGTAAAGTGTGTGACTTTTTGTAAAAAGCCACACTAGTGTACTTGGCCGACACAAAGGAGTGGGTAACCTTGTACCGAGGAGTATCCACTCAGGTAATAGTCGGGTCAGTCGTTCGGTAATAGTTTTGGTAATACAGGTAATAGTCAAGTAATGAGTAATAGTCGCCAAAAAAAGGTTTTTGGTTTGAAACTTCGTTTTTATGGAGAATGTGTGATTTTTGGAAGCGGCGAATATCCAGTTGTAACAGGCTCCCCCATCAATTCTTTCCCTTTTCAGTGACAGTAATGATGGTGCGATGATGCAACGAACTCAAAACACAATAATGTCATACTTTTTCCGCGAATGATTATTTAAGAATTTGTGTTTGTGTACTAAATTTTGGTCAAATCTGAGTCTAAATTTGACCCCCCCCCCCTCTCCAGGTATTTGGAAGAACAATGTCTCAGCTTTTATTGGGAGTCATTAGTGCTGCAATTAATCACACAACAATCTAGCGTCAAAATTCAATATGGTGATGCCAATATTTTACTCTTCTAATAGTCGTGTAGTAGGTGCATAATGGTTGTGTACTACAGGTAATAGAAGGGTAATAGAGGTAATAGAAGGGTAATAGAGGTAATAGAGGTAATAGAAAGGTAATAGAGGTCATATAGGTAATATGGAGTAGTCGAGCCACGATTTTGGAGAGTGGATACCCCCTCGCATTGTACTCTTTTGGGTGTAACCCGACTAGCATATACGTTTCCATGTGACATTTTAGCACGCACTTTTGAGGGTTCAATAATTTCACACACTTCTGTTTAAAGAACATCGTCATATGCTTAGATCCACGATCACATAATAGTTTGTAAACAAAGTATGTTGCATTTTCCGCAACCAAAATAAAATGCTAATTAGCTATGCATTATTTTTGTCATTTGTGCGTGAAACTTTCATTTTATAAAGGCTGGCGTGGACAAAGAGGGAGAGCAAAGGAAGATGGTCGCTTTGTGTTGGCGTCCCCATGAATATTTGACGCGCGCTGCAACGTCGAGAATTCCAATTTTCGCAGCGGAAGAAAGAAAGGGAGTGAGCTGGTGACGGCGCTGAGCGGGAAAACAAAATGTGCCCCGGTATGGGAAATTGCAGGTTACGTCGGAAGTAATACTCAACTATTACGCGAGCGACGCGAATTCTACCACGAATAAAAGCATAAGCAACACAAAACGACGGAAAATTAAATTGCGCTTCTTCAAATTGCTCAAGTTAGCGGTAACGTGTCGTTGTATGTCGTTCCTCCTTTCGCATACAGCAAAGGGCTTTGTAAGAATATGAGTGACATGGGCGAGCAGGGGGGTGGTGAGTGCAGGAAGTGAGGTGGAAAGGGGGGGGGGGTGGATTCGCTGCACGGTGTCTGCATGTGTCACCATGGCAACCACTTGTGTCCACATACACGTTGCTTTCACACGCCTGGATGGCAAACGTCGGGGGACGACACGCGGAGAGGATCCCCTTCTTCTTGTCTGTAGGGCAAACATGTACTGTAAAGGAGAGATGGGAGAAACGAGAAAGAGAGGGGGAGGAGCAAAACACGGGGAGAAAACGAGAGACAGAGAGAAAGGCAGCTACACCGAAAGCACTCTCCGAACGCCCAGCAGGACGGAGAAGAGCAGCTTAGCGGGGGAGCCAGTGCCAGGCCAGGGGAAGGAGGTAAGGGCCTCTGCACGGGGATGAACGTGTAGCGTGGCGGCGGGGGGGTACCTCCAGCCTGGTGGAAGAGGAAGAGAGGGAAGGGGGGGGGGTGCAGAGCGACGGCAACGGAATTGGAAGCTCCTGGCCGGGCGGCGCAGCGTCACTCCCGATATGAATGATGACGATGATGTTCGTGCGGGGGAGGGGCCATACGTGCACGTGCACGGCCGTGTGTGCGCACGTCAAGTCATAACAGATGGAGCTGAGTGTACCCGAGCGATGCGCCGCCCGCCTGCCAGATTTCCCCCCATGCCATTCACCCCGCGGGTTGGGCCCCCGCCGGCCCCCGGGGCCCGACCCTCCCACCCAACACCGCGCCGCGCACCACCTACGCTTAATAGAGAGGTGCTGCGGCCTCTGCGAAATGATGCAAACCCGACGGGGTAAGGCCGCGTCGTGACCTGTGACCTATGGAGAGGAAAAGAGACATTCCTCGCGAATTAGGGGATATAGTGTAGAACGATACTCAAAGCGAGGTGATTTTGAGAATTTTGAGAACATGTTTTTTCTTGGACTTGCAAAATAAGGGGAACGTCTAAAAATATGCCACTTACTTGTCAGAGTGGGCCGAAAATACCAAAAGTCGGAGGCAAAAACGAGAATTTGCTTGCCTGCCGGCCGCACCGGGGACATGCCAGAGGTGGCGGAGCGGGCGCTTCTTGTCCGTCTGGGCGGTCGGGGCGTGTTGCGCAGCCCCATTCACTCGTCGGGGCGGAACAAGAAGTGAATACCGTCTGGCCACGCAGGGCAGCGCAGCACCGCCCGGGCACCAACAACTCGATCCGGACCTCTCACTGAGGAAAGCAGTGCGCAGCAGCGTTGAAAATGTAAAAAATAGTGATCACTCTTGATAATGTAAAGATTATTGTCAGTATGCATCGATGTTTACGTGATAGTCTATGTGATAACGTGACAAAGTTGTATCAAAATCACTGTTAAGAAAGAACAGAAATGACGCAGTGAGACGTAGGAGGATTAGGTTAACACAAGAAGACCTCGTTGAAATACACAATAATATGGTGTGCTCGTATGATGCATTGATTTACAATAATTTTGGCAAAATCGTTTGGTGTTGATCTAAAAAAAATTGCAAAATAAAAAGGTTTCCCATATCAAAACTACAATTAATTTTCAAAGTGATTAGAAAAACGAGGCTATACGCACGGTATGGTCAAAATTATGAAGTGCTGGGAAAAAGTGAAAATCGCTAACGGTTCACCCGTGTATTTCCTCGGTCGTGTGCATGCCTGCATTGCCGTGGGGAACGGCCCCACATGTTCTGCCCCACTTCTTTGTTTGAAGCGCGCCCGAACAGTTTGGGCGTCCACGAACTCCCCGGCCCCCACTCAATAGTACCCCCGCCCCTCGCCCGCGGCCTTTTAGAGAGATTTCTATTCTGTGGGTAATCTCCGCGCACAGTCCGGCCACTCATCGGGCTTTGGAGTTAGGAAGGGGCACGTCAATGTGAAAAAGCCCCCACCCACCCCGTTTTCAGGGAAATATCACCCACCGGATTTCACCTCATGCGCTTTTCTTCCCCTATCCTCTACAAGCCGCTCAAGCCTCTCGCCCCCCCCCCTTTTCCACCACCACAAATAGACCGCCGTAGACCCGCCCTGCCACCCGGCTCCCGCGTTCTCTCCATCGCACTTCCTCATTTCGTCGTCTGCCAAAATATTACATGTTCGGAGAGAATCCCGCAGGAGCCGCTTCCGCGCCGCGCCACACCTCGACGAGTCGTGCATGCGGCTCCACTGATTAAGGAACTTTCCCGCCAAGTCATAAGAGGCAACCTGATTTCGCTTGCCATTTGCTAAGGTGGCGGTTGTAGGGGGGGGG
>NW_026267151.1:3300003-3301115 GCF_000697945.3 Frankliniella occidentalis
GGACGAACTTGGACTTGGCTGGACGAAATGGACATAGTGATCTTCCTGGACGCAATAGGGCGACTTATGACGATCAATGTAACATCGTGTGACGCTGTGTGACGCTACAGGACAAATAAGGATTCATTGCTCTTCGCCATAACTCGTCCGTTTTGAGAATCTGGGACAAAAGTGGACGTGGGCCTTTAAAGGCCATGTCCTCATTTGTCCCCAATTCCCATCAGGGTTCTACGCAACAAACTCAAATGATTAGTAACTTTTGCAGAAACATCAGAGTTCCCAAAAGCGGGAGGCGCACTGCCAGTGCTTTTAAAGGTGCGCCTCTGCTCCCAACTGCATACAATCCGTTAGCATCCCTAAAAAGCATCCCATATACCCCCGTGTCGCCAGACACCTCTCTCCTCAGACGATTAACAAGGGGCACAACGGCAACAGGCAACGACGGCCCTGCTCGCGCCCCGCCCGCCCCGGAATGGTAATATCCTGCTGCCGTGTCTTTGTGCCCTCACACTCGAGGGCGCCAGTCGCGCCCCGCCACGCCACGCCCAGCCGAGCCACCGCGAGTGCCCCGCTCACTGTGCGGAACCGTTAAGCAGGTCAACGAGTTCACTCGGGACGCCTGATCATGCCGGGGCGTGCCAGCGGCGCGGCGACGAGGGGCGACATAAGAGGCGGGGAGAGAGAGAGAGCGCCACTCACCACCAGCCTCCGCAGCCAATGCAAGGGTGTCTACAACAAGCGCCCTTCGGCCACGGGAAGAAACGGAAGCAGTGTGAAGACGAGTGGAAATGTAGCGCCTGTAACACGCCACTCAAGGTGCCAAAGTGGCAAGTGACTTTAATTCGGCCACTTTCATGCCTTTGTGAGGCTCATTTGAGAGTCCTTGCTTTGTTTTTCCTCCGGTGTAAGGGGATGGGAGGGGGGGGGTGAACGGAAATGAGGTGGTTAACTTGTGCGTGAAATTCCTGAGTGGGGCGCACAGCAGCCCAGCGGGGCTCCCCACGTCTCGAGTGACGTGTATGTGGTGAGCAGCGCCAATTACCCTTTGGTTGGGTTTTCCATTGGGAAACTGAGCACTAGGTTAGGCACTAGGTATGCCGCCCCACGACGCC
>NW_026267151.1:3306285-3309504 GCF_000697945.3 Frankliniella occidentalis
CGTTTGAGAAGGGGTTGTTTTTGTGCGTTTTCCCCCCGACTTTCAGTGCGAAAGAGCGAAATGATCTCAGAGACCCCCCACATACTACTGAGGAGGGTGGGTTTGCCAGGTCAGCCCGTCGTCGTCGTCGTGGCGCACAACGGCTAAACGCGTTCATGACGAGGCTTTCCTCGGTGCCTCCCCCCTCGTGTACGAGATCACACCCCCACACGACCCTCCCATTTGCGCTTACAGCCCTTCCTTCCGTATCAGCCGCGTGCTCCGATATTTGTTGAAGTCGTTACCGGGGCTCGCCGACAGACACAAGGGAACGAGAGGGGGGAGGACAGGAGGGGGGGAGGTGCGAGAGTGAGAGGGTGGAGGGGGAGGTACGCCTCCCCAGAGCCCCGCCCGCCTCCTCCTCCTTCACCCTCGCGCTAATGTAATCTCGAGGTGCGCGCGACAAGGGTGTGATGAAGAAGCACGACGTGCACGGCAATACACATGACACGCGGATGTGTCGTCGTGAAAGTAAGCGCGTTGCTATTACACGCCCGCCCCCCCCCCCCCCCTCCCCTTTATCCTCTGCCGCGGAGCCCCCCCGCGGGCCCCCGCCCCTCTGCCGCTGACATGCTAATAAGAATCATTAGCAGTAATGGGGTGAGCACTAAGTGTTCCGGCTCTTTTCATTTGTTTGGCGGCTCCTCGTGGCGCGCTGTCTCCCTCTCTCCCTACAGCATAGCGCATGCTGTTGTTGTGGCCCTGGCGTTTCGACAAAATAAATTGAGATACTTTTTTATGATATTAGAATAAATTTAGACTTATGTTTTATGAAAGATGTGCATATATGTATGCTAAACATATTGCTTATTTTCATTCTAAAAACAACAATACTTTTCGGAGGTCGTAATGTACAGTGTTGAGCGGTTTTTAGTTCGTCAGAAGTATAATAATTTTTGTCAGAGTCAGGGTGCGTAGAGGTTGTTGCCCCACTGACGGCCTGTCGGGATGTCGCACACCAGAGCGAACGTAATGCCACAGCCGCTGCTTTTTACATGAGCGATATTGGGAACTGCACAGGTGCGACGGACGTGGGTGGGGGAGCGTGGAACGGGCAGGGGGCGGGACCCGGCGGAGCGGGGTGCACCGGCGAGGGGTGGTTTGCATCCTTGCGTGTCTCCGAAGTCACGCACTGCTACTGCTCAGGTTTAGAGAGAAAAACAATTCCTGATTAAAAAAGAGACTACTCACGAACAAAAAAAAGTCAACCATATCTTTGCAAGATAAAAAATAATTTCAGAAAATACGCGTTATTATTCCCTTAATTATTGTTTCGCTCGGCATGACAACTTTCTGTCCTCACTAACAGAGAGTCCCAAAGCCCCTCCTCTTTAGGGTATGCGTTCATGTTAGGATGGGTTGCCTCCTACGCGCTCGAGGCAATGGTGGTAAGAGAGGGTAGACAACAACCCCACACGCCCAGAACAACTTTGACAAAAGAGAAAGGGGCATCGGGCGACCCCCTATGGTTAGCAAGTATTACAAAACTTTTGTAACCTTGTGTTAGAACGGCGAGCAGAACGAGACTACTACGTCATCATTCTCGTCGAGAACAAAAGACGCCCTCTCCTGGACGAAGCTGAGGCGGTAAAGACCTCGCACAAACAGTGCACTTTTCTTTTCTTGTTTGCGTCTCGTCTCCCCCTGAGCTTGAGCTCCGTCCGCAAAGCTCCCGCACCTTATGAAAAAATTAACTTCTCTTCCCGTCCCAGAGTTCGCGTCTCTCCCGGGTCCGGGCCGCCCCTCCCGCCTCCTTGTTGACAAACGCACCCGCCGAGGCCCACCTGGGCCTGGCCCGGCCCTGGCCTGCGCCCGCCACGAGAGGAGAAGATGGAGCTTTAAGAGAGAGGTTAAGTCGTGGGGATGAGCGCCCGTCTCGTCCCCGAAAAAAAAAAAAAAAAGAGCCACCACCAACCAGCACGTCATCATACCTCGGTCGACTTAGGACGCGGCAATATTTCCTGCAGAGTGCAGGGCGTCCAAGCGGGACCCTGGCGGCCGGCAGGGTAGAGCAGAGATTTCCGAGGGTCACACACCGTGAAGATCGCTGCCAAAGCTTTCGCCGAGTTAACAAACTGTGCGCCGGGGGCCCAGTGCCGGGCTGGGCCGGGCCGGGCCCCACTGCACCCCCGGAGGGGTCCTGCAGGCCGCCTGGGGCCGCCATCCTCAGCTTACGAGTTTCCGACCGGCCTATCAGATGCAAAGAGGCAGGCGGCTCCCTGCTCCACGGGACGAGCGGCTCGGACTGTCGGAGTCGGGAAGGGGGAGGGGGGAAGGAGGGGAGGTTCTAGGTCCCGGACAGATTGCAGCGGGTGGAATTAGCGAGGCGACCCGACCGGCATGTGACAGCCCGCATAACGGGGGACCGCCATTGTAGAGTTACTCGCCGCGCCCCGCCACGCCACGCCAGGAAGACAGAAGAGGCGCCGGCAGCGGAATGAAAAAGTTGGAGCAAACAAAATATTAAAACGGGGAAGTTCCACGCCATCAGGTGCAGAGGTACCGGCGAGCCGCTGCCGGAAGGGTCATTAGGAGCACTGGCGGTGCGCAAGGTAGTAGCTCTAAACCGGCTTTAGCTCGCGGCAGGCGTCGTCAGATCCTTTACAGTCCTTCCGTCTATTATTCACAATCTGACAGCTTTTGATAACTTGTTTTTTCTTTATGCATCACCGATGGCGAAGCTATAACAGTGTTTTCAACGCGAGTTTCACCCACATGGGTATGAAACGCAATATTCTCATTCCCATGTTACCTCAAAATTTAAAAAGCAATATTTCAATATTGTGTCCGTACTGAAACATAATTTCCTCAACTTCAATGAGGGTTATAAACGACGTTCGCCTGTTAAAATCAGCCTAAAGTAAATGGCTTTCTTTTAAAATTAATTTAAAAAAACAGCATAGCCTTTGGTATCATTAAAACGGAAATATAACAATTCATTGAGGCCTGCCTGACACAGTTGCAAACAAGGCCGCGAGCAATGTGTGCAAATTGCAAATGCATTTTCGACACTGGTAGAGGGAGTAGGGGTAATTTCCCGTGGAGAGGAGGAGGGGCGCGCCTTGGGAAGGGTATGGGGGAGCAGCAGGGGCCGCCGCCACACCCGTCTCGACTCAGAGTGTGCGCCGCCGCCGCCGCCGTTTGAGAAGGGGTTGTTTTTGTGCGTTTTCCCCCCGACTT
>NW_026267151.1:3310025-3313108 GCF_000697945.3 Frankliniella occidentalis
AGGCCGCGAGCAATGTGTGCAAATTGCAAATGCATTTTCGACAATGGTGGAGGGAGGGGCAGGGGGGGGGATTCTGAGCGTGACGAGATGTCTTTTTTCTAGGAGTTTCAACCTACCGATAAACACGTAAACGCACCCCATTTGCTGTGTGCCTATAAACCAAGCAGGGGACGGGCTGCATGATGTGGAATATGGCTCGTTAGATGCAGAAAAAATCAGTTTTACTTATTTTGTTATGCGATTTCTTTCAAGCCTTTGTTTTTGTGTTGTTTTTGTTGTTGTTTTGTTTAAAGCGAAAAAAAAAATGCGGGCATGGTGATCACGGATGGGAGGGGGTTGAGTTCGATGCACCCCTGAGCGTCAGCAGGAGGGGTGCAGCTCGGGAAGGGAAGAGGGGGAGCATGGGCTGTGGGTGAGACCTGTGCCATCGCAGAGCAGCGCGGGCGGGGTGAGGCGGGTGGGGCCCTTCCGCGCCCCCTCGGGGCACCCGCATGCGCCCTGCAAACAAATCATCAAATAGTCGCCGCCCCGCCGCGCCCCGCCCCTAGGAGTGTACACACCGCTGCTAGCGACGCCGTGAGTACCGGGCACCGGGCGCACCGGGCGCGCTGCATGCGGCGACAACACTCCCCCGACGGGGCCGCGTCAGATGTAATCCCGGGCACTTGAGCACGCACCGCCGCACCGCGGGTGATCTGCTACCCCGGGAGCCGGTCTGGGGACCCCGTTGCTTTAAACGCGCATCGTTACGCCCCTCAGACTTTTGCGCACATAAATGCGGCCGCGCGTAGTTTAACGAACGAAAATGCGCGGCGCGGGCCTCGCGCTCCTTTCATAGAGCGCGTCGGCGCGCTGCAGCCGGCGGTCGTCGCGAGCACACCTCTCGGTGAAAGGGGGAAAAAAGGAAACGAGCGCCATTTCCAACGGTATCAGAGTCTGGTCGCGCCGTGCACGAGGAGAAGGGCCGTGGCGTAGCGCGGGCGTGGGGCGTGGCACAGACTGCCTCGTCTTGGAACACCCCGACGTTGACTCCCCCTCCCCCTCACCGTCCACATGACCGCGCCTATACCATTTCCTCCACTATCTACAGAGCCCCCCCTCCCTCCCCACCGAAGCCCCTTCTGCTACCGCCTCGTTCATCAGTACCTTTCACCTGCTTCGACTCTCTAACACCCTCCCCTCCCACCTTACCCTAAAAAAAAGAACACACAAAAAAAAACCCATTTTCTTTAGTTGTGCCTCTATGTTTTTCAGAGTTGCAAGTTACGCTCATCGAATCCCGAAGCTTTTTTGAAAATAGTTATTTCAACCGGTCAACCTTTTTCACCTTAACCTTTCTGGTTAAAAACCAGTGTTGTGAATATGTAGTACAGAAAATTTTCGTCTTTCTATTTAAGTGAAAACGCATTGCGACGTTTACGTGAAGATTGACGATGACTCTTCGACGGTCGGTTGCAAAACAAGCTCGGAAGATACAGTGTGTGACGGACAAATCGTAAAAACGTTGCGTTAGGTTAGGGGGACGGGACGGGAGGCGGGCCAGGCGTCACTTTCTGACGTGTGAAGAATGGGCGGGGGGTCGCAGGGGCTAGCTGGACACGCCCTCGGCCGCAATGTTTATCGGGCAGCGGCGTACTGACGACAAGGTTGGAGTAAAAAAATTCCATTGCAGAAAAAATGTCTGATTTTTTGGGTGACAAGGAAAATTTCCCGGAGCTACTATAATTTGAGAAAAACTCACCAGATTCTGTGGGTGTCTTCTCAAACAGTGTAGGGATTTACCTAGATGAAATAACCTCCAAATCACATCCAAGGTCACCTTTGGCCTTGTCCCCCTCACCCTTAAAAATACGTTGCGATTTCCCAACCTGAAGGGATAACTGGTAAGGCTTGAAGTTCTTTATGAAAATGGGCACACACTATAGGCCTCCAAATGTAATCTTCGTATGTTCCTTGTCCTCTGCCCAATATGTACCCTCTTTCTGAAAGGGAAGAGAGGTAAAAAAAAGATCACATGAAATGGTTTGAGATGTCCCCCGAACCGTTCCCCCTATTCATCAGTGGCCTTACCAGTCCTATATTCAAGGGCCTTGATGAGGGCCATTTATTCACACCCCACCCCTCCACCAGCGGCCCACATTTTCACGGGACCGCAACCCCCCCTTCCCCCTCTCCATTTTCCACCAGGAATGTCACAGCTACCGTGCCGCCCGGGGAGGGGAGAGAGAGGGAGTGAAAGGGCAGAGACAGAGGATGTGTGAAAAAGAGAGAGAGTAAAGAGGGAGAGGGTGAGAGGCATACGCAAAAAAAAAGGAAAGAAAATGCGTTTCATGTGGAGTGTGCTCGCGGCACAAAGTACTATTACGCAAGTGGGGCCGCCCGCCCCCCCTCCGCGCAGCCATTCTAGGCGTCACCACGAAATACCTCCTGTAATTTCGCATTTATTACGCCCCACCTCAAATTAACCGCCCTCCACCAGCCGGTAAGGTGAGCGGTGAGCGCCCGGCCCCCGGCCGCCTGCAGGTGAGTGGTATGGTGAGCAGCGGCCATTCCAGCCGCCGGACAACACCACGCGTCGCCCGCAAATGAGTTCGGCTTGGAAATATTACGCGCTCCACAATAAAGGCTGCATAACTGTTGTTCTTTTTTATCTTTCCCTTCTAATGCGTCAATTTAAATGATGCACCTGACCCGACCTGCGGCTCTGAGTTGCTAAGCAGACCGTGGCTGCCTGTGAGGCGGGCCGTCCCGCTGTGCAGGCCCGCGCGGCGGGCTAGCCTACGCCCAGGGTCGCAGGCGCACTGTGGTCGGGTCGGGAGGGGGGGGGGAGTGCCGAGTAGATACCTCAACGCAGCACGCATGCTTCATAAAGCCGAAAAAATACAAACACACAACATGCAAAAATACTGTAGATTAGATGGGTAACGGCCGGGGTAAAAAAAGAAAAGATCATCCCACGCGCGGGGAGCTTTAGAAAGTTTGCGTATGAGGGTCATTAGGAGCACTGGCGGTGCGCAAGGTAGTAGCTCTAAACCGGCTTTAGCTCGCGGCAGGCGTCGTCAGATCCTTTACAGTCCTTCCGT
>NW_026267151.1:3313338-3317997 GCF_000697945.3 Frankliniella occidentalis
GGGGGGGAGTGCCGAGTAGATACCTCAACGCAGCACGCATGCTTCATAAAGCCGAAAAAATACAAACACACAACATGCAAAAATACTGTAGATTAGATGGGTAACGGCCGGGGTAAAAAAAAAAGATCATCCCACGCGCGGGGAGCTTTAGAAAGTTTGCGTATGGCGATGATAAGGGTGAAATTTCGCTAGTTTGCGCCGTTTCGCGCGGCAAGACAAACAGCCCCCCCCCCCCTCCGGTGCACCTGGCCTGTGCCTTATCTCACCTGCCTTGGCATCTCGTCACCCCACCCCCTCCCCCCTTGCATATAACGGCGCGAGCCTTATCATCGGGGCCCTCCGTGAGCAAACGAGGGGATCCGTTGGCCGCGAGAAGCGCTGCCAAATTGGGGCGGCGGCATTCCCGCGCGGGAGAGACGGGGGGGGGGGAGAGAGAAAAGAAGAAAACAGCGAAGCAGTGGTTTGAGGGGAAAGCGGGGGCAGGGTGGTGTGGCAGGTTAAATGAAGGTCAGTCCACGGCCTCATTGACTAAACGTCACGTTCGACTTTGACGTTTTTGCCATTATAAAAGATATTTCCTCATGAAACTATGGAACCCGGTAATATAACCCTATATGAAGTAGGCACAAAAAGCAATCGACCGAGTTCCTGTAGCCACAGAAGGGTTCCGACCCGAACCACAACGTCCCGGGTGGCTCACCTTCTTTGCACAAATTTCAAGTATCTTCATTGCTTTGAAGGAGCAGTGATCGCAAAAGCGCAAAAGCACTAGATCTAATGTAGCTTTCCCAGCTCAAAGGAGCGATTTTTGTCACTCCTCGACTAACATTAGTGCCTCTTTCTCGTTGTAGATACTCTTATTGTGAAGGTAACATTGCCAGAAAGAATGGCAAATGTGGTTCCGGTTTCGTTGAGGACGCTCACCCGAATGAACGGCGACAGCTTCAAACTCGTTAAGATGAGACCGCTCGATTTCAATCAGAAGCACAACGGGTTCTCTTGAACTCGACTTCAGGTTGCTTCGTAACCTCACTTATCCGCTGCACACACAACTGTCGGTGTCGGTACCGACGAAATCACAAACGTTTTCGCGCCAGGGCTACAAATGTTAACAATATTACATGGCTCGCGCATTAATATAACCAACAAAATTGCCCGTCATGTTTTTTTCTGGGTTATTTTTCGATAGCGCAACAATAAGGTTTAGGATCTCGATCGACCGCGAGCCGCGAGCACGTTGAAACTGCTCCTCCCGACTGTACTCTCTGACCAGCGCCGCCGCCTGCAAACCAAACAAACAAAACAGACGACGAAGGACAACGTAACGCGTCGTAAACGTATTTTCCAGTGATTTCTGTGCACAACAAATATTGAACTCACGTTGTTTGTGCGTCGACTTGTGGTTTGTAGACTTACAGTGGTGGTTCATTTGTGAAAATTGCTTGCCTCTGTCATCGTATGTACATCAGAGAAACAAGTAACCTTTGCCGAGCTAAAGTGTTGTAGAGGTTATGTACATTTGGAAGTGACATAATCGTTGTGTGCCTGCCGGTGGCTAGGATGTGCTGGTGACAACCGAACCGACGTTTCTTCTGCTGTTATTCACCTGCAGGTAAGCAAATTAACATCATAAGTAGTGTGTTCGAGTGTTCAAATCACACCGTAGTCACAGCAGATAACATTCCCAAATAATGACACACTCTTCTACAAATTTATTTCAATCATAATTCATCTGTATTTTTTGTCACAGTTTATGTCTGAGATATTTTTTTGCAAAGACACAGTAGTTAATATTTGTTAGGTTTTAAGTCATGTTGTCATTAGATCATAAGGAGTGATGTCACTGCCACGCTGACTTTTTACTAATGTTAAAAGACAACTGTTTGCCAAGGTGGATAGACAACGGTGGCGTCACGACCCCGCTCTGAGCGCTCGTGAGCGTAGCCAGGCGTGGCTCCCGCTGGCGCGCTGCGGGATTGCCTACTGCCCAGGGGGACGGGCCGGCCGCGGCGCGGCGCGCTATGGGCCGCTTGGGCTTTTTCGGCCCTGGCGGCCTTCCCGTTCATTTTCATGGATTTTGTATAAGGACATAAATTAAAGGGCTCGATTAGAGGAGTTGATTCAGCTTTTGCCCGACCCGATCCGACCTCTGGTTAGGGAGAAACGGCGATATACGTATTACGCGCAAATGACACGGCTCCGGTATTTCTCTTCTAGCGTCTTTCCTGTTGATTTTACTTGGGGGCTGAAAGCGAGGCGAATGGAGGGCATTCTTTGGGCTTTCGAATGAGCTTTCGTCCGACTCGATCCGACCTCCCGTTTACGAATGGCGTGAACATGTTTGCCGACAATGGCATCGGCGCTCGGCGCAGGAGGCCGTGTCCTCAGCTGTTGAGCGCTGTTGAGCAAGCAGGTGCTTTCCTCAGCATGAATTACATCGGCGAATACAACATGAAGTTATTTTTAAGCAATCAGAATGTCATCCATCGGTTAAAATTTGTGAACACCAACTTTTGAGTCGTCTTGTCATTTTACCCCGTTCATACTTTACCACCCAATTAGTCCGACCAATCAGGGTGTGGGGAATATCCTGACAGACCATACCAAAACAAAATCGGCAGATTTCCAAGGAAAGCTTGTAAACAGAGGCTTACCGTGTATGACAGCATTTCACCGTTGAAACAATGGGTCGAAAGTGTTTCGTTACATTCTGTAATACCGGCTACGATGCCGACAATGAGTTCAGAGCTGCTCAGAATCTACCTAAACTCTCCCTGTTCTCGGCGCCCCTAGTAAGCATTTGTGAAGATGTGAATTGTGGAGAAAGATTTATAGTCCCTAGTCTACAATCACAAACTGACATTATGCTTAGGCTCAAGCTTTTGTTGTAACTCGTTCACTGTGGTCCAGCAATCTTTCAAAGTTGCTAAAAATATTTTACAATTGATAAATCTCACATCTTTTTGTTGCTCAGTATAAGGATCATGTCAGTTCACTACAAAATTATCTTCTGCTTTTATTTTTACTGGCCTATAATTTCTCAACTGTTTGATGGTATCACAGACTTTGAGAGTATCTGTAATATATTCCCTTTCACATAGGACCAGCTAGAACAGTGGAATAAGGTGATACCTCGAGCAGACAGGCCACTCACAACCAATGACGCGATATGTGAACTTCACTTTTACCCCGAACAAATTAAAAAAACTGAGGTACTGAGCCTTCCAGATGGTAAAGTGATTACCATGCAGAGAGCAAAACCAACGCTTGTACAAAATGCAATCCCTATGATTTTTCCAAATTGTGCCAAATACCTCACTAAAAAATTGCCCAAGCCCAGAAATATCAGAGCTAGGTACACGGGTTCACCAGGAAAAAGATGCCAGCCGAAACAAAAAAAAATACAGGACATAAGAGAAGAAATGCATACTGAAAATTGGCTGCCACCTCTACCAGAAACACCACCACCTGAACCACAATCTCTCCCCTCAACAACATATAGGCAAAACGTCCAAGGTAAAGTCAGTTTTGTAGGACTGAAATCTAAGTAAATGGTCACTCCAAACCTTACCACTTTATTCCCCTTCTTGCAGCCCTGGTGACAATCTGTCCGTTGATGTGAATGAGGAGATTCACAAATTTCCTCAAAGAATCCCCTTGCCCAACAAAATGTGGGCAGTGTTTCAGGACAAGGAAGCAACAACATTTGCCCACATGAGCAAACATCACCAGGTAATAGATAAAAAAAATGTGTTCCATTCAAATAGTGAAGAGCCGCATATCTTCATCAATGACAATAAAATAAAATCATCACCTACTTTGGACAACAACATTCTTTCGCTTGTAAATTTAATCAGTACTGTTGACAAATTTTTAATTTGTCCTGGATCAGGCATCAATAATGGTAGGCATAAGAAATGTCTGTTGTATTGGGAAGATGTTTTCACAAAAAAGGAAAGGTGTGAGCACTGCAACTGGCAAAGAAAGAGTCATTTTAAAAAAATTAGAAGGGAAAGAAAAATTAAACTGAAACGTCAGAGAAGTAGGAAAAGGAAGGACTCAAAAATTAAACGACAATCTATTGTGGTAAGGGTGGTTCATTTGTGAAAATTGCTTGCCTCTGTCATCGTATGTACATCAGAGAAACAAGTAACCTTTGCCGAGCTAAAGTGTTGTAGAGGTTATGTACATTTGGAAGTGACATAATCGTTGTGTGCCTGCCGGTGGCTAGGATGTGCTGGTGACAACCGAACCGACTTTTCTGCTGCTGTCATTCACCTGCAGGTAAGCAAATTAACATCATAAGTAGTGTGTTTGAGTGTTCAAATCACACCGTATGTCACAGGAGATAACATTCCCTAGTCCTCCAAATGTAATCTTCGTATGTTCCTTGTCCTCTGCCCAATATGTACCCTCTTTCTGAAAGGGAAGGGGGGGGGAGGAAAGAAACACGCGCTGCGCACATTCAAGACAGCAAAAAGTCAACTATACGTTAGTTGGGGAAACATGTTATGCGCACATAGCACATCCACGCACCCCGAAGTAGGACGAATAAGGACGAAGGGGGACGAAGAGGGGCGAAGTGGGATGAAGTGGGATGAAGGGGGACGAAGTGGGACGAAGTTGGACGATGTGGGACGAACAGCGACGAAGAGGGAC
>NW_026267151.1:3322172-3328259 GCF_000697945.3 Frankliniella occidentalis
AAGTCAGTTTAGTAGGACTGAAATCTAAGTAAATGGTCACTCCAAACCTTACCACTTTATTCCCCTTCTTGCAGCCCTGGTGACAATCTGTCCGTTGATGTGAATGAGGAGATTCACAAATTTCCTCAAAGAATCCCCTTGCCCAACAAAATGTGGGCAGTGTTTCAGGACAAGGAAGCAACAACATTTGCCCACATGAGCAAACATCACCAGGCAATAGATAAAAAAATTGTGTTCCATTCAAATAGTCAAGAGCCGCATATCTTCATCAATGACAATAAAATAAAATCATCACCTACTTTGGACAACAACATTCTTTCGCTTGTAAATCTAATAAGTACTGTTGACAAATTTTTAATTTGTCCTGGATCAGGCATCAATAATGGTAGGCATAAGAAATGTCTGTTGTATTGGGAAGATGTTTTCACAAAAAAGGAAAGGTGTGAGCACTGCAACTGGCAAAGAAAGAGTCATTTTAAAAAAAATAGGAGGGAAAGAAAAATTAAATTGAAACGTCAGAGAAGTAGGAAAAGGAAGGACTCAAAAATTAAACGACAATCTATTGTGGTAAGATAAACATTTTTTCCCATTTCCTTTCTTAACAATAACAAGTAATACTGAAATCATTTTTTTTCCTACTAGATCACAAGAGTGAAAAAGCAGCTGGTTGAGTGCTTTGAAAAAATGAGAACCCTCAAGGAGGATGCAATAAAAGAGATTTTGGAAAAACTTCCTGAAAAGCATAGGCTTGCTGTGGAGACCATTATTATGGCCAGCAAGGTTGACAAAGCCCAAAATAGGAGGTACAAATATGAGTGGCTTTATGAATGCATTCTCCTGAGGATAAAGTCTGCAAAGTTGTACCGGAAAATGCTTAGAGATAACTTTTTACCACTACCTTCTTTTAGAACTCTCCAAAGGTACATAAAAAAACTTAAACCAGCATTTGGATTTCATGAGCCAACATTTAAATTAATGGAGAAGAAAAAACAGCATCTAACAGAGGCCCAAAGGCATGGTAAGTACCTCATTAAAAATTTAAAATGTTTATGGAACATAAAATTCTGCACATTTTCAATAATTACTCTTACAGGTGCTCTACTCATTGATGAAATGGCAATGGATGAAGGACTACATTTTGAAAACGAAACTTTGCAAATGATAGGATTTGTGACATTGGGCTCTGCTTCACCTGAAAATGCTCATCAAACATTGGGAGACCATGCCCTGGCGTTCATTTTTCAACCCTTTCAAGGCCAATGGTTCCAGGCCATTGGCGCTTTTTGTAGCCGTGGAGCTGCTAAGGGTCCTGAACTTGAAAAACTGACAACAGAAGCCATTCTTCTTCTTGAGAAGCACGGATATTTTGTGGATGTGGTAACAACTGATGGGGGTTCCTGGAACCGAAATATGTGGTCACTCTTTGGAATAAGTGAGGAATCAGTCAGCTGCCGTCACCCAACAGCTCTTGAAGAAGATGAAGGAGAAAGTGGTGATCTTGATGATCCCAATAGCATGGAAGATTTGGTTGACCCATCAGATAAACCGACACACAGAAGGCTGCGTTTTTGTTCAGATTTTCCACACCTTGTAAAATCCATCTGGTCTCGGGTGAGGTCATCAGAAATTCTGCAGGTAAATATGTAATTACACAGCTGTACCATACTATCTTTAAATCCAAATAATGTTAACATCATTACCTTATATATTTTATATTTAATTTGTTTATGATTGTTAATGTAGACACCTGATGGAAAGGTGAAACTGGACCATTGGAGGGCTGTAGTAAAGCATGACAGCATAATCCTGAAGCATATAACCAATTGCTGGAAATTAACCGAGGATCATATCAATCCTACTACATATCAAGCAATGAATGTCCAGATGGCATTTCAGGTAAATAACAGTAATTTTTTTCTGAAAAAATAAAAAAATGAAGACCAAATTTAATGTCTTGTATTTTCAGTTTTTTAGTGAGGATGTGGCTAGGGCCATGGAGCACTACAGAGACAAAATGCAAGTCCATGAACTTCATGACAGTCAAGCCACAGTTTCCTTCATAAGGAAGGTAAACAAATTAATAAAGGCCATGAATGCAAAAGATACATGGGACAGCCTGACTGATGAAAATGACAATACTTCAAAACAGGTAACATATATAATTGCTGCTTTTAAAAATTATGAAAGTAATAATGATAAGAAATCTAAAAATTTAATTTCTGTGACAGGCTATTCAAGAATTCATAGAATTCTTAAATAAGTGGAAAGCACAGGTACCACAGGCTGATTTAAGGCTGGCCTGGCAAACCCACCTTGGTCTGATGGTAACGTTGAAAGGTGCCCTAGAGCTTGTCAAGTATCTTGTTAAGTATGTTGGTTACAAGTATCTTATGACAAGAAAGCTTAACCAGGATGCACTAGAGGTAAAGTTAAATAAAAATTAAAAAAAAAAATTACAATTTCACTATGATTATCATTTGATTTGTCTATTTATTCTATGCACTAAAAAAATTACCTTGATTCTCACACAGCACTTCTTTGGAAATATTAGGGCAAACTGTGGGAGCAATGACCATCCTGACCCAAAACAGTTCATTCAAGTGTTCAGGCTTCTCCAGACTGCTTCTCTCATCAAACCTCCTCGTGGCAGTAACGTCACTGGTGGGGAAATGCTGGAGTCCCTCACCAGCCTAAAAGAAGTTATCGAAGAAACAGATATTGAAAAAAAAATTAAATTTGAAGAAATACTGGATAATTTGCTAGATGTAGGAGGAGCCGATGAAATTATGGAGAACCATTTTATACCAGTCAACAGTCATGACCACTCTTACCACTTTAATTGTACTATAGATGAGTATGCATTTGAGATGTTTGCAGGGTATGTGGCTAGGAAGGCCAGATCATTTTCTGTAGCCAAAAAATGTGATGACTGCTTTAAGAGTTTGCTGAGACCAAATGACCTGCCATTGAAAGAAACACAGTATCTCATTGAAAAAAGAAGTAAGGGTAATCTCTTAGTGCCATCAGATTCCTTGAGAGATCTCCTTTACCAAATTGAATCCGTTCTGCTGTCGGTGTTCAGCAAGTGCAAAATGAACAGGAACATCCTTCTCAATGGTTTGTTACTAGTATATTAGTTTTTAATTCTCTACTGCAGTGCACCCTGAAACAAAAAGTAATACAGTAATTCTTTTTTCAGTGCTGGATGAAGTAAAATATGTCAAGTTGGAAAAGCTTGTGGGTTGTGAAGAGCATAAGCAAGATCTTAGCAAAGCCATATTAAGATTTTTCTTGACCACCAGAATGCACTTTGCTTGCAGAAGGTTTATGAAACAAAATAGTGCTGCTGCTACTAAAAAGAAGCGAGGAAAGGCCCTTCTGAAGCAGCTCAAACTAAATGCAGCCCCAGCAGGAGAAAATGGAGTGCCTGAGGAGGAAGCAGTTATCCACAAAAAAATAAGGAAGAGAAAATCAAAAAAAAAGGACAACCCACAAACTGACCAAACTACATCTCAGAGCCAGACAGTTATAGAAGAAAGTGTATGGGACGATATGGGAATCAATTGGGCTGACCTTCCCGATGGGTCCCCAGCCACGACAGACATTACTCTAGAACCCCAAGATAACACCACTAACACCCCAGACAAATCAGCAAGTGACAAAACTGACATTCCTGCTCCCACATCAAAAAAGCAACAGCCCGCCACTAAGGCCAAGCCCAAGGTGGCCAGGCCAAAAAAGCCTAAGCAGTCAAATGATAAGCAAAAGGAAAAATCTACAAATAAAGAAGAGCGCAAGAGGAAACATGAAGAGGCTGCAACCAAAGAAGTTGACAATAATGATGTAAGAAGATCAAAGAGGTCTAGAAAGACACCCACTTGGCAAATGAGCTTCACCAAAGATTTTTAATTAATGAACTAGTATACTTACCTATGGCGTTTTGAATTAATATACATCTTGACAATGTTGAATTGTTCATTACAATTAATTTCATGCTATAAATAAACTTTAACCTACACGACCTACACCACGCCGCCTCGCATCAGCTGAGTGTAGCAACAACAACAACAGCTGAGCGGAGCGCCGGTGGCGCAGCCGACGGCAGGGTCGGCAAACACGTCCATGCCATTCGTAAACGGGAGGTCGGATCGAGTCGGACGAAAGCTCATCCGAAAGCCCAAAGAATGCCCTCCATACGCCTCGCTTTCAGCCCCCAAGTAAAATCAACAGGAAAGACGCTAGAAGAGAAATACCGGAGCCGTGTCATTTGCGCGTAATACGTATATCGCCGTTTCTCCCTAACCAGAGGTCGGATCGGGTCGGGCAAAAGCTGAATCAACTCCTCTAATCGAGCCCTTTAATTTATGTCCTTATACAAAATCCATGAAAATGAACGGGAAGGCCGCCAGGGCCGAAAAAGCCCAAGCGGCCCATAGCGCGCCGCGCCGCGGCCGGCCCGTCCCCCTGGGCAGTAGGCAATCCCGCAGCGCGCCAGCGGGAGCCACGCCTGGCTACGCGCTCGCAGGCTTCGTTTCGCCACCGTTGTCTATCCACCTTGCTGTTTGCAGACTAGTCTGAAGGAATACCAATGATATACAGAAACAATCTGAAATCTTTCTAAATGCTACACCTTTTGCCGTGTTAATAGACTACCTGTTCCGTGTGAAGAAGGAGAGCAAAAAGTTCGGAAGTGCCATTGAAATATTTGCTTGCCATGGTGAATTTTGAAGGAAAGTTAACATTTCTAGTTATATTTAGTCGGAATATACCTCAAAGTGTTAGCATCCTCAAGAAATCTACCTCCCCTGTAGTTAAAATAAGAGCACTTCCGGAGTTTTTGTTCTTGTCATGTGCACGGGACAGGTAGTCTATTTCATTAAACAAAGAATTTTGAGTTACTGCTCAGCATGCTGTGCAGTTTGCTGTGTAACCATGAATAAAGGCTGCACTACTGGGCGGCGGACTCATATCCAAAACACAAACAGGTTTCTGAATAGAGAGTAGCAGCGCAAGCCATTCCAGTTGTACTCAAGACTGTGCTTTCATTATTTATCAACATTAGCCATTGGATGCAGACACTCAAACAGGTGGAAGTCAGAGCGCGGGAGTCGGGGCGAGGGGGTATTCCCCGCGGAGTGCCAGACCAAGCAGGGCGACAACCGTCATCCAAAGCATGCTGACCTGCAACCCCCTCTCCGTGGCCCATCCCTTCCTCCGCGCCCTGCCACGCAGGGGCGTGCCCTTTTGCACTTCGGCATGCCATTCGGAATTCCGTTTGAGTGTATATCGCGTATAAACTACTAGCGCACTGCGGGGGGGAGGGAGGGGGGTCGCTCACGGCGGGAGGGCAGTGTCCTCTTGGGGGTGTGGGGCTGAGGGGGGTGGCGGGCTGGATCTGAGGGAGTCAAAGATACGCCAACTAACTGACAGGCGTTGATGAGGCGGTGGTGTGGGAGGGAGGCGCCGCTGTGCTGGGGTTGCTGTGGCGATGGGTGGGGGCGAGGGCGGGCGGGGCAGGCGCAGTGGTGACTGAGATTGAGCGAGGAGCTCTGCGCAGATTGGTTGTTGGTGAGTACCGGCGCGGCGCGCCGAGGTGCGCCCGACGGGTACCTTGCCTCACACTTGTAGCCTATCAGCGGGGCCAATCTTCTCACCCCACCATCCCCATTATCCCCCTCTCGCCCACCCAATTGCTTCCTCTACCCAGCATGTTCGGAGAACGCCAAATTAAGCCGTCAGAACGATGAACTTGCCCTTACCTCGCGCAGTAGAGTTTGTTTCGGTCCGGACACGACGCGAGTGATCCGTAGGTACCTAAATTATAAACCGTTTATTTTGTGATTTCTCACCGCCCCTTCTCCATGAACGCAAGCACGGTACCGGCTGGCGGTGCCGCATATCGATACAAAAACAACTCGTCGCTCGCGGTTTGGAATGAGGGCGCTGTTTGGCCGACCGGCGGTTGCGTGTTGAACCTGAGCGGGCGGCGCTCAGCCGTCGGCGTCGTCCGCGAGTCCGAACGCGTGGTGGCGCACCCAGGACCCCGCCACCCAGCCGATGTTCGGTGACAGGCCGGGGGGGAGGGGG
>NW_026267151.1:3328679-3329996 GCF_000697945.3 Frankliniella occidentalis
ATGGAGGGTCGGGGGCGACCCCCACACCTGCAAGGCTATTTGTCTTCGAGTAATTATACCGGGGAAAGGGCAGGGGGGCGTCGCGTCGCATCGATGGCTGTATGAAAGCGGGAGCGTGGCGGAGGCGTTGTAGTGCGGCGTGTGGCGTCATCGGGCGCCATGCAAAAAAACGCGGCGGCGTAGAATTCGCGATTATTAACGTAATAACGCCCCTTCGGCTGCACGCTTATTGGCCGGCGGGTCAATCTACTGAGCAGTTGCATTGTCGGTGCCGGGACGCCACTGGCACTCCCCTTTATGAAACACCTTTTGAGTATTTGAGTCGAGTACCGAGCTATAACGACGAATATTGGTGAAAAACGTGAGAAACGCTTGATGCTGTGGCTGATATTCGCGGCCGTTTTCTTTGAACAGCAGACGTTTCCCCAGTTTTTCCAGTTTTATCTTGCTCGCGCGGCGAGCTACCCATCTCCCCCCCCCCCTCTCTCCCTCCCCCTCTATCCGTATCTTGCCTCCCCCCCCTCCCCTTTCTCCTCTCCCTTCTCTCTCGCCATTAACGACCGTCCGCGACATCATTTTAGAGGCCTCGTAAACTTCAGATATGCGCCCGACGATACTCTTGTGTGCTGGAGTGTTCCTGCAGCGCCATTACCCGGTAGCACCTGGGAATATTTTTCCTCGGATTTTTGGAATGTCTGCTAGTTTTGTAGTTACTCTCGTTCCTCGAAAGTACAGTACACATGGTTTTGCCGCCTGCCGCCTATAATCCTTTAATCATACAAAGTGCGAGACTCCGTAAAATGCGGGGCACTTAAAAGGCACTATTATGGCAGGGGGCGGCATTTCAGCGGGCTCGTCTCTAAGGCCACGGCTAACAGAAAACAAAAAAGAAAAGGCACGTCGCTTGTTGGCGGCCCCCTGCCTGCTTCCCGGCCAAGAACAACCGTTGCTCGAAGAGGCGCGCGCTTATTTTTTTTCCGTTCTCCAGTATTTTCCAGAGGCCGGGGCGTGCGGCTCGCCCTGCCTCGCGTGCGCCGGCTCCAGGACGGACCGGGAGGGCGCCGCGTCCCCTCCGGCCCGGGAGGCAAAGGATAACGCACCATTAGCAATTTAAACAATATTTTCCCCTGCGTTTGCGAAACTGCAATTTGCATGGGGCCGGGCGCATAACCATGCCGCGCGCGCCGCCTCCGCCAAGAAGCACTGCGTCCCTCGGAAAAATGTAAAAGAAGAAGCGCGAGGCCCTCTGCCACGGGCAGGAAGCGGAGAATGCTGAAAATGAGGACCCTGGACATTCCTGATCAACCCAGCCCCCCC
>NW_026267151.1:3330531-3333632 GCF_000697945.3 Frankliniella occidentalis
CGTGCACCTTCCTCGCTCCTTGAGGAGGTTCTGGAACTTAATTTTTGCTACTTTCATTGTGTTATTCCTACCTTACGTCTTATTTTGCCTATAGAGATTCAAGACGCTACTTGTATCTTGTATAAAAGCATTGAAAGTGCATTTTGAAAATTGTCCCTTATGTTAAAATGGAATTTGTAATCCTAAATGTGTTTGTGGAGGGCTGGTTCTCGTACTTGAGTTGCGGGCGGCACATGCCCCCGTGGCCGTCCTCCTGACAACCTTTGCCATGTAAATGTTGCCCGAATAAATGTGAAGTAAAGCGAGGCTGGGCACACCCTGACTGAGGCCTAGGTGGCCTTTTGTGGGCGAGGGGCGGGCGGCCAGAGCGGGCCGCCAGAGCGGGCCGCCGCCGCCGGGGCCGGCACCAGGAATGGGTGCAAGCCATTTGCATGCCAAGCAACCTACGCACCGTGAGATGTCTCGGGTTTACCGCCCGTGCTTGTAATTTGGAAGGGTGCGAAGAGTGGGGAGACACACCACGACCCTGCTTCCATAGCGGCAAGGGGTCGCGCCGGGGTCAAAATGTGTAGTTCCTATGGGGAAAGTCGCCGAGAGCAGCACGAAGAAAGTGCATTTTGTCACGACTCCACGAGTTTAATAGGTTGACAAACTTTTTTTGTTTTCGGTTAAATGTTCGTTTCCTGCGTTTCCCCTTTAATTTGATACTTTACAAATGATTTTTTAAACGTGACAAACACGAAAACAACATATGGAGAATGTTAATGTTTCAAAAATACAATACATTAGTCGCAACAACTTCACCAAAGATTAATTTTCTTACAGTAATGCACTATGATGTGAAGCGAGGGGTGTGGAACTGGACACAATATGTGTACATCGGGAAAAACAATCAAAAACAATCATGAAACAATCACACACAATCGTAAACAATCACACACAATCCGAAACAATCACACACTATCCGAAACAATCACACACAATCACGAAACAATCACACACAATCACGAAACAATCACACACAATCTAAAACAATCACACACAATCATGACACAATTTTTAAAATTATGTCCCAATATTGACCCAACAATCTGAAACAATCAGAGACAATAATCGACACAATCATAAACAATCACACACAATCATGACACAATTTTTAAAATTATGTCCCAATATTGACCCAACAATCTGAAACAATCAGAGAAAATCATCGACACAATCATAAACAATCACACACAATCACACTCAATCTGAATCAATGATTGTCTAGACACAATCATGTGTACACTTTTTTGACCAGTTCCACACCCCTCGATGTGAAGGGATGCAAACTTGACATTTTGGGGTACATTTCGGTGCCCACATCCCGCAAACAGCTATCGTAAACAAAGTTATGCATGGGATAACTTCAATTAAAAAATTTGAAAAGTCAATTTCAAATGTTAAGTTATTCCATGCATAACATTTTTTACACCGGCCGTTAACGAGATACGGACACCAAAAATCCCCCAAAATGTCAAGTTTGCATGTCCTAGTGACAGTTTTGTAGTGTTCGTAATCTACGAGGTATTCTATTCTCGGAAACCATTAGATCATATCCTTACTCCTTCTTTTCGCAGTTTCGCCTGTCCATTCCCCTTCTGCCCGCGCCCATGCAGTACGCGTCGGCCAAAAAGGACATCTGACTCATCGGAAAGTAGTAGAGACGTCAGGAGCAGGGGGCCCCAAACCGACCTAACCGCGCACAAATTTAGTGGGCCAGTGCCTCTGGTGGAGCGAGAGAGAAAAGCCGAGAGATGGATGAGAGTGTGTGGAGCGGAATGAGAGCGAGAGAGAGAGGGGGGGAGGGGGGCGCCTGGGGGTTGGTGAGAGGTTGGTGAGAGAAAAGGGGTTAAGATGGGGGTCTAGCCAGCTAAGGCAGCAGGCACGGAAGTTGTCTCGTATATTGCTTTATAAATCAGCGGGGCGGGCCGAACTGTTGTAGCAATAGAGCGCGTAGTGGAGAGCGGCGCGGCGCGCGTCTGGAGTAGAGCCGAGCGGGGCCGCGCCGGGCCGAGCAGAGCAGCCGTTCAATAGGCTCGCTTGCACCTTGGAGATTGCCTCCATAGTTTCCGGAAAGCTGCGCGCACTCGCACACACACACACGCACACACCGAGGGCGTGCTTCAGACTCCCCACCCCCTCCTCCCCGTCCCCCCTTTGCTCTACTCAGCGAGCGACTTCAACAGGTCATTCATTCCAGGAGGGGAGCCTCGAGATGCTCGGATAGCGCCTCTTAGCCAATATACACAACCTGTTGCAAATCTCTCGCTTGTTTTGTGAATGTTTTTTTTTAATCAGGGTTTTATAACGTTTTATGTAATAGGAAAAAGTAATAGTGCACCCATGGTATACCGTGTTGCGGATGATTTGATTAATATTCACGGTTGGCCGGTTTTAAAAGTCAACTGCTCAACTGATTTCCCTGTTTTCCAAGCCGGCTTGGGGTTGAATGTGATTGCCATTGCTGCATGCTTTGTGCAATCTTCTGTTAACAATACTATGTGTAGCGTACGATGAAGTGTGCGAAATTAAAGGAGTTGAGGGAAGTCTTTTGTTCCACGCGCCACTGGCACCGCTGGCAACCACCGGGCTGTTCTGTGAGGCGTAATGGGACTTTCGGGGGCCGTTCTGTTCTATCGATGCACTCACAGCAGTCGCCGCCCCCGAACCGAACCTTCCACCGCGCCAGTTGGCAAGCGTGGCTCTCATTCATTCGGCAAGGTGAAGGTTAAGGCAGCATACGTTTCTTTCTCGACCCCAATTGTCTACAATGGCTTTCCTACAGGACTTTCCTGATTTTCGTTGTCTTCTACTTCTGCATCCATCCAATTTTGAAATACCGATATGTTTTCAAGCCTTTGAAATCGATCTTTGCACGTAGTTTAAATGGTTAAAAACTAAAGGCTTCTCAACAAAAAAGCAAAAAACATTTTTAACAATGCACACACTCAAAATAAAGAATTGGTGTTCCAATAACGACCGTCGTGTTCTTGTTCTTGTGGCCGGGTTGTTGGTCCAAAGACACGATGCTGCTAAACCTATGACACCAACACCGACCA
>NW_026267151.1:3334052-3343841 GCF_000697945.3 Frankliniella occidentalis
GTGTTCCAATAACGACCGTCGTGTTCTTGTTCTTGTGGCCGGGTTGTTGGTCCAAAGACACGATGCTGCTAAACCTATGACACCAACACCGACCATGTCGTTGAGCCAGCATGGTCGTTGAAATAGCATCCTATGTTCCTGAAGCCATTCCAAGGACAAAATGTTGTTGGTCCAGTGTCGTTGGAACAATGTACAATGACATTTTTTTTTTTTTTTTTTTTTTTGCGTTCAGATGTCGAAGGTCTGACACCGCGTCCAAACAGCGATGTCCACCCGTAGAGTTAGTGACTCTTGTTGGAGTAGCGCGCATGACGCGCCACAACCGACGCCATCTAGCGGCGGGTGGCTGAACTCGGTCGGTGCAGAGAGGCCCTTCTCCGGTCCGCCTCCATGGCCCTCCTGTGCGTTGACCTAATCACGGGCCCGGGCGTGATGCGCTAGACGTGGCGCCAGCGCTATTCCTAGATTCCAGGTACAGGGTGGGTGTTCTAACCGTACTTTTGTCTGGTACTGTACAGGCGTGTGGACGGGTTGCACACTTGCACGCGGGCGAAAAGGCGCGGAAGTGAGAGTGATTAGGCAAGCCTGCACGCACGCCTGCATGCGGTATGGTACAACAACAACAACAACAACAACAACAACAGGGACGGCTTAGAACACCCACATTGTACACTGTAAAAAGCTAACGGTGAATTTCACCGTAAGCTACGGTGAACCCCTGCAGCACCGTAGCCTACGGTGTATGTCACCGTAGGCTACGGTGAATATCACCGTAAGCTACGGTGAAATTCGCCGTAAGCTTTTAACAGTGTAAGCTGCACCAATCTCATGCGGAATCAAAGGAGCCAACAAAACTCAGTGCTTGATAAGCACAGTGTTTGTCAAAGACGTTGTTCCCACATCTCCGCGCGCGGTCGAGTTTAGTGGAGAACTGTACATTTTACTTTTTCAATGTACTTAATTGAATTTCATAAAATACTTCTAATTTTAGCAGTAAAAATATATCATATCGTAAATCAGCAAAAGAGAAAACCGCCATTCCAGAGCCGACTTATCTCTTCGCATGTTTCATCAAAGTGTTGGCTTTTAAAAGGTAAACAGTGGTTTAGACAGTGTTAAATGTACTTGATGCGCGAACATGTTTTTTTATGGCGAACAATAACTGAAAATACAAATATGTTATTTAAACTATGTTCTTGCCTCAGCGCACTGTTGGATTTCCAGTAAAAGTTCTGTTTTGTCCAAATCAGTAAATTTTGAAATGACAATATAAAAGTTCGCTGAACGATTCCAGAGAGCTTTTGAACGACATTTCACTTTACAGACTATGTGTTTATTTTACTTTATGCTATATTGCAATCAGCGTTGTCACATATAACGTCCATAGTTAAATAAACTTAACAAATATGCACACACACACACCCTCATACACTCTGCTGCTAGTGTCTAGCTTACTTACCCTTACGACGCGTGAGGTGGCGGAGGAGGGGAGAGCGCCCTTAACGGGACTCCCGTTCTCATGGAGCTGGCCCGTTATGTCTGTTGGTCAGCTAAACGTGTCGTTGAGTTGGTCATTTAAACGGCCTGGCAATGGCTGGTTTGGGTGGTAGTGGTAGAGCCCTCCCTAGCAGAGAAAGTGGCTAGTGGCGAGCTGTGGGCTGGCAGCCCAACTGGAACCCATTTGCACTATAATTATGGCTTTGTTTTAGGGTAAAAGCTTCATTTGAATGCCACGCGCCTCGGTGGTGGTGCAACTAAGAGGGTGCCCACCTCTACTCGCGAGCCCGAGCCTCGCAAGGCATCTGCAGCATGTTTTAACTTGTCCCAGCCTTCGGGCTGCGTTCAAAAAGTGTCCCATGTCAGTGTGCCGCACCGCCTCGTGGTGGCAGACACTGGTAACCGTCAACATCGAGTACTGACCAACGAGTACAGAAGACGTCCATGCAAATGTGGAGGCCGGGGTGATGAGTGGTGATGAATGGGGCCCTCCCCGCGCCCGTTACACACGCACTTCGCCGGGCCCTTTACTCATTTCCCAAGTTAAGCCTCCGCCAGCGCGTCCCACGGCCCATTTCCCTACCACCGGCCGCGCCGCGCCAGCAGCCTATTTGCAGCGGACTTGCGGCCATCCCGCAGATGGTATGAGGGCATCCCAGGCCCAGGCCAGGGCCCCCCGTTATACTCCGTCAGGAAAGTTGCCGAAATGAAAGAGGGAGGGGAGGGAGAGGGGGGGAGTAAGCATTACGCCCATGACAACCGTATCCACCCTACGCCGCGGCGTTGTGTATTTTAAAGAACTTGAATACATACATGGGCTTTGTAGGTCAAATTGCCTATCTTTAGGCGGCCGTCCAGTGGACCACAAAGCGGTCCCCCCGGACCCCCGCCCCCCCTCTATTTCTCGCCTGATCCTATGTCGAGTGTTCCTCGCTGCTGGATCCTGCTGAACACATACTATAGTATAGTTATTATTCTATTTCCAGTTAGTGGAGAAGTATGGGACAGGGTAAGGTTCTACCGTTCTACCGCCACTGCCCGTATCTGCGCTGGGGCAACCCTACCGGAGTTCCTGGGCCGGGTACGGTTGACCTGGGACACTGAGGGCAACTCAACCCGAATTCCTGAACCGATTACCTGTTGATATAAATTGTCTCAATAATTTTGGAACATGCAGAATTTGACAAATATTTTGTACAGCTTTGTTGTCCAATATCTGATGAAAAAGTTTGTCATTGTGGGCGATATCTTTGTCAGTCACGGAATATGAAAATGTCACCAACAATTATAATCGCTGAGCGAAGCTCAGTCCAAGTCGCTGAGGGGTCAGGCGATGTCTCCGTCGTGAGTCTGTCTGTCTGTCTGTCTGTCTGTCCGTGTCTGCGTTCCTCTTTTTCTGAAAAACGGCTGCACCGATGACAAAATGGAAGTTTGCTTTAACATCGACAATTTAAGGGAGACTCGGTGTCCCCTTTTCGTTCGCTACGGACTAATTTGAAATACATGGTCCTTTTCCCCCCGGAGGTAGCTTCAGATGTTGTTGTTTTGGTGGTGGCAACACTGAGTGGAAAAGAGCGCGAACACGCAAATGGCTCCTTGCACCCACTTCGAGACTTTCTGATTTTCTCACACGTGATCATAATGTCAGATGGTCAAACCGAGTGTGAAATTATTAGTTTTAGAGTTGCGGAACTCGACTTAAAAAGTTTTGCTGGTGTCCGGTGAAAAGGAACGAAAGTCATATTTTGAATGGTTTACGTATTTACGTACGTAAGTTGGAGGGGAGGAGGGGGTTCAGGGTTTGGGAGAAATGTGCAAAGGTAACTATTGTTTCGGAGTCATCTTGACAAAAGAAAACGAAAAAGTTTTATGCTCCAAGACGATCGGAATCGAAATAGCAGAGTTATGTTCAAATGTTCAATAAAGTGTTCAATCGCCCCTAGCGGCCAAACGGTGCGTCGGAGGTCAATTCTGACGGCAGTTTTCGCCCGTAACCCAACGGGTTTACGGGCCGTATCTCGCCGAGAAGAACAAAATGCACCCCTCGAACGTTCAATTTGGACTAATTTGGCCATGGCAATCCGCCCATCGTTATTTGAGGGCTAATAACTTCTCCATTTCGACTCTGATCGGCTCTGAGCATAAGACATTTCCTTTTTAATTCCGTAAAAGGAATCCAAATCTTGTATTACACTTTTAATTTTGTAACTTCTAAAAAAATCCTAATTTTCAATTTGGTTATTTTAACAAAAAGGAATGGTGTTTACTTGTAGAATGATTGGAAGTCACCTAATCTTTCAATAGGACTTGTCAAAACGATTGTTAAACACACAACTTATTTTCACAATAGCCATGGACTTGCAAGGGACCGAACAATATTTTAGCCAATATCGTTAACTCAGGTAGGACAGGCCCATCAAAATCAGAGAAAGGTATATCACTTTCTTAAATTGACTAGCTTTGTCTGGAGTCACATTATGTTTAATGATATCCAATAAAATGGTGGGAGCATTTAAATTAAACTCTATGATACGATACATTATAGAACTTAAATTAAATATACTTCAGCGAGTTGTGATCCTTCAAATGCTTCGGAGAGATCTGATAAAAATGAATAAAAGAGCGACAAGTTATACTTGTCGTAGGTGAGAAGTTTAAATGTATTTTGAAATTATATTAAATATTAGGGTATTTTATTTCACTTCAACCAGAGGCAACCCAATAGAATTTCACCTTTCACAAATAAAATGAATTGAATAAAATGGGAGCATCAAGCATCATGTGGCATTACAGAAAAGGGTAAATTGAGTAGGGGGAGGGCAGTGGGGATAGGAAGGGACAGTAGCAGACATGTTCTGTATGTGAACTTCAGGAACGCATAAATTTAAGCCCCCCCCCCCCCCCCCTCTTTATCCAGCCACTGTTACAGTTGTGTGTTTACCAGAACAAATCAACCATGTATTTTGATGAATAGAAACCAGACTTCCCAGTATCAAGCTTTTCTAGTGGACTTCCAAATCTATTATATTGCATAGTAATTAATCAAGTTCACTACTCACTAAAAGTACCTGTTGTAGAGAGAGAGGTGCAAGGGATTTGAACTCTAGTTGAATACAGCGACCCAACCAGACCAGCCCGCGGTTTAAGGTTCGGCTGGTCCCTCCCCCCATCTCTCACGTTCAAGGAGCAGAATCGGTTGCCTACCTACTAGGCGGACCCTCATTCATTATAGTTTTGTTCTATATTTGTTACGTCTTCTGTTATATTAATGCACTTCGCTCAGCTACCCCGTGCATAATGTTAACGCACGGGGCCCTACGTATTACTTTGAAAGATGTTGTAAAATCAGTGTGACACAGTATGTCACAAAATATGTTGAAAAAAAAAACAGAATTTTATTTTAGTGCAAAGCTCTGCCAGAACGTAGTGTCGTCCGTTGTGTGCTGTGTAACTCTGCGTTGAGCCTGGGAGGCAGACGACTGTCAGCCAAGACGCCGCCGCGTGGGGCTGGGCGGGGCCGGGGTCTCATTCGCGTCCCGCTGACGGTGTTTCCCTGAGGGGTGCCGTACATCCTCTGCCGTGGCTTCTGCCTGTCACCACTCATAAACCGAGCAATATTTTTGCTCCTGATAAGACAAGGAATCCCACGGGCCTCCCTGCAGAACAGGAAACACAGCAGAGCACTACGGCAATTTTAGTAGAAAAGGAAACAAAATTTGCTTCTGGAAAAATGTTTTCTTCATATCTATGTTTTGGCAAACCGATGGTAGTACATGTTTTTTATTTATTTTCTTTGGAATAAGAGTGTGTGAACTTTTCTGTATTAAATTGTAAATGTGTACACGCCGATTTTTTTTACTTGCAGCTTGTTCTATAGAATAAAGAAGATGGCTAATTATGGATTTCAGAATACCTGTACGAGTCTTGTGTGTGCCTACTGCACACACTAATAGATTGTACAACTCGAGGCGTAGATCACTTATGTACTCATGTGTACAAGCAAAGTGTACTCCTACTTGTAGTCGTTGTGCCAGTCTGCACTGAAAGTGTACCGGGTGATTCAGAGGGTTTGCCTACCCAAGGGACTATGGCCAGATGGCCAGAGCAGGAAGGCAAACCCGCCAATACTTGCGTCTTCTCTGAATCACCCGGTACTGGTCTGTTTTCATAGTGTATGTACTCATATGTACTCATGGTGTACTCATTCTGTGCTCTCCCGTTTTTGCGATGTACTCATCCCGTATTCAGCCTGTACTAATGCAGTTTTCAGTCTGTATTCTGTATGTACTCATGCTAAATCAGGTGTACTCGAGTATACTCATGTTGTACTCAATTAAACTCAACTGTACTCGGGTGTATTCACGACTGCTCGTACCCTGAGTACAGCGCATTTTGTACTCAATGCACTCCTGTAATCCAGCCCCCTGTGCAGCTGACGTTCACATGCCAGTTCGCACGCTACGTTCCACGCTTTTAAGTGTTAGTCTGAATTTGAATTTAAAAAGAAAATCTTACACAGTAAAGTTAAGTTAAACACTTTAAAGTGTTCAAATTTAGTGTTGAGCACTCTTTAGATATTCAAATTTCCAGTCCATCATCGAAGAGCGTGCACCATAGAGTTGAACACTGCCATGTGCATGCCAGTTGCACACTTGTAGATTCAGAGAAACGATATCCATCTCTTAAATTATTCCGTTGCGAAGGGCAACCGGGCGTTCTCGTTGTAAAACTCATCATCATCTGTTTGATTACCATCCGCCTGCTGCACGCGCGGATGCACCCCGCCTTGCACCCGAACGGTGGTGGTATGAGTGCAGGCGAGAGCGAGAACGCAGGACTTCCGGATGGCTTCCAATCTTTCCCTTCATCTTCCTGTCTCCTACTGCACCACTGGTCAGAGAAAGAAGATGATACGAAGGAGATAGCTAACAAAGCTTTATGGGTTGGCTGTCCCAGGGTTGTCGGAAAATAAGGTTTACGTGCCTCGGGAATTTTGAATTTTCGAAATATTCGCGTATGGGGCCAATGAATCCAACGATTAATTTTATACTTTTTGAGTCTTCCAGTCATATTCCTGACTCGCTCTTCTGTTGGAGGAAATCCGTGCGCGGGTTATCAATCTCTATACCAGTCGCAAGTCGCCCGGGCTGATACGCTGTGTCGGAGCTGCAAGCGCGATGGAGACCCGTCCGCAACACAGAAATGTCGGGGTGTTTCTTCTCCAGAAAACAAGTAAATTACTAAAAATAAACTCCTGCTTTTCACAGCAAAAATGTGTATGTTTTAACAAAATGATACCATTTTGTCAATTTTTGAAAAAAAAGTGATCACATGTGAATATTCCCATTTTGCAAGGAGCGCTCAAAAGTGCTGCCTACCATGCAATCGAGAAAAGAATGTCAGTGGTTATTTCGGGAAGCGGAGAGTTATTAAGTTCACTCCCACCCACACACACACTCACATGTGCCAGTCAAACAAAATGTCAGTGGCGGAGTCAGACTCCTGCGAGGTGGGCTGTGCCGCCGGGCAGGCATGTGTTGCGGGCCGGCCTACCCTGCCGTCTGCAGGGGCTACAGCTGGCAGCTGTTGTCACTGTAACCCAGTTCTTTACTCGTGTTACTAGCCTTAGTCTGGACCAGGCACTCGCATAGTTATTTAAATTGTGTTCTTCATCTATCTTAAACCTAGAATACCTATGTCCTCGTCATTTACACTCAGTTTAGTGCTCCATCAACACGTTTTAGTGTAACTAGTAAGCTTAAATTCACTCAGTGGATCCTTCGGACGAAATGAAATGCAACCTACTTATTTCATCGTCACTTATTTATTTATAAAATTTGAAGCAAATCATGACTTGGACTTTAACCCTCTACACTCCTTAACTATCGAAACATGCTATAACCATTGACTAAAGTAAAATTGAATACGAATCCTTCCACCCTCTCGCGGTCACTGCTCGGGATAACGGCGCTGACTCGGCAGACGCACTGTGGTTGGACTCGCCGCGCCGCGCTACGGCTGAAATAACAAGACAACTTAGGGTTATTTTCTCTCGTAGTTCGTCAGACGATTTCTCCTCCGTCTCTCGTAATTGGACGAACAGCGACATATAAAGCCCGGGGCAGCATCCGCCTCTCAGACCCGTCCTCTAGTGCCACCCCCGCTCCCACTTTCTGTTCTGTACCCCCTTCTACACACTGATCCTTCCAGAGCCCCCCCCCCCTTTCCCCTCACGACACGAGCTCCCGGTCGCCTTCTCTCTGCCTGCTAGCGGCCACGCTGACAGATGCATGAGAGTCAGTCAATTAATTGTGAGATAAATATGAACGACTTGAGATTGTTAAGTGTATTTCCTTTGCAAATTTTAGAATGCAGTGGCAAATTTACAATAAATACCGCGTGAAAGCAAAAAGTAGTGCAAACAAATACTTCCTATTTTCCAAATTTCGTTTTTTAACATAGAGCTGCAGAAAACAATCAGTAGGTGCGGTCCGTTATCTGTTACTGTCATAATGGCCTATCCAGCCATAGCGCGTGGTTGCGGCGGCAGCAACGGCGCGCCCGAACAGTAACCAAGGCTAACAAGATCGACCGTGGCCCCTTTGCTTTTTGCGGGGTTGGAATATCTAAGGTCAACATTCACGTTGACTATCAGGTTGTGGGGGGTACGGATCTTGGACCGCCCCATCCCTGTCCGTTGTCTCCATATTCCCTCCTCCCCAAATCTCGTAGCCCTCTCCAAATTTCCCTCTCCGCCCCCCCCCCCCCTCCTTCCTACTTCCCTGCCCACAATCCAATCTCTTAGTAAACCCTTTTCTATGAAGGCGAAGGCCGGACCCCACCACCTCCCCCGCCTTTTCCAGATCAGAAGAAGTGTGTTGGTCTGCTGCATCGTGAATCCCATAGATCTGCAGAACAAAGTGATTCGCCTCGCCTAAATTTCCACAGCTTAAAAATTGTGATTTACCTAGCCGCTGTTTTTGTCAATTCTACGGTAGTGCTTATTCAAACAAAAAATCAAAGAAATCGCAATATGTTTACACTGTGAAAAATATCCTCGTAAAATTACAATTTTCTTTGTGATTTTTTACTTACATAACATTTTGTAAATTAGCGACAGCCCATTCTTGCTTGTCGAACAATTCCAAGTCATACGAAGTGTTTGTAAATTTATAATTTCAAAGCATTCACCTGGTCAGCGACAACAATCGCAACTGTCTCAACTCTCAAATGAAGCGTAGTTTGCAAATACTGAAAAATGTACCATGATATATGTATCGACAATTTTTCGCAGTATCTACTAACTGCGCTTCATTTGCAAATTGAGACTGTCTGATTTATAACTAGAACGTCTCAACCCCTTAACGGGAGGGGTTCTCTCCTCTTTATTCACTTCAATCTCCGTCAAGGTTTTCAATGACATCCCGCGCACGTGTCTATTTTTCCCCCCATCCGCAATGGAAAAATATCCAGTTAGTTAACTTTCCTCGTGATTCTTAATGATTTACACCCAGTCGTCGATATTCCCCCGTTATATTGGCTCAACGGCGGTGGGAGGCGGCAGGTGGCGTGCTTTACACGCGGCATATAGCGGCATGCGGGGACGGCGGCGGCGGGAGCGACGCTAAAAAGAGGAGAAAGGGGAGCGGCAGGGGTTTGATCCGGGCGGTGGCGGCGCGACAAATCCGCCGGGCAAACACGCAGGCATGAATGAATCAATGATTGCGCAATGCACAACCGGGCCGGGCTGTGCAGTCCGGGGCCGGCCGACACACCACTGTGAATAAGAGGCTCCGTGTTGTGTGTTTGCTCAGCCCTTATCATCTCCCAGAGAAAAGAAGGGGGAGGGGAAGCGAAAACAGAAAGAGAGGGTAGAGGGAGAGAGAGAGAGAGAGAGAGGAGAAATCGGGAGTGGAACGGAAAATAAAAGCTCCCGCATCCGGTGAGTGTATTTGCGTGTCTGTGTTCGCGGGAGAAAACAAACACACGGCGCCGAATGAAAATCTCTGTGCCTACAGGATTTGGGGGAGCTTCGATCGCGCCCGGCGCGGCGCGTCGGGGAAAATGCGCATAGCATTCTCCCAATTACGTTTATACGCCTTACCTTTTCTCCTTCTTCCCCGAGACGCGACCGTGCCCGCCACCCCCAGCCCTAGCCGCCGCGCCGCCCACGCAGCCCCGCCCCATACTTAAACCTTTTCGGCAAACAGGAGGGAGATCCAGCGTAATGGACATGATGTCGCCCATCCCTTTGAAGCTGTATCTGTTTGCGAAGCTCTGCGCAGGGGTGGG
>NW_026267151.1:3343891-3345772 GCF_000697945.3 Frankliniella occidentalis
TGGAACTGGTACAAATTAGTCGAAATAAGCGTTTTCTAATGCTAGAAGACCAAAAAAAAAAATCAAGTATTTTGGGAATCATGTGTACACATCAAAGGGGAGTTATTTGCCCCCTCGGAAACAGTGCAGGAAAAGGCAAACCAAGTGTCGAAAGTTGCACTCTAACTGGTGTGCTGCTGCCTAGATGGTTTTTTTGTTTTTATACCAAATGGTTGATCATGTTTTATCGCAACAACCAAACTTCTTGCTTGCATGGGGGGCACAGACCGCGCTGGAGGCGTGCGGCACACGCGCGTCGGGCAACTGTCAGTATGGGCCGAAACATTTCTGGAGACTTTTGGATTGTCGCTGACATTAAAGATCCCAAAGGCAGGCACGATTAAATGTTCAGTCACCTGTAAGATAGTTACAGTTTGGAGTGCGTCCTGACTATGGGCGTATTTAGGCCCACAGTCTCTGCTTTAAACTAAAGGTGCTTCGGAATATTTCGGTAAAAATCTTATATCTTCCTTAAAATTTATTGAATTTATGTCGGGGCAAGAAGAGTTCACCCCCTCAAGTTATTTTTTTCCCGCGTTTTTTATTAAAGAAGATGCGCGACACACAAACTGGATGTTAATTTCCGCCTCCAGGGCCGAGCGTAATAATTATTGCGGAAAATTAGAAAAGAAGAGTTGCTGTGGGTGGGGGAATGCCGTGGTCTCTGTGTACGTGAGGGCGAAAGGGAGAGAGACAGAGAGCGCACGGGAGGGTGCGGTGAATGGGACCGCACCGCACCGCGACTTTATTTTTATTTCCTAATTAAAATTATTTGCAAGTAAATTACAGAGCAGCGGGCCTCTGGTAGGCGGAGGCGCGACACGCTGTAATTGCGATGAACACTAAACGGGTTGAGGAGCAGGGAGGCCGCGCCATCAAAATACAATGCATTTTTGTCGTGCGCGCCGAAACGAGGACGCGGGACTCAGCACCGCGGCCGGCCACTCTGCGCCAGACCGCAAGGAGAGCAGAGCAATATCAGGTGGGTAAATAAAGCAAGATGCACAGCGTAACTTGTAATTAACACGGGTGTTTGTTTTCGTTTTAGTTTCGCCGAGAGCCGAGAGCGCGGTGCCGGCTGTTTTGGACGCGCGGATCTTTTTGGTGAGTTTTGTGGGGGCAGCTGTGGGTGGGGGCGCTGCTGTAGTCCTTGTGGTTATCTGCGAGTAGTTGGGGCGTGGGCAGCTGTGATGCATTAATATCAAGCTGCCTACGCAAAAGTTATAAAACAACTAAATGATGGAAAGTTTTTAAAAGTAACAGCACTGTGCAACAACGGTCAGAAAACAACTAATTGATCAAACAATCATTATAATTTCAATTTCCAAATAAAAGCCGCTCTTCCATCAGTTTTCACTTCACCCCCTTGCTTATTTCCTTACCCTTGTGATCAGCATGTCGGAATAAAGCCTTGTTGCAGACAACTTAGCCCGCTACTCTGCAAAAGCGAACCGTAAAGTATCGAAATTCTTGGTACTTTCCGAAGCGCGCGATCTGCTTGCCATTACCGGGAGTGCTACCCGCCGCGCCACGCCACGCCACGCCCCCGCCTCTCCGGCTGAAATCCGATACTAATCAGGAGTACAGCGGCGGGCAGCCTGTTCCAGCGCGGGGAGTCAAGCCGGCGAGACTTGATTAGTCGGGAGAGGAGGAGAGAGAGAAAAGTGATAGAGGAGGCGGAGGAGAGAGAGGGACGGAGGGAAAGAATGGTGCTAATCAGAGACCGGCCAAGCAATCGACCGTCTCAAATCTACTCGCTCTCTTCCCCGCTATCATCAACCCCTCCTAGGACCTCCAGCTCTCACTTAGTCCGTTCATTGTTTTCCGACAAAATTCCCCGCT
>NW_026267151.1:3347049-3348664 GCF_000697945.3 Frankliniella occidentalis
CGGGTAGGCTGGCCGGGCGTGAACGCCTGCGCTGCGGCTTGCCCCGGCAGCCCGTTGGCCAGGCTATGACCCCGTCCAGCTGCGGCCAGCGGGCCGCAGGTGTGTCGCTGCACCGGGTGGTGCTCGACCGCTAGGGGGGTTGGGGGCCGTGGGGGCGCAGGGCGTCAACAAGCCCTAACTCTGGGGGACGGCGGCTGTCTGGCGCCATGATAGTAGGACCTAAGATGGAGAACCGGCTTGGCGCCCCGATCCGCTACGCCACTGCGCGTTGCGACGTGTAACTCCCGTTCAAGAGAACTTACACACAAAAGGAAAACTGTTTTAGAATCTAGAATGTCTGCTGATTTGCCGCATATAAAAATAATTGTCGAACAACAGTCTAGAAGTGGAGATATGGAAGCTCAAAGTTACGCCGCCGCTGTCGCGGAGGCGGCGCCTCTGAGCGCCACCGCCTGCTGGCAAGATCTTAGCCGTTCCGGCAGTGTTTTCTTTCTTCTTCTCGATCCTGGGCGTATTCTCGTTGTTTTTATTTCTCAAATAATGAAAATGCTGCACTATTGGGGGCATATTTTATGTCAAACTCCTTCTGTCATCAATATTTAACGTACTTGGAGTGGAAAGAAGAAGAAAAGACTTCCGGAACGGCTAAGATCTTGCCAGCAGGCGGTGGCGCTCAGAGGCGCCGCCTCCGCGACAGCGGCGGCGTAACTTTGAGCTTCCATATCTCCACTTCCAGACTGTTGTTCGACAATTATTTTTATATGCGGCAAATCAGCAGACATTCTAGATTCTAAAACAGTTTTCCTTTTGGGTGTAAGTTCTCTTGAACGGGAGTTACACGTCGCAACGCGCAGTGGCGTAGCGGATCAGGGCCCCAAGCCGGTTCTCCATCTTAGGTCCTACTATCATGCTGGCGCCGAGCAGCAACACGCCTTGTGGCTAGAAGAGCAGAAGACGCCGAGGGGGCGTGCAGAGAGGGGGGTATCCGGTGGCAGGCGCGCGGGGCGCGGGCGGGGCCGGGCGGGACTGTGCTCTACGGCCACCGCCAGAACTTGACTTGGGTAAAGGAAAGGGGGGAGGGGGCTGGAACGCATCCAAACCAGGGCCTCTCCCTCCCAGCCAGGCCCGTGTAGGGCCGGCCCCGGTCGGTGTGCGCAGCGGAGATGGTGCGCTCGAATATCAGACGGCCAGGAAAGCGGTCCTTCGGCCACTCCCTCCGGCCCGGCCCCGTGGCACCGGAGGAATGCGGAGGCCGGCGAGGAGCAGGGGAGGTGGTCGTCGAGGAGGTGATCCGGGGCGGCCTCCTGCCGCGGCGTGGCGCGCCCGCGCCCTGGGTTGCCTATAACCCCAACCTCGGCTCCCGGTGCCCGCCCCGGCTGGCCGCAAGGGAGGAACACGAGAAAGTCGCCCCGCTGTTTCCCCCAACAATTCACTAACTAGCCCCATCCCGCCGCGCCCCGCCACGCCCCGCCACGCCCCGCCGCGCCAGCCGCCCCCTAGAGGGGATCTCTCACGAAGGGGAGCCCCAAGCGGACTGAGCTGTGCCGGCCGGGCCGGGCCGGGGCTGTGCGTCAGGCCAATCCGCTGCTTTGGGGAGCAATTGAAGGCGAACACA
>NW_026267151.1:3348714-3349696 GCF_000697945.3 Frankliniella occidentalis
AGAGAGAGAGAGAGAGAGAGAGAGAGAGAGAGAGAGAGAGAGAGAGAGAGAGAGAGAGAGACTGGCGCGGGCGGCCTCGCGAGGAACAGCAGAAGGCCCGTGGCAAAGAGAGGGAGCAGAAGGGGGTATAGGGGTGAGAATCTTATCAATTCCTTGTCGGCGGCAATTTTCGGCGCTATGCCTTTCCAATCTCCCGGCCGGGGCGGCCGCCACGGTTGGGCTCGACTCGATTGGAGCGGCGGGGCGCTTCGGGGCCGCGGGGCCGACCAGCGCGGCTGGAGCCGGCTGGAGCGCAGCAGCGCGCCGGCGGCAGGTAGCGGAGCCCGCCCAGTGCACAGAGTCTTTAAGATTCCCTCGAAAATGAAACAGGGGGAAGCATAGCTTCAAACGGCGTTCTTCCCTTGCTGCGACTTTTTGCTGCACCCTAAAAGTATAGCGAAGCAGGGTAGGGAGCTGCTAGTCGGGCTGCTGGAGGGGTCGGCCCTGGCGCCAGTGGTCCTCGTTGCTCCTCCCGTATTCCTCGCGGGTCGCGGTCGGCCGAGCGGCGCGGAGGTTAAGTTAGAGGAGGTTGCAGCGGGTCAGGCCCGGGCCTTGTTTATGAGCCGAGAGAGATAAGGTGGGCCGCGGGCCGCGCCGGGCCGGGCCGGGCCGCTGATAAGGGACGCACAATGGAGGTGGCGGGGCGGGGCGGGGCGGGGCAGAACTAGGCCCGGGATTAATTGATTCCCCCTCGCCGGCCAGTATACTACTCCACTTCTTGGGGGTGCTCTGCGCGAGGCTGCTCCCCCCACCCCTCCTCCTCCTCCTACTCCTCTCCTTATACCCTATTCTCCTCCTCCCCCTCTCCCCATTACTTTCTCCCACTCGCTCTTCTGCGGGGAATGACACTCGGGACGGGGCGAGGGCGCTCCGGATTAGCAGCTCCAGAGGGACAAGCAGAGCAAGTGGTGGACAAGGCGGGTGCGGGGCGTGCGGGGGTGGG
>NW_026267151.1:3360761-3362221 GCF_000697945.3 Frankliniella occidentalis
GCTCCGCGGGGCCCGACGGGGCGGGTGAGACGGACGATGCGACCGTCGGGCGCCCTTCTCTCTCGCGCTGCGTCCGCGTGATGACGTAAGGTGAGGCGCGCTGTGGCCACGTAAAGGTTGTCCCCGTCAGCACGCTTAGCTCTCGAGGTAGGGCTCGCGGGGCCGCGCCGCTGACGTGCCGTGCAAAACTGGACGTCGTGCGATCCGTCCGCGTCCCGCTCTGCGGTCGGTCAGATCCGCCCGATACGGACGGTTTAGAGGGGTAGGGAAGGAGGGAGGCCGATTAGTAGTCGGATCACGTGGACGCGTCGCGAGATTTAAACGAACCGTTGCTACTCTCGCCGCGGCGGGGCGTGGCGGGGCGCGGGGCGCGGGGGCGGCGTGGGGCCGTCTGAGGGCTGTTCTGATGGGGTAATGCCACTCAGCCTATCGGGGCCCCTTTAGGGAAGAGGGGGCGAAAGCGGCACTAAATTGAAGTGCCACAAAAGAAAACGGGAGGGAAGGGGAGCGACACGAGCGCGGCTGAGAGGAGGGGAGTGGAGAAGGGGCGGGGGAAAGGGGAGGGGGTTTCGGAGAGAGCTCCCACCCCCGACCCCCACAACCTGACCTAACTTTCTACTCCAACGCGGCCGACATTCTCATCAGAAGAAACCAAACTTATTGCACAGCCGCCACACCGCATCCTGCTTATGGCCTGCTTTCTCCTTTATGTAAACCCGAGTGTAAACCACTCCCCCAAAGAGGGGGCGTTCTTTATGTCAGAGCTGTTGGAGCATTGTTGTGGAAAATATCTTTGTAAATCAAAACATATTTTGTATTTACGATTTGCAGATGTTGTAAGTTTACGACAGCTCATAAATCGACATAAATTCTTGCTCGTCTATATACTTCAATTTTATACCACACCACACGTCATGGAAAATTTTCCTGTAATCCTTACAAGGATTTCTCACAGTGATTGCAGTCCAGCGCCAGACCATCACCCCCTCCTAGGACCTCCAGCTCTCACTTAGTCCGTTCATTGTTTTCCGACAAAATTCCCCGCTTCTGTTCAAGCCATTAATGGCTTTCTAGATTGCACCATGGCTGTGTAGGCTACCATGTGCAATGTGCATGCTAGTTGCACACTAATCAGTGTGGGGAAAACGGTTTCATAATGTTTTGCTTACGTTTATTTATTTTAGGAATTGAATTAACGTATGGCTTGCACGTTGATTTATGGAACAAGCGGTTTAAACGAAAAATTGCTCTTTTGCGCGCGCTTTGCCCTATTAAATACCATATCTTCTTTTTCAAAAATAACGAAAGAAGAGACGGCAGAACCAAAACTATTTCCATGTCATTTTTTTCTCCCGTTTCACGAACTCCCAACGTCATTTTCCTTGCCCCCTTCCTATCTCCGGTATGAGATCACCATTGATTGCCAGACGCTAAAAAGAGGAGAAAGGGGAGCGGCAGGG
>NW_026267151.1:3362271-3363473 GCF_000697945.3 Frankliniella occidentalis
TACCACACCACACGTCATGGAAAATTTTCCTGTAATCCTTACAAGGATTTCTCACAGTGATTGCAGTCCAGCGCCAGACCATCACGAGCAGCGTCTCTCCCCCTCGCATGTGGCTGCGTTTGGTTTGCAGTGCAGTTGCGCCCCCATAACAGCCGCCCCCCAGTCCTCCTATGGAGCCTCCAGTCCAGTCAATGGGCATTACCGAACCGCAGCCTGTGTAAATCTGCCCCGAGAAAGGCCCGCCGGGACTTGGGGCTTAACGGGTCTGGAGGGGGGAGGGGGCGGTGTATAGCAAGTCTGGTATGGTATGGCATACTGCGTTATCGCGGCGACCGCCCCGCCCCGCCCCACCCCACCCCACCTCGCCAATGCCAACGCACATCGGTCGCCTTCCTCCTCGCCGCGGTGCGCCGCCCAGGTGCCTGCGGGTCGTGGTGCGGGGGTAAACTCACCCCGCGCCCCCTGCATCCCCCTTCCGCGGTAACCGCCGCCACCCCTTCAGGGACTTGCGAATGGGATATAGCACTCTCCTTAAATTGGAAGTGCGCCGCAGCTCCCCCTCTTTTTATTTCCGCGGAGTTAATTCGTTTTGCGGTTCGCAAACAAAACCAGCCTAGCCCAGGCCTCTGGCCACTGCCCCTACCACTCCCCACCCCTCCCCGCCTCACACCGCCACACCGCGCCACGTGGTGACTCGATAACATCTCAATATTTTATTGCGGGATTGGAGAGCGACAGCGGAGTCGCGGCGGCGCGCTTTATGGCGGGGCGTAAAGGCGTAAAGGGCACCGGTCCACCGGTCCACCGCGACCCTATGCTCGTCGCGCCAGTGCACCAAGCCTGGGGTGCCCGGTAAAACAAGGGTGGTGTTTTCTACACTTCATGGTGTTTGACCATAAAGCTCACTAAAGTTTAAACGGTATTTGAAAGTCTGCACATACTGGTCTCAGTAATAGGTCGAGGGGGCAACATAACTCGGGGAATCATGTGTACACGTCATTTGCCTGGGAATCATCAGGATTAATGTATTGAAATCAACATAAATCACTTAGACTAAGCGGAAAACTAGTGGAACTGGTACAAATTAGTCGAAATAAGCGTTTTCTAATGCTAGAAGACCAAAAAAAAAAAAAATCAAGTATTTTGGGAATCATGTGTACACATCAGAGGGGAGTTATTTGCCCCCTCGGAAACAGTGCAGG
>NW_026267151.1:3364782-3368894 GCF_000697945.3 Frankliniella occidentalis
AGGGGCGGGGGAAAGGGGAGGGGGTTTCGGAGAGAGAAAAGAAGTCTTAATTCGCGAGGGGGTTTCGGGGGGGCGCGCAGCGCCGGAGCAAGCGACTTGGCAAACACGCGGCGTCTATAAAACGATTTCAAATCGTGGAAGTTTGGATGGAGGGACGATAATGGATCAGGCAGGAGGGGGTCGCGCGGCGCACGGGGAGGAAAGACATCGAGGCGGCGTCCATTCGAAGACAATATCGCCGTAAATTCGACGCCGTTTCGGCATTGTTTCGACCGCGGTCGTCTCCTTTCGCCCCTCCGCCCTGTTCAATTGCGTATAGGATCAAGCAAGTCAAGTTCCTATAGGGCGTATACGTTGTTTCGTACGCACGCCAAGGTACCCCACGAAAGTAGTCCAAAACGCGTGCGCAGGCAGTGCTCGCAAAACAAGTGCAATGTTTCAGAAAAAAGCAAGAACTTTGAAAACTCGTGACGTTTCACGTTTCTCGTCGGTGTATTTGCAGAGCACCAACCTAGCGTTGGCCCCACCCACTGGACGGCGCTGGCCGCTGCAGCTCTGGCCATAGTTCAAGTGGTTCAAGCAGCTTGCAGCGGCACCGGCCCGGGCCGTGGGGCCCGTTACCAATGCATGCCGTGCGCCGCCCATACATCTCCAGGTACAAATGGCCTCCCTACCTGGCGAGCCTACAGGCCGTGTGTTGGTCTGCGGCCGGGCCGCCCTGTGTGCGTGCGTGTGTGTATGTGTGTGTGTGTGTGGCCGGCCATTAAAATTGGAACACAATGGCTGATACACTGTGTGCGCGGCTTTGCTGCACGCGTTACGGGGAGCCGTGGGCGAAATACTGTGAAATACGGATAAAAGCTGCCCCGGCGTCGCGTTTGGAAACGGGGCAGGAGCAAGATACACTCTTCCTATGTGACGATTCGTGTGCGAGGGGTCCCCCACTCGTCAACTCGTTGTACACTTGGCCGCGCCCAACTCGCGCCTAACTCGCGTTCAACTCGCGACAACTCGCGAAAACTCGCGAAAACTCACGATCACTCGCGAAAATTCGCGTGTAAATCGCGAAAACTCGCGCCGAAATCGCGCAAAACTCTTTAAAAATTGATTCCAACTCGCGGCCTACTCGCGGCAACTCGGCAACTCGTTGTACACCTATTTTGGAAGTGGGGGACCCCTTGTTCGTGTGTTCTTTCCCGAACAAGTTTTGTAGGCTGGCTTTCTTCCGACCAAAAACAGGGTAGCCACGAAACCTGAAGGTCAGGCAAAATTCATAGGGGATTTTTTGTCAGGGTTGTCGGGGAAATTTGGACGTTGATCTGGAAATTTTCGACTCAATCGTTATTGATTGACTCGAATTGACTTCAAATTATGCTGCATTTTATTTTCCTCTCTCAGCGTCCATAATTTGTGTGTTTTGTTTTCCTTAAATTATACTCGATACACAATTATGACAATCAACTACATTACTGACGTCCTGTTTGCGCAGAAGGCCGCCCGCCCGACGCCCGCAGCTCTGCAGGGTCGTGGCGCCGACCCGACCACGGAAGTGCATCCGGATTATTGCTGGTCAAGCAGTCGAGGCCGGGGCGGGGGCGAGGGCGGGCAAGGCGTTGGGGAGACCGTGGCTGGGGCGAAGGGCTACGCCGCGGTCACCACCGTGAAAGTATCGCCATTACCCGACCCAAACCACTCCTGTCCGGTGGCTGCGGGCAGGGCGGAGCGGGGTGGGGGCCGCAGTGGGGGGTGGGAGAGTGATGGCTCGGGGAGGCCACAGTGTTTGCATCCAACTCGCTCAAGGAAAGCCCCGCGCGAGAGAGAAGCATCGCTAAGGAATGAAAGAAAGTATGTCCGGTCGGCCTTTCTCAGATTCATTGGACGAATGACGGGTGCTCGGCGCCTGCGAGGCTAGGCGTAGGCCACCCTGCATTACACGCCTGCACGGAAGGAAATGTGTTGCCTACCCATCAGGTGCGACGAGAGCTTGCGTGTGCTGAACTGATTGGCAGGTTCGTGACCGCGTACGACGGATGATCCCTAAAGTGCATCTATTCGGTACTTGGTGCATCTCATCACATCAATATTGTTTATTGCAAAAAGTAATGGAAAATCGATTAGTTGTCACACCAGATACGAATTATCTTGCTAACGCAGCGGTTAGTACTGGTTTCACCATTTCTAAATAACTCGCTTGAATTCTCCACACTGGTTACACAAGTGTGCATAATTTTAACACCAACGTGTGCAAGTTATGATTTTAAACATTACATAGTGTTTAACTCAAGTTGCACACTTGCGTGGTGTGTTTATTTTAAACGTTTTGTAAACGTTTAAATTCACATATAAATCACACACATAAATCTATAGGAACCATATAGTATGCAGATGCTACACATTTCGGCAGTGATTTAAGTAACACCATTTGACGTTTAACCAAGTAAGACATCACAATGTAAGAAACTGCACACTTGAACTTAAACACCAATTAATGTGCAACATTAAACACTTGTTTTACCAGTGCAGTTTTTGACACGGGTCATTTTGCTGTTCCCAAAAATGCATTTGTGTGCCCGTATGTTAGTTACATCGTGTCGGCGAGGTGGATTCTAGAGGGAGGGTTGAATTGGAAAAGGGTGGTGGTGGGGGGGGGGCGTTCCAGACCTACCGAGCGTCTAACAAGGCATGCCAAGACTCAAAGGGCCCAGCGCCCAGCGAGCGCCACCAAAGGACCGAGGGGGCCAAAATTGGTTACGCCTCGGTGCCTGACGCTGGTGCAAGAGAGAACCAGAAAGAGGGGGAGATAGAAAAGGGCGGGGGGGGGGAGTGGGTAGGTTGAAAAGAAGTGTTCTGAAATGACAGCAGGGGGTATCTGTTGCACTCTGTTGTGTTGTGTCGTGTCACGTCGTACAAGCACTTAAATGAAAGTCAAAATGCGGCCCTTAAAAAAGTTCGTATGACAGCCATGACACACACAGGTTGTGTCGTGTGACAACCATGTCACAATCTTTTGTGTTCGAGAACTATACACTCTTTTAACCCCTAATCTCATACTTTTCTTAGGATGACATAATTGACTAGTACGAATGTGAAATCCTTATGAAACAGAATTTTGCACATTTGCATTAATGTGCAAACCTGAACACTTTTTACCATGCAGCGTTGACACACACTCTTTTAAGAGTGGACACACTTGGCATTGTTTGAGATTTACACCCTTCTGATTGTTGAGCAAGCTTTCAGAGTAGTTTTTCAGTTTGTGCTTGCTACGGCCTGCTAATCACACATTTTTGCCACCTCAAGGTGCAATAAATAGCTGCGTGACTGACAGTCTCCTTGTATACAATACAGCTTTTTTAGCAGTTCTTCGCTTGGACCCTATGGGTTTAGTTAATTGTTTAAATGTCTTGCAACGATATCGGACAGAGATCACTTGCCAATTTTGACAAGACACGGATCCGGCGGTCTATAGGGGCTGGCTCTCCATCAAGCTGCTGCAATCACTAAGGTCACGCCTAGAGAGGAAGAGAGGGAACGATTCTGCGACCCGCTAAAGAGGAGTAGGCCGAGGCGGTCATCGGATACAATTGAGCAATATAGTTGGCGACGGTCGCGCTGTGCGGACTCGCTGGCTAGCCGGAAATAATTGGATTCCTCAGAGCAAGGGAGGGTGAGAGAGGAAGAGAGAGAGAGAGAGAGAGAGAGAGAGAGAGAGAGAGAGAGAGAGGAGGGGGATGGGGCGGCGACACTCAGGAGGGAGCTGGTGCAGGCAGGCAGGTTACCTCGGGGTGGACGCAGAAAGGGTCAGCTCGGAGGGTGGAAATGATTACGAACACACACGCACACTCGCACACTCTCTCACACACACAGGCATTCGATTTACTCGCAGCCGCTTGTAGCACTCTGAAAACGCAATCATTTCGGGAACCCCTTGCGTCTCGTATGGAGGGCGCCCCGCCAGTGTAGTTGCGCTGCTGCTGCTGCTGCTGCTGCTGCTGCTGCTTGTATCGCCGGCTGCGCCGCGTGCGGCTGATGACGGCTGCCGCCGCCGCTTCCTGTCCGGCTTCTTCTTGCTCGTCAAGGGGCGCGTCTTGCTCGCCGCTGCGCATCCTTGC
>NW_026267151.1:3374719-3379751 GCF_000697945.3 Frankliniella occidentalis
GGCCTCCTCCTGGGTAATTCGACACCAATCTCGGCACCTGTTACCCTTTTGTTTGAGCGGACGCGGCCACGCCACGCCGCACCGGCCACACCCCCACAAATCTGGTTGCCTCTGCCCTGCCGGAAGGGAAGTACAGGTGGGGCTGGGCTGTGGGAAGTGCGAAAGGGAGCCACCAGCAGGATCTCTGAGAGAGAGAGAGAGAGAGAGAGAGAGAGAGAGAGAGAGAGACGGGGGTGGACGTGGACGCGTTGGATGGAGGGCACTGGGCATTGGGCATTGCCCATTATTGGCTTGTCTCTGCGGCGCACCGCAGAAAACGGCCAACGGCCTTGCAATGGCATCATCCCGGGCCGAATGGAGGACCTGGCTGGGAGGACCAGTGTAGTAAATGCTCTGCAAGAGGACCGTGCTCCCCGTTCAAGAATGCGCCATGATATGTTTGATTGCTGTTCGAAATTTGTTTTGCAAAAATAAAATTGAAAATAAATCAACTTTTTGTGGTTATACTTGACTACAAGGAAAAATAGGAACAGTAATTAACGTGTCGTTTTTCGCCCAGAAGAAAAACTACTTTTTATCACTGTAATAATATATTCGTCAAATTACAACAAATTTTGTATCTAAGATTTACAAAATACGCTAAAAATCTTCGACAGCCTATTCCTGATTTTCAATCAATTTTCAACCGATACGTTGTACTTGCAATTGTACTATTTCAGATTGTAAATTTACAATACACATCATGGAAAACTTTCCTGTACCCTTCCAAGTATTTCTTACAGGCATTACGATTAATTTTGCCCCCCAAAAAAGTCCTGTTTTTTTTTGTTTTTTTTTAAATAGTGATGTTTGTTGATGACAGTGTATGTATAGTCCCTCGATGACACCAACAACACGCATCAACACTGTACTTCGCAAACAAAGTTTTGACCGCCCCAAACTGCTGCGCTGCAGCAGAGCAGAGCGTGCGCGGTTTAGTGGCCGATTCCTTCAAACGAGCCGCCATCGAGTCGAATGCAGTCGTGATGCAAATCGTATGCGCTGCGCGCGCGCCGTGTGTGTGTTTGGGTGGCGTCATGGGGCAGTCTATGTGTATGGAGAGAGAGAGAGAGCGTGATATGGAGAGAAGAAGAGGTCCAGCCGGTCCTGGGAATTGCTGCGAATACGAGAGAGATGCAAGACTTATGGCAACGCCCCCGCTGCACCATGCGTCTCTGTCGCCCCCTGGTCGGTCCCGGTCGGCGCGCGCCGATGCTGCGGTCGCGGCGGGCGGGGCGTGAAGCGGGGGTGTCCGTCCCGTCCGTCCGGTGCATTGAATATGCATGAAGGCGCGCGCGCCGCACCAAGTTCGGTTATTAACATGTTTGATAAATGACGGTGTCCCCCGGAGCGGTCCACAGCCCCGCCACCCCACGACACGCGCTTTCTCTCCCTTATTTTTGTTTCTGTTTCTGAGCGCGCGGTTGTTGACGGCACCATTATTGATTACCGGTGATGTAATTGTTTGTTTTCATGCGGCGTTTTTCTGTCTGTCTTTTATATCTCACACACCGGGGGTTGTTTCGCGGGGCGGGTCTATAATGTATACCGTGGCTTTCTTTCGCACTTTAGCACCGAGAGTGCGCTCACTCTGAGAACCGGAACGAAAGAAGAGTGTCAGCGAAGACAACTAAACGTCGCTTCCGTCTGGTCACCTGCTTCGACTAAAGTTTGAAATGGCTTTTATGAGTGCTTCAAGTGGAAAGGAATTGTTACGCGCACACACTCCACTCGGGATTTAAATGTTGCGTTTTGGTTGCGTTTGGCAGACTGGAGAAGGAAGTGCGGGTGTGTGTACGCGGCCTCCTTGATTCATTACCACCCACTACATACAACCCCGCGCGCAGACATGCTGCTGTTTCCGTTGCCCGCCTTTCCGCCCTCTCCCTCCTCCTTCCCCCGCTCCTGCCTCTCCTCTCTTTACGCCCCATTGCACGTGGAATATAAATCGTGGATAAACAGCCGCTTACTTAAGACTTTGCTATGTGCCGCCTTTGTTGTTTTGTGGCGCACTGCGTGTGTTCTTTTCGCTCTCCCGCACACACACACACACCACTTCGGCCCGCAATCCACTCGAAAATACTCTCAAAGAGAGGGGGGAGAGGGAAGGGGATGCGGGGGTGTGTCTGCCTGAATGTGCCAAAGCTATAGTAGCGGGTCTCGCCAATCGCCCCAAACCGCATACCCAGACAGTAAGAGGGGAGAGGGAGAGAGAGAGAGAGAGAGAGAGAGAGAGAGAGAGAGAGAGAGAGAGAGAGAGAGAGAGAGAGAGAGAGAGAGCAGAGGGGCTGATGGAAGAGTCCTGGTCCCGGCGCAGGCCCAGCCTGGGTAAACACACCACTGACGGGGGCGGCGACTGCTGCAGCCCTCGCGAATTCGCAAGTTCCGGAGGCGGCCCGGCCCGGCCCGGCCTGTGTTTTGACAGCGTTAGCGATCCCCCCGCGCTTGTTCCGCCGTTTAATGCCGCAGACCGGCCGATATGGTCGGTCCGGTCCGATGAGACGCCGTCCCATCGGTCCAGCAGCGGGGCTGGGCGGGGCAGGCGGGGTGGGTAGGCGGGGCGGGGTGTTGGTGCTCCCCGAAGGAGCGGCCCTCTATCTCGCTCGCGCTCGCACCCATCAGGGCGGCCACAGCTCGGTGCCTCTCGTAGGACAGGACCCCTGGACCTGGGCAGCGCGCTCCAGTCGACCAGTTCGGCAGCCCAGGCTTGTGTTTTGGTGCAGGACACAACGCACACTCGTGGGGCGGGGCGCGCGCGCGCGGGGGAAAGTGGAGACTGGAGAGGACCCCAAAGGAGAAATGAAAGATGAGCTGCTCGCTGTTTTCTGGCCGCCGCTTTGAGTTTGTCGTAGGGATTACGGAGGCATGGACCTCCCCCCCGCCTTTCCCTCCCCGCCCAAGCCGCTCTAGCCCGCCCTCCTCGCCAGCCTCTTTATTCCTCCTAAGAAGACTCCCCCACCCTCTCCACTGCCATTCGCAGTTGTAAAAAGAAAAAGACTGAAATTCTAAAAAGAAAACAAAAAACAAAACTTATTTGTTAAGCATAGCGACCAAGCACTTACGTAAAATTATTTTAAATTGCAATACTGTCACCGCCCCTTGTTACGCTCCTCTGGAGAAAGGACCTTAGTCCACGAATTTGAAGCACATCGCTTACCTAAATGAAAATGAGCTTGTTTCCAGATGTCTTACTTCAGTGATGGCTTCAGCGAATGTTGAACTTATCGTGACGAGAGAAGATTGGCAAACCCACAACTCGCATGCTTGGGCTCAATTTGATTACATGTTAATGTTTGTAAAAGAATGAAGGGGATGGAAATATTTGCTCCAAATTAACTGACAGCTGTTACAAAATGACGTGGGAGTAACTATCTATCGAGTTCGAATTCCTTCGTGGCGCTCGCGGCTCGGCAAGCCAGGGGCCAGTGGGGCCAGCCGGAAGAGCTTGGGGCTGGGCGGGGCGCCGGGAGGCACCATGGAGCGTGCGGACATTCTGTCGGGAATGTACGACCGTTGTTTATGACAGGCTAAACTATGCAGCAGGCTCATGTATTCAAAGAAGCGGCTGCCGAGGCAAAGCGACGTCAGGAAGCACGGGGCGGGGTCGAGGGGTGGCGCGCCGGGCCGGGCCGGGCCGCAGGGGCGGGCGGGGTCTGTAAAGTGCAGGGCCAGTGCAGGGCTGCTGGGTCCGGCTAGGGTCCAGCTCCCTGCCCTGCCCCCGGCACGGCGTACTCCGCAAGAATGTCCCGGCCAGGCGGTCTGGTCGCGTGTTCTTGCCGAAAAATGTCCTGAGGGGGAGCGGCGCAGAGGGCCAAACTTGGTGGCTGGTGTCCGGGTGGGCGAGGGCGGCGGGGCGGGGCCCGGGCGAGGCTGCAGGGCTGCTGGGGCACGTGGTGTGGCTAGCAGGCCCTGAACCCAAGAATGTCCCCTGACCGCCGGCCACCTAGCGACTATGCCACTGCCACCCCTCGGTGGAGGTGAAACCCTCGCCCACTTGAATGGCAATATTACAGGAAACTGCCTGATATTGTTAACTTCCGTTATATTTTTTTGCGTCTTCCTCTTGCTTGCATTTTTCCTTAGATCAGACTATGTGGTTCAGGTTGCACGCCAGCTGCACACATAATGTCCCGCGACCATGCTGCGGCGGCTCGACAGGGATGGCTCGGGGGAAGGCCCAGCAAGCTCCTCCTTGTTCCTAGGGCACGGGGCGTCGTGCGGGGCGGACAGGGATGGCTCGGGGGAAGGCCCAGCAAGCTCCTCCTTGTTCCTAGCTCACGGGCCGGAGCACTGGCCGGGGGCCCCGTGGGGACTGCGAGGGAGAGAGAGAGCACAGTTCAAGGGAGTGCGTGTGAGTGCGAGAGAGACGCGTGACGGACTGTGCCACGTCTCTCCATCTCCTTCGCACTCCCCCAAAAGCGCAGTTCTGCCTTCCCCTCCCTCCTCCCTTTCCCTTCGCCCCCCGACCCCGCGCCGCTCCCAGCGAGGCTTGTACGACGTACTACTTGGCCCCGGACAGCGCAGCGCAGTGGATGCTCCGAGGGGACCCATAAGAAAATTTGTGTTGCCTTTGGTTGTTTGTGCCGTGTGTGGGGGTAGTGCTTGTGGTTGCTGGGCTGGCCCCAGGCCCGGCAGGCTTTTGATGGGTCCCTGGTGCGGTGCGGCGCGGCGCGCGGGGGAGAGTCTCGGAAGCGTAAAGCCGCATGTGGGGGGGAGAGTCCACCCCCTTGGGCGCGCGGACGGGGGCACCGCATAAGTTAAAATACTCCGAAGTAAACTACAACCGGCATCTGTTCGTGAGCACCCCCGGCTGCCTCCACACCGGGACCGTTACCTCCATGATTACAAACCCTCGATTAGTATTCGGGGGCCGCTCAGTGGCGCGACACCCGCAGCCCGCCGGAGTAAGCACCCCTGAGTGGTCGGCGAGGGTGTCCACCACTTGGTGCCACTTCGCCGGCCCTCGGCTCGCCGGGGCTGCCCCGCCCCGCCC
>NW_026267151.1:3379801-3381108 GCF_000697945.3 Frankliniella occidentalis
GGGGTCAGGCGGGGCGCGTCCTATGAGCCCCTGCGCTGACCCTCAGTTGGGGGGAGCGAGAGAGAGAGGGAGAGAGAGAGAGGGGGGGGAGAGAGAGAGAGAGTTGCGTAAGAAGCTCGTCGGAGGGGGAGGGTGGGAGAGGCAATGAGACCTCACACTCTCCCTGCCCCTGCCCCGTCCCCGGAGCCTGACAGGCCTGCTTTGGCCTCCCGGATGGGGCCAGCGGCCAGCTGGATGATCTCGATTTGATTCGCGGACGTGTTCGGCAAGCTGCTGCACGTGAACGCCGTTGTGTTAAGGCAACTTTATATACGCATTCTGACGATGATCCAAAACTGCTTTATGAAATCGTATACGCTATTGTTTATAACTTTTCTTTGTAAAATTTTGTTATGTTATGATTTTTGAAATTATCATGAATCGCAAGAACTACTCTGACAAAATTTGATAGTTGAGAACACATTCCCGCATTTTCATAACATAACTAATGTTGTTGGGAGCTCTAACTCATTTCGCAGATCTAATGTATTCAATTCCCTTTGCCGTATAATCGTCCGAAAATATTATGTTACTAATAGAGAAATTGAAACAAACCGCGTGGGCGCCGTTGTGGCCGTGATACCCCTGGCCTGCCCCACCACCTCCTGATGCGCCGCCCGCCGCTCGGAGGAGTCGGCGCCACGGCAGCCGTGCTCTCGGCCTATAGCGGATTAATTGTCGGCCATTAGTGGCGGCAAATGGGGCCTCCGGGCGGGGTAGGGCGCGGCGGCGGGGCGGCGGGGCCCACGCCAACATGAATAGCAATTTGACCCGCGGATCGGGTGACGGGTCCAAGGGACAAAGGGCGAGCCGCCGACTGGGGCCCAAAGCAACACTTTGGACGGCTTGGTCTCGACTCGAGCGGTGCCCCCCACCCAGCCCCTTGGCCTCGGCGAGCTCGACTCGAGTCGGCGGCACAAAGCTCCCGGCAAAAGCCTCGGATCGAGTAATCGCCTCCTGATAGACTTTGAGCTCCGCGCAGAGCAAGCAGCGGCAAACTCGGTTTGTGCCGCGTACAGTCGGGTCATGTCAGGCCCATCTGCAAGCGCTCCGCGCCAGTGTTGTGCATGACGGAGTGGTGACGCACCGTCACCGTGGTCGTGCTGCGGCACATTACATTCACACCGGAACAAGACCCGCCGACGCCTACTAGCACTGCTCCCAGCGGCACTCCCCGTCCAGTATAGCGCTTACCCCAGCAGCGCGGCCAGTCCGCAGTCCTCGGCATTGCGCGCCGCTGGACAAGCAAACAAGGGTCCGATCTGAAG
>NW_026267151.1:3391338-3399679 GCF_000697945.3 Frankliniella occidentalis
CCCTCCGCTGCAGCAGTGACCTCCGCCCGCCCCAGCCTCGTGTCCGCCCGCGGAGGACCCTGCTGCCGGGCCCCCCTTCGCCCCGCCCTGCGGACATTCGCCGTGAAATATTTGCACAAGAGCGCCCAGCCAAATGGGTCACGGAGAACGCCCTCCCGCGCTCTCTAGAGGGACTCTCCCGGGCCTCCCTTCTCGCGGCCCCAGGCCACCCTTCGCCCTCCCCGCCCGCCGTCAGCACCTCCGCGAAGAAGGCGCGCCGTCGCCGCATGTCCATACCTAAGTGATGTGAAGCCTTTCTTGGCCCCACTTTGCTCGGCCGCTCCGCTCGCTTCCCGCGAGCGAGGCATATCGCCGCGAGGGGGACGAAGACAGGCGGAGGGCGACCCGGAGGCGTCCCCGCCGCATATCAAGAAGAGGCGTGCGGAGGGCTGACGTGCTTGGCTGGCTGCCGGGAGGGGCTGCGTCCATATGCACGTCTAGCCGCCCCGCCGCTGCCATTAGCAAACGAGTCTGCCAACAGACGTATAGCCCCTGCCGCGCCGCCTCCGCGGGCCCCATGGCATGGCATGGCCCCTTGTAAATCTGTGAGCATGGTCCCCGCCATAGTTCGGCGAGAAGGAATAAGCTGTTCGCTCACTGTCCCCGTGGCCGAGCCCCCCCGCTGCCATTAGCAAACGAGTCTGCCAACAGACGTATAGCCCCTGCCGCGCCGCCTCCGCGGGCCGCATGGCATGGCATGGCCCCTTGTAAATCTGTGAGCATGGTCCCCGCCATAGCTCGGCGAGAAGGAATAAGCTGTTCTCTCAATGTCCCCGTGGCCGACCCCCCCCCGCCCGCTCTCCGCCGCTGATGGGTAGTGGAGACGCCGCCCACTCGCGTGGCACGGCCAAGGGCCCCGAGGCCAGGCCTAGCCGAGCTCCCTCCTGCCAGCCTCGTGCAGTCGCCAGAATATTGCTAAATAATATTTTATAAAAGGAAATTGAGCAATTTCCGACGCGCAAGTTGAACCGCCGCGGGCTGTTCCGGTGACCCCAAGAGTTGAGGCAGCAAGTCTGATCCACGCTACTGCTGCGATTCCCCGCTCCCGCCCCGCTCCGCCGCATCCCATCACGCCACCCCGCCCCGCCCAGCCCCGCCTCTGCCACACCGCCCGTGCGGACCAGCCCGAGGCAAAGCAATTCACGGGCTGTCCCGATATAGTCCCTGATCTGGATAAGTCTAGTCCATTTTGATCACAGCAGCAGTCCCCCAGCCGTGCGAGGTCGTTCACAGGCTGCGAGAGTTGAGAGTAGTTTTCGGCCGGCACTTGCTTGGAGGGAGGTCAAAGCGCGGCATGTTGATGGGTCCATGTACAGCCGTGCCCTTTAAAAGTGTGTACCACCGGTACCACCCCTGAATCTTATCCGATCGGGTCCAAATTTTTTATGGTAATTTAATTTATGACCGGTCCCGCCGTGGCAAATTACTTATACTCAACTATTCAACACTTCGGTCTTTGTGGAATGGCCTACCGCAGCGCGTGATTAGGAAGCGGCCAGTCGGAGCATTCCCTCCCTGTCCCGACCGGCCCCGACCATGACTGTTGTTGATAGGGCGCAAAGTGCTCTCCCCTAGTTACGCAATATGCTGACCCCGACCTTGTCTTTGCAGGCCATGGAGATGCTACCGGATGACGTGCTGCTGATGGTGCTGAAGGAGCTGAAAGAGGCAGCGGACATCTTCGCCTGCCGCCTCGTGTGCAAGAGGCTCGCCGCCGTTGCCCTGGACCCCTATGTGTGGCGAGGTCGAGCTGTAAACAGCACCGAACCTTACTGTGCGTGCCCAGTGCTGCGCCTGGTGCCGTGTCTCGAGCAGGTGCATATCAACCTCCCTGCTGAGAGGTGTCGCCAGTGGGCGTACGCCTCAACCAGGTGCGCCGCGGCAAAGTTGTGGATGGATGTGGATGTGCAAGACACCTCGCACGCCTCGCACGCCGCAGCGATAATTTGCAGGCAAGAAATGTTGGGGCGTCTTAAGCAAGTCGTGATTCAATTAGTCAATTTCAAGATGGCGACTGATGTTCCCATGCTACTGAGCACGTTGGCATCGACATCCCGCTTAGAGAAGCTTCGCGTGGTGTTGGATACCGGCACCGGCGACGACCAGCACCCACTACCAGCCACACCCGCACCCATCCTGGGCAGTATTGTGGTGACACCGTCACTGATTAAGTTCCATTGCAAGCTCTGCACGTTTATGGAGCCGTTCGTGAAGTTCATCCTGTTCGAGCACGCCGTCACCCTCGAGAGGGTTAACCTCGGGACCTCCCCGTCTAGCTTGACCTTGACCTCGATCGCGCCTCTGCTGACCGGCGTGACGAACCTCAGCAAGCTGACATGCTGCTGTCTTCCCGGGATGGAGGCCCTGGCAGCCTGCAAAGCACTCGCTATCCTGAGGCTCTTCGTCAACACCGACATTCTGGACCAGCATGCCGTCGCGGGAGTTGCCGAGCTCCTTCGGCGCGCCGAGCACCTGCGCGAAGTGAGCCTAGAGTACGAGCCCGCGCTGCTTAGTGTCGCTGAAGTCGGCGCGGAACTCGTCCCGGCTCTGGCCTCCGGACGCTCCCGCGTGGAGACTCTGTTCATCACAAACTTTGAACCTGGCCAAGAAGAAAACTTCCCCCTACTTCAGCCGGTGGTCAGTGCGCTTCCCTCGCTACCTGCGCTGCGGCACTTGAGGATGGACGAGAACACAGATAGCCCGGACGAGCTTCTGCTGTTCATCCGGCCCGACGTGGCGCCGGCGCTGCAAAGAGTTGACCTAAACCTGCTAGAGGGCTGCGTTCACTCCTGGCTCCACGGGGACACAGTGAAGACTGTTTTTTCCGCGAATCCCTTACTCCATATAAGCTTAGAGTACGTGAACCTAGTCTGTGATGATGACAAGCGTTGCCAAGCATGTGAACTGGACTGTCACGGTGAACTGAGGGACTCGGTGTTCGTCCCTTATTTTTTCTCTCATGACCCTAAGGACGAATGTTCGGAGGACCACAGCAGTGACTCGTCCAACCGCTGGTTTCATTTGCCTTTATGAAAAGTGGTGATCGTATCTGTTCCTTAAATTTTCCATACTGTAACTCTCTTATTCTTGCCGCAGGTTTTAGTTCGGTATTAGTTTTATTCTGGATTATGGGTGAACTTAAGGGGTCTTTGATCACCCCTTACTTTGTTTCGGTTGTACTGTACCCGCAATTAGCGTCTAAGCGGGTTGCCTACTCGCTCGGTCCCACAAGGTGCCATGGTCAGCGACCAAGGCAAGGCAAGCCCGCACGCGTAGAACGCAAGTGTGTGAATGTCGCACACTTGCATAAGTGTGAATGTCTATTCGTACACTTACAGAGGTAAACGTGTGAATTTTTCCTAATAAATTGACACGTTTACCCCCCTTAAGTGTACGAATGAATATTCACACACCTGCTAAGTGTGCAACATTCACACACTTGCGTCTCCAGTGTGCCTGCATCAGTTACTGTGTATAACCAGAAATTACAACTGTAAAAATACCAAAATAAACAATTGAAATAGTTCACCGATCACTTTTTCACTCTTTTTCCTCCTGTTTTTCCTACGTAAATACCATGCAAGGTGAAAAATAAAATACAAGATTTCTTCAACCGTCAAAGTATGTACACACTTGTGTGCTTGCAAGTTGACTCATCCTTGAGTGTACTAAGTACACTGTTTGGTATGTACCGAGATGTACTGATATAACCGGATGCAGACGTGCGGACGCCGGGTTTCATGGGTTTCATACTCGCACGGGGCTGTGTAGGATGCCTGTGTAATTAATGCATGTGAGATAAATGCTACGCCGCCATCGTTCCACACTAGGTTTCATAGGATATCAATGACCATAGGTTTTCTGCGCAAAAAACTATATATGTGAATTTTATTGGTTTGCTAATTAGACGTTATTGGTACATCACGTTAGAGAAAAACTTAAATTACGTTGCAACTTTTATGCCTCTTTGTGGACGTAAATAATGTTACCAACGAGTATCACGTTATGCCTTTTTACCCAAAGATGTTAGCAAATCCTCCGAAGCCTGCAGATCCCGGAGCACCGATGCCCGCGCCTATGTTGCCTCCAAAGAGGGCTCCGCCGTTGGCACCGGTGCCAAAGTTGCCGAGCACGCCCGCTCCTTTGTTGAGTGCACCCGACACACCGCCGTTCAGGCCGCCTCCAAAACCACCGTTCCCCTGGAGTCCTAGACCGCCGTTCAGACCGCCTCCAAAACCACCGTTCCCTTGGAGTCCTAGACCGCCGTTCAGACCGCCTCCAAAACCACCGTTCCCCTGGAGTCCTAGACCGCCGTTCAGACCGCCTCCAAAACCACCGTTCCCTTGAAGTCCTAGACCGCCGTTCAGGCCGCCTCCAAAACCACCGTTCCCTTGGAGTCCTAGACCGCCGTTCAGACCACCTCCAAAAACGGCGTTCCCTTGAAATCCTGGACCGGCGTTCCCTTGGACTCCTAGACCAACGCTACCTCCTCCCTGGTGATTCCCTGCATACTGAGAGGTAGGCAACTCATAGTTATCAACGGTTTCTACGACCGGGATGTTCTCTGGTTGGTGTGCATCAACTTTGTCAGCGCTACCGTTTGTCAGCGTTACCTCGTCAGTCGTCGGTGTGACAGGCGAGCTCTCAACCATAATCGCCTTTTCCAACGGTTCTGGACTAGTAGTGGTGTCCACCACAATCTCTGTTGACTCGGGGAATTTAGTGAGGGTATCCGAGATCTGAACTCTGGACGGCAGTTCGGGTTCCACGGTAGCTCCGTCGGGAACCACTTCCTGTTGGTGGAACTCTGTGGTTTCTTGAGGCTTGACAATGGTTTCAGTTTCTTCAGGAACGTGATGAAGTACAGTTTGAATTTGATTGGGAGTTTCTTGCGGCTCCTCCATAACAACGGGCGAATAATTATGGTGTGGGTCATCGTGAATCAATTCTGGGACATGGGAGGAGTCTGGTAGCGTCTGTTGGTACTCCTCGGCTTGCTCTGCCTGAGTGTACGAGGGGTGTACTGAATCGTGGACTTCACTGTAATACACCCCTTGAGGTCTTTTTATGTCGTCAGCCTGTTCTTGAACCACTATTGTCTGGGGCACTGTAAAAAAACAACAGATCAAGAGCTTAAAACGCTAGTTTGTACCAACATCCTCACCCGGAAAAACTACTTCCCCTGAAAAACATCCTAGCCTATAGGACAACCCGGTACATTCGCGTCTCTTGTGCAAAAGTACCTACAGGGTGGCAGGGTGGTCCTTCGGCGCCATTCTTTCTTCTGGTTGTTCTGTACCGGATGCAGGCGTGGGGGCGGGCTTGCCTATCGCCGCACCAAGATAGCCTGCTGCGCCGTGCGAGTGCGCAACCCGTCCGCACGCCTGCATCCGGTACAGAATACCCAGAAGAGAGAACGGGGCTGATGGACCACCCTGTATATACCAAGTGGCTGATTCACGCCGCGCACTTCCGCAGTTATACTGTACCGCATGCACGGGTCACTGAAAACAGCGTAATAACCGTAATAACGCATGTTATCCACTAGATGATAACGCGGTGCACATTTTAGTCTTTGTGGAATATTTTCTAAACGAGCCCTGAGATTTAATTTTCGAAAGCACCACCGGATTTCCCGCGAAATTTCCCATCAAACGAGCCTACATGTGATAGGGTTCGGAGTTCAAATAATAATACGGAATAAGACGTGTTCTTCGAGAACCTTTGTTCAGAACCCTATCGCATGTAGGCTTGTTTGATCGGGAATTTCGCGGGAAATCCGGTGGTGCTTTCGAAAATTAAATCTCAGAGCTCGTTTAGAAAATATTCCACAAAAACTGAAATGTGCACCGCGTTATCATCTAGTGGATAACATGCGTTATTACGCTGTTTTCAGTGGTGCGGGCGGATTTGCCTATCCTCGCAACGCACACGGCTCCTTATGGCCCCGTGCGAGTAGGCAACCCGTCCCCACGCGTGCATCCGGTACAGTATAACTACGAAAGTGCGCTGCGTTAATCAGCCCCCTGGTACAGAGTGGCATAGTAGCATTCTGGAAGTTCCATTGGCCCGCATAGTTTTTTCCCGGGTCTCACTACAACCGCGGTTAAAAACCATGTCGTGCCGACGAGACTTCAGAATGCTCCTTGCGATTTGATGAGGATCCGCTTTCTGGGCCCGGGTTGGTCCGCTTAGCGCCTCTGACTTGAATTTTTATATTAAGAGTCAATTGGTGGACTGTTAAACATTGCCCTTGCCGTGTTGGTAGAGGGTGTGCTGGATGGGGCGTACGACGACCTGGACGGGGCGCCGCACGACGAGCACGGGCCGAGCGACCTGCAAGAAGAGGGGTCTCTCCTCGAGGATGTACGGCCGCCTCTCGATGAAGCTCGGTCGCCCCTCGATGAAGCTCGGCCTCCCCTCGATGAAGCTCGGCCTCCCCTCGAAAAAGTACGGGTTCCGCAGCGCGGCGGGGAGTTCACCGCCGTAGTCGTCCAGCGGCGCGATGACCTCGGTCACGTCGACTGCGCAAGGCGGAGAGGAAACAGGTCATCATCGCCCTCCCAAGGCGCCCCAGCCCCAAGACGGCTCGCACCCTGGCGGGCGCGCTGGCGTCCCGCGTCGCACTCACCCGGGCGGTCGAGGTAGTTGTAGATTGGCTGGCCATCGACCACGGCGGCCAGCAGGGCCAGGGCGGCCAGCAGGGCGGAGCGGTTCATGGCGACGGGGCCCGACTGCGGTCTGGCGCGGACTGTCTGCGCTTCCCAGGCGAGGACGGGTACCCGAGTCGCGGAGAACCTCTGGAAACCTCCCGCGACGCGTTTCTCTATTCCTTGTCTGCTTTGCGAGCTTAAAAACTCCACACCCCGTGAAAAAATACTTCGCTTGCATCCGTCTATTGCGCTGGACGAATGCTTAACGAATGTAAGTTCGCTCTGATACGGATGAGGGACGGACTGAAGACGATTGTGAGTCGCTTCTGAGACGAACGGTTCGTCTTCCGTTGCTCTCACGCTCGTCTCACGCCCGTCTAGCGTTCGCTTCGCAGTGGTCTTTCGTTCGTCTCAGAAGTGGTCGCTAATCAGACGAACGGAAGACCAACGAGCTGGCCGTCGCGTCACGTGGTTCTCTTTGCACATAGACGAATGTGAGACGAATGTGAGACGAACGCGACCGGAACGGAGTGGCCATGCGCAGGGATTGGTTTGCCGGACCGGCAGACGATGGGGACGGATGGATCACAGCACCACGAGAGAACATGTTGACTCAAAAATTCTGACCGTCAGGGACAAGTCCACCAAGTCCATCGGCAGAGCGACGGGCGTGCGCGATGGGCGCCGGGAGTGAAGTCGGCCACCAACAACTATGCATGTTGAGCAGATCATGCACCACGTGAGAGATATTTCCAGCGATTCCGCACACGATGCCATCTACCGGCAAATCTTGGAAGGTCACCCGGGCGGCTTGATAACTCTCGCGCGGTACATGATCTGCTCAACATGCCAGATGCTGGTGGCCGACTTCACCCCCGGCGTCCATCGCGCACGCCCGTCGCTCTGCCGATGGACTTGGCGGACTTGTCCCTGACGGTCAGAATTTTTGAGTCAACATGTTCTCTCGTGGTGCTGTGATCCATCCGTCCCCATCGTCTGCCGGTCCGGCAAACCAATCCCTGCGCATGGCCACTCCGTTCCGGTCGCGTTCGTCTCACATTCGTCTCACATTCGTCTATGTGCAAAGAGAACCACGTGACGCGACGGCCAGCTCGTTGGTCTTCCGTTCGTCTGATTAGCGACCACTTCTGAGACGAACGAAAGACCACTGCGAAGCGAACGCTAGACGGGCGTGAGACGAGCGTGAGAGCAACGGAAGACGAACCGTTCGTCTCAGAAGCGACTCACAATCGTCTTCAGTCCGTCCCTCATCCGTATCAGAGCGAACTTACATTCGTTAAGCATTCGTCCAGCGCAATAGACGGATGCAAGCGAAGTATTTTTTCACGGGACCATGTTCCACATAGATTGGGGCCGGCACGGCCGGGCACGGCAGCCCGTGGCTGACGGCCGGTCGGCCACAGCGGCCACTGCCCCCCGGCCCCCGGCGCATTATCAGCTGGAGCATTGGCAAATGATTGGCCTCGAGGGGCTCCCACAGCCTCGGCTCGACTCCCCTGAGGGTTCTTGGCTTCAGCAGCCGCCGCTCGCCCCTCGCCGGCGCTGTGGCCACGCTCATGCGACGCCTGGATGAGGCTGGGCTAGGGGCGCCACCGCTTCCGCGAGGACGTCAAGAAGCGCTGGTGCTG
>NW_026267151.1:3399844-3407965 GCF_000697945.3 Frankliniella occidentalis
CAACAACAACAACAACAACAACAACAACAACAACAACAACAACAACAACAACAACAACAACAACAACAACAACAACAACAACAACAACAACAACACGGCAGTCGGCAGACTTCACCGAGGGCCGCTAACTTCACCCGTCCTCCCCACTGCCACTACTCTAACGCCTTTTGTTCGGCGACGGCGGGAGTTTCTGTTTCTTGTGGCCACAGGCCTGGCTGCGGCCGGTGATTTTAAGTATGTTTTCGTCACGTGATTTCTAGAGTTATGAGGATCTCGCGATGATGTCAACATCAGCCTGTATTTTTATCGTCGTATTATTTTTATCTATGTCATTGTTTATTTCCTTGTAGTCTGCTTTGTATGCATTGCGCGCATAACCTAGTTTATGTCATGCCTGTCGATGGATCAGTCAACAGAAAATTGATACCATACATAATACTCACTTTTGTTTTGTGTGCTTTTTAAATAACGAAATTTAAAAAGACAAGTATATTTAATTCTTATAGTTGTTGACAGCAGTCAGGATGGACTTGGCCGAGGCTTGGACATCCCTGAAGGCAGCAGTAGTACAATTCTACCAAGATGGGATGCAAAAAGACAATGTTCAAGAAATAATCTCCATAATCAGTAACAGTATTCAGTTCAAAAAGAGCTGGTATGTCCCTCCTCCAGGATCCTCCCAAGAGCAAGTGCAGCATCATACAGGTTTGCATTATTAAGGACTTCCATTGTATTATATCACTATGTCCCCCTGACAAGAACTTTCTTTTCTGCATTGCAGCGTTTTGCACTTGGATGCTGGGCAGGCTCTTTTGTGTTCTTGGTAGGGACTCTCTCTCTGATTCTCATGCATCATATGTTCAGACTCAAATAGAAATATTAAATGCTTGTGCTGAAAATCAGTTTATGATCAGGACTTTCTTTTTGGAATACATGTCATGCTTGACTGGTAAGATTGTTACTAATCTTTCGCATTTATTACTTTAGTGACTGATTTTTAAGCTGACTCTTTTTTTTTTCAGACTTGTTAGCCATTCAAACCTCCGAGACATTCAGTAAGACCATGAGTGGACCACAATTGCTAAAAAGATTTACTCCACAGACCTTAGAATCTCTAGAGAAATTAAATTTAACACCCAAGTACATTCTTGTTCAATCTGAGGCTCATTTGAGCTCTTTACAAAAGTATTTAGTTCAGGTAACAGAAATAGCCCTCTTTTTCTGTAACATGTATGAAATATGTGTTTCATTGGTGTTTTTTTTTGTTTTGTTTTTCCACAGATAATTGAAGCAATGATCCCAAACATTGCACTGAAATATAACCACCTTCTGGAAAAGTGTTGGTTGATCTTATGTGAGTTGACCCAAGTGGCTACCCCTCATCTAAAAATGATCGTCCTCAATACTTTTTCAAATATAATATCTTACTCTGGTTATCACTCAAGAGTTGTAAGTGTCTGTTATTGTCTATTATTTTTCATCTTTTTTTCAAAATGAAGCTTGTTATTTTTGTTGTTTTTTCTTTGCCTTTTTTAAACAGGCTTTATTAGAATTATGTCATACTCTTCAAACAGTGACTCAGTTTATCTCAGTTAATTTACTTGACAAAGCTGAGTCAGAAGTTGTTCAGCTCCTTGTTAAGAGTGTAGGAAATCTAGTTGATGTGATGATATCAACAGGTTCTTGTGATAATGATTTGCCGAGAATCAATGATCTGTTAACTATTTTACATTCTGTGATAAATTTTTGGGATGTTGAGGGTAAAGAAAGTGAGTTCCTGTATCTGATACCTGCTAATAAGATATTTTTTACCGTCTTGTCATTCTTGTATATTTTGTTTTTAGAGGCAGGATTCTACAATGCATGCAAAAACGTTTCATACCTAATAGATGCATTTCCTCTCTTATCCATCAAATCAGAACAGTTCTGCTTTTTATTAAGAAGATATGAAACTCAGTCAGTAAGTTCATTATAATTTAAGTGGAGAAGGTGTTCATAAAAAGCTACACGAAGTATATTGTAATCCATATTACATGTTTTTCAATAATGACTTTGGAAAATTTTCTTTTTTGCCAGTGTTCTGTGAATATTTTAGTAAAATGTGTGTACTTGAAAGTTGTTAATCACATTAAATCAACTCGTCAATTCCTAGCAATATACAAATCCGAAAATAATGTCCTTGGGGATAATATCAAGTGAGTATGTTTATCAAGAAGTTGGTATCATTTTATGTTTGTATGTGACAGCAATTTTTACCATTGAATTTTTACAGTGAACCTCTTCTAATAAATGCTGTCTCATCCATATCATTCTGGTCATATCTTCACAACCAGTTGTGTGATGAAATGGCTGCACTGCTGCCCAATTTTCCCTCACAACCTTCAAAACAAGTATTCAAAGAAATTTGTGATGTAATAGGAAGAGTAAAGGTATGAGATCCACATCTTCTCTTAAGGAGTCTACTGTTTATAATTGCAATCATTATAATCTCTAATCTAAAAAACGTCTGAAACAATTTATCTTTAGACAATGGTTCAGTGTGCCGTAGAAGTTGAAATGCTGTGTACAACAGATACAGAAATTGGGAAACTGAAACCTTCCCTTTTGTTCTTTCCGGATACTGTAACTATTTAACTCATTTTCTCGCTAATTTACTAATTTTTAACTTCTTTATCTACTAATGCCTTGTTTATTTTGTATCTTCTTTTACATAGGTTGGAGACATTATTTCATTATTTTGCTCGGTCATTTGGAAGCTTGTTCACCTTAAAAAAGAAGATACCATGGTGTGGTATTTTGAGGATATTATCAGATCTATTATTCTCTCTCTTAGATATATGTTCCTGTTGCCTGAAGTAGTATCTTCTCAAGTGGAGAGTGCTAAAGTTGCTACATCAATATCAGCTATACCATGGGCTGACTGCAAATGTAAAGCAGATTTTCAGTCAGAATTTAGTGAAGTTTCTAAATTATTTCCTGAAGTCAATTGTATGTAAATATGTCTCATATTTGCTGTAGTACATATTTTATATGTTGCTTTTTTGTGTTTTCATAACAATCTTGATGTTTTCAGCCGAAGACATGAAAATTCTAAGTTTACACACACTAGCTTGTATACCTTGCTCAGAGGCCTACATTTGGAAAGCCTCAATGTTTTCAGAGATAGTTACTGCTTCACATGAGAAAAACAATGTGAGGATTGCAGTAGAAGCGGTTCGAGCCCTCCCTGTCCTTCTCTTAGATCAAAGCCAGCAGCAATATGAATACTTGCATAATGTGCTGCTTCCCGCTTTAGAATCAACCAATGAAACCATTTTGACCGCAGTATCAAGTATATTTCCGTCAATTGTATGTGTGTTATCAGGAGATATTGCACCTGTGAGGTATGTATTGAATACAACATGAGAAGCTTTCTATCATGTTTTGGCTTTTGTGATATCAATTTTTTTGCAGCTTTTCTGGGAATGGAAACAATCTGGAAAGAGGTTTTGCTTGCCTTTCATGTGAAAAAGATTTTGTAGGCCCTGCTTTAGAAGCCAGTAATGTTCTTCCAAAATTCAAAGAAATTCTCAACAAATTCATCACTTTGCTGACTTGTCAGTTTGTGACTGTTAGAAGAAATTTGGCTGCTTCTCTTTGTTCTTTAGTTTTACATCTTCCCGCCTTGTATCAACCTGAAACTGTTTTAATTTTGATGAAGTATGCTGAGTAAGTTTTAAAAGATTAGTGCAGCATATTATGCCCTTAAAATAAACAAAATAGGTATTCTGATTGAAAATACCTGTGTATTTGTGAACTAATTACAGGGATGACGACTGTCAAGTTAGATTAGCATTTTCTAAAATGGTGAAGTTTCTCATATTTTCACGTGACTGGATGGAAGGGAAAGGAGTTGAGTCAGAACATCTGCGTGAGGAGCACATACCACTTACTCAGGCAGACCGGGTTGAATTAACCCAATCTCGCCCTAGGCTCAATCGTGTGCTTCAACTGCTATACAATTCGTTAATAACTAGTCTTAATGAAAAGGGCAGTGCTGACTATGATGTGCAGGGTACTATTCTGGCAACAATAGTTGATATTGGATGGTAGGTGTACAGTTTTAAATTATCTATCGAAACAAATATCCTCCCTACTTGTCAACTTGTTATTTGTTATAATTTTTATTTTGTTCAGTGTGCCTTTGGATTGTGTGCTGCTTCCTGTGCTGAAAATGGTTGTGATAGGTGTTTCTCATCCTGCATTTACACAGCCCTCAATTGGTCTGGTATACTTAAAGCAAATTGCTGTTGCTCACAATACTACTGTTGGAAATCTCTATCGTCGCTTTCAATCTGATTTATGTGAAGTAAATGCCCTCATATCAATTACTTCTTTAGATGTGTACCGTATCGTTTAGCAGGATTAGAATTATGTCTTGCCATTTTCAATCTCCATACCAACAAATTCTTAACTTGATTCTGCAGGTAATGATAGCATCAGTGGGAATGAATTATCATTCTGGACAGTTATCTAAAGTTGGAAACAAAGTTGTCTATAGCTTTGGATTTGAATCCATTGGATCATGGCTGAGAATGTCTGTGAAATATGTTTTACCCACCCTTATGGTGTTGGTTGTAAAGTTTGACGATCAAAAGCTTCTGAAAGAAATGCTTGATTTCTTTCCTTGTTCAAAAGCTGATCTGATAAAAGAAAATTTTCAGGTAAACATTTCCCAGGTAACCTACCCTATTTACTTAGATTTAGAAAAGGTATGGTAATTGTAAATTTCTGTTTTCAGTTCATATACTCTTATGTATTTTTAAATGAGACTGATGAAGTTGTTGAGAGTTGTGTTAAACTGATGGAAGAAATGGCAGGAATAAGTGGTCAACAGCTCATCATATCATCTTTCCGTGTAAATTTTATATGCCCTAAGTTTGCACCTTAAATGCTGAAATTACTAGTATTAAAATAGAGTTATCTTTCCTACTTGTAGACTGCACATGCTGAATTTCTCCTTCACTACCATTGCAAAAAAGAGCGAGTTGAGGAAGGCATCTGCAAACTGATTTACTTATTGGACAATCAATCTAATAATTCTATTAAAAAGAACACACTCAAAAAATCCGACATTGTAAGAACTTGTTCATTAAAACTGTTATGATTCAGACATTTAATCCTTCAAAATCTATTATTTATTATTAATTTCAGTCAAAGCACCTTGAACCACGATTTTTAGGTGTTCTTGTTCACTTTGATTCATTACTTGAATCCTCCAGCTCTGAAGAAAGTGACAAAATCAAAGCCCTTCAGTCTCTTCCACAAATAATACGTCTTATGGGACCTAAATACATTACTCCTGTCCGTTTTAAGGTATGTCATAAGTACTTTATGTGAAATAACACTGAAAGTGATTAGTTCATTCTCTCATATTGTAATTTGCAGGTCTTATCAACATTAAGAACTGCACTTCGTCTCACACATTGTGACTTTCCCCATTACAGCTGTGGAGCCTGGGAAGCCTTCATACAGAGGTTATTGACATCATCCAATTATATTCTTTAACTTATTTAATCTTTTCTAATCCTATACAATGTATTCCATTGATTGTACTCTTGATCCCAGTGGAGCGTAATTCTAATAGAAGAATTCTGAAATTTTCAGTGTGGATATTTACGAACTTGGTCCTCTGCTTGGTACTGTGGCTGCTTCACTTTTACCTCTCCTCGAACAATTTCCAGATGAAATTTCCACAATGCTTGAGTGGTTAGTTGTGGAGCATGAGCATGAGCTCTCCAATCATATTGCTGATTTGTTTTTCCTACCAAACACTCCAAAACTTCATAATGTGTACCGAATTGTTAACCATCATGTACTGAAAATGAGACGTGGCTTAAATGACAGTGAAAAGTAAGATTGTGTTTGTTTTCCTATCAGATAATTGGGAAGCTGATTTGATAATTATCTCTATTTAGTCTAGATCAATTGCCCACCTATACTTTCTTTCTGTAGTCTTGCAGATTACCTTCAACAACCTCTGCGCTTTATTACTCATGATAATGTTGACATGCGAAGACATGGCTTAGAATATCTGCTGTCGCTTCTTAAAGAAAAACAAGTGCAGTTTACTAAATCACTGCTCCAGGAAGAGGTGGTCCATGAAAGTGTATCAAAGGTATGTGTCATTCTGTATTGTATCTGTTGTGCAAAACTAATGAAATGGTCGGTAGACTGTAGATTCTCACTCTCAATTGTTTCTTAACATAGTTATTGACCCTTTTGATTGAGGGTTGTCGAGATACTGATCAGAACATTCAACTCTTGTGTGTTCAAAATTTGGGAATGCTAGGAGCTCTGGACCCTGGTCACCTTCCTCACAAAAAGCCTGAGAGAGGTAAGGAGATTAGATGTGCAGTAACATTTTTGCCCTTGTCCCCTATTTTAGCTTGTTTCACTTTAAACTCCAAAGAGTTCCTTTACTTCCTATATTGTCTCTTTATACCACAGGAATGCCGCAAATTTCCTCTGTAGATGAAGATTCATTCGCAGTTCAAGCTTTGACAACATTATCAAAAGCTTATCAGGCAGCCAGAAACACCAGGAATCTTGATTCATTTGCTGTTGCGATACAGGTTTTTATCTATATCGAAGTAATTACCTAGTAGATTAGGGCCTTACAATCCTAAAGGGCCTAACAGGCTGTATTCTTTATTTAAATTTGACAGGAACTTCTCAGGACTTATAATATTTCCTCTCAAACATCTCAAGGCAAAAAAACTTTATGGGATTCCTTTCCTGTAAATATACAACAAGTAATGGCACCTTTAGAAAACTCTTCCTACTACATGACAACCTTAGACTCTGATTTTGTATGGCCTCATCCGTTGTTTGGGTTTGTGACAACTAGAAAATTTATAGTCTTGTATTTAAATAGTTGTAAGAATGAATCGCAACTGAAATGTTTTTTTCTCCCCAGAACACGATATGCTTCATCATTGACTTATTGGGCTCATACTTGGGCATGTCGAATTGTAAAATTTATTGATAATGCCAAAGCTAAAGAAGTGTTTACAGTCTGCATACCAAGCCTGAAAACAGACATAAACTGTGTTCTATTTTTCTTGCCATTTATTTTGAGTTAGTACATAAATAATGTCAGTCATTTTTATGTCTTTTTATACATTTTTTAATCACTATTACTATTATCACTTTTTTATGTCAGTGTATGCTGTAATTTCGGGACATGAAGAACAACACAAAATGATGGTGGAAGAAATGAATTTTGTTATACAGCAACGGAGAATCATCGAAGAAGAGAAAAAAGAACTGCAAAATGGAAGTGAGAAATTTCAGCTTAGGATGGATGCTTCTATTGTCCTTCCTCAAACAGTGGATTCGGACAGTGCCACCCATGCTTTGTGTGCCAAAACAGTTTTTAGTTTGCTGAATTTTTGTGAGAAATGGGTAGGGTTCTCAAAGCAAAAAAAGGACAAAAGCAAAAAGAGCACAACCATAAAAGTAGGAAATGCTGAAAGTAAGTGACATAAATTTATAGAATACCGGTACTGAATTGAATACTTCAAAAACAGTGTTTATATCTATTTTTGTTTATTATATCATTATTTTTGCAAGGCTTTTTGGCTCAATTTTCTAAGTTGGATTTGGCCTATGGCAATTATGGTGTTAAAGAATATGCGAGAGCTCTAATGTACTTGGAGGACTATTTGATGGAGAATAAGAACCTGATAAATAATGAAGAGCACTTAATTTTTTTGCAGGTGAATTCTAATAGGTTTTTCTTTTTTAATCATCTTTGAATAGGTCTCAGACATTATCTTCCATTTATTTTATTTTTTAGCGAATCTATGCTCAACTTAATGAACCAGATGGAATGAAAGGTGTAATTGCCATTCAATGTAGCCAACCAAAGTTGTTGGAAGGTGTTGTTTATCAAGAGGTTACAGGACAGTATCAGGTGTGCTTCTGCGTTCTTTATTTGTGACCTCTTTATTCTGTTGTGTGTGATACCATGTCATAAGTAATCTATTATTAAAAAACTTTTATTTTCCTTTTCAAGGAAGCCCTTGCTTGCTATGAATTACTTGCAGAGCAACATACTGTTGATGCTCAAATAGGTAT
>NW_026267151.1:3417790-3420241 GCF_000697945.3 Frankliniella occidentalis
CTATGTATTTTGGCCAAACTGGGCGTGTATCGGGGGCAGTGGGGGGCAGAAGTGCTCGGCTCGGTGCACCTCTACCCGCCCCTAACCCGGACGCCCCCACCCCCGCCCCTCGTGGCCGGGTCGGGGCGAGCCCACAGGAGCAGAGGAGCGGTGTCGAGCCGTTGTGAGCCGGCAGTCTGTCAACGCCGGGCGGGGTGGAGCGAGCAGCCTGGAGCAGGGCAGGGCAGGGGCGAGCACGCTGCACCAGCAGCACCGGGCCGCGCCACGACATGGAACTTTTCTGGGCGTGGTGAGTGCGATCGCTACGACCTAGAGTTCATTGCCTTGTCGTTGATTTTTTTTAGACAGGACTAATGGTTTCCGAAGACCGTCTCTACCAGAACGCAAAGTGGTTCTTGGACAGTGAAATGAATGGGGAAAATGCCTGTGCTAAGTTGTGCAGTGACCCCACAGAATCAATGTTTATAAAACATTATTACAACAAATTTAATTATACAGAGGTGATACAGGCTGATTCACGTCTCGCACTTTCGTTGTTATACTTGTATCGCATGCACGTGGGCGAGCGGGTTGCCTACTCGCACGCGGCCTAAAGAAACGGTGAGCAGAGAGGATATGCAAACCCGCCCGCACCCGTGCATGCGGCACAGTATACCTACGAAAGTGCGCGGCGTGAATCAGCCACCTGGTATTGATTCCATCACACTACGCCCGAAACAAGTTAGAAGTTAGGGTAGTATCTACCATCTGCCCCGCCCACTCCGAAGCAAAGGCTCTACTAAAGAAAGCCCTTGTCCTAGGGTCGTCCTGGCCGCCGTCGCTCTCACCGGCGAGAGGTGTCTGACGGCGGCGCACCAGGGGCGCGCGCAGGATCACGACCCTCCGCTCGCCGGTGGTCGACACGAGGTGGCCGCCAGCCCTGTAGCGGCCTGGTTCAACCATGTCTCCGATCAGGCCGGGTGTGGCTGCACGGCGCGGATCGCCTCTTCCCTGGAGTGCTTTGTTAAGAAAAGATGTGTCAAGATGTACGACTTCGACGAGCACCTCAAGCGCATCCAACGGATGGCATCCAGTTCGGACGACTTTCTGCCCCCCTACGCTGATTACAGGCACCGCGAGTCGCGGTTGCCATCGTGTCGAGTTTTCGACATGAGCCTCTTGCCCAAACATGTACGTTGTTATGATGATTTTTTGTCCTATTTTGTTATGTAAATAATATCGAACAATTTGAATAAATACAGTTACATGTCGAGATTGTCTCCCATGCCGGAGGACTCTTCACAAAGGACGCCATGGCCGACGGGGTCGCGTGCGAGCGGGTGTGGCGCGAGTATGGTCCAGCAGCATGCAGTCGCACAGCGGTGGGACCCACGTTGGGACCCACGGCTGAACCCACGGAGGGGCCCACGACGGAACCCACGGTTGGACCCACGACGGGACCCACGGCGGGACCCACGATGGGACCCACGTCGGGACCCATGGCGGGACCCGCGGCGGGACCCGCGGCGGGACCAGAGGTACCCACAGACGGGGGGTCCTCCGTCAGGAGGAACGAGAGCACGGGAGCGGGCGACAGCAACGAGTGCTACAGGTCAATGGCAGGACCAAAGTCCCCGATTTAGAGCTTTTGCTAATGTGATCACTATTGGCTTCACTCTATACAACATGCATCAAGTTGCATCTAACTGATTTCATGTCTGATAATATCGCCACAGTTCGACTACGGTGCTTTTCAACAATTGTCAGTTGTCACTAAGCTGATTTATTTTTCTGGCGATGACACTCCACTGATTCTCTGACCAGGGTCCACGGCCACGACCAGCACGATAGGAGTCCTGCCTCCTTCGCCTGCGAGGACCGCTGCGACAGGCACAGCATCACACACTGCAGACACGTGCTGTAAGTATGCGGGAAGGAAGGGGACGGGGGTTAAAAACCAGGCTGACCGTGGCCACCACGCCCGCAGGTGGTGTCCCCCCGCCGGGTCCTGCGACCACCCCTCGGCCGCCTGCGACGCCTCGTGCGTGTCCTGGTTGGAGTGCCGCCGCCTGTGCGCCGGCGCGCTGCACTGCCCCGCCGGCTGCTCCTGCAGCAGGTCCCCGGGGCCCGGCGGCCAGTGGGGCTTCCACTGCCTGGTCTCCGAGAGGAACGCGTCCAGGTCAGCAGTGCCCGTCTTCACGCGCAACCGGTGCGTCGTCGAGGTCATCAACATCACGGGGGCGCACCCAACGCCCCGGAACTACCGCCTCCCCGCAAACATCAGTCACTACACCTACGTGAGTGCCCACCCCCACCATACCGGGTGCGGGCTGGCGCGCGGCGCTTCAAGCAGCAGGCTTTCTGTCCCCAGCTCAAGGAGCTCCGTGTGGAGGGCGTGGACCTGCGGCGCCTGGAGCCGCACGGTCCGCTGTCGCAGCTCGTCCACCTGCAGCTGCTGTCGCTGGCGCGCAA
>NW_026267151.1:3420291-3425764 GCF_000697945.3 Frankliniella occidentalis
TATTAAAAAACTTTTATTTTCCTTTTCAAGGAAGCCCTTGCTTGCTATGAATTACTTGCAGAGCAACATACTGTTGATGCTCAAATAGGTATGATTAGATGCCACTTAAGTATGGATCAACCGTATGCAGCCTTGCATATTGCTCAAGGGGCAACTTCACAGAAGTAAGTCATTTTTTAAAACAATGTCATATCATACCCTATAATTATTATATTAACCTTTATGTGATAAATCATAAAGTCAAGAGCGTCGGAGTGCTTTTCTGGAAGCTCAAGCTGAATGCTTCTGGAGAATGAACAGCTTTGATCATTTGGAAACTGTCCTGAAAGACCGTCAACTTGAGAATTCAACAGCTTGGGGAGTTAGTATTGGTAGATGTTTTCTAAATGTGAAACATGGAAATGAATCATCGTTTAAGCAACACCTTTGCTCAACCAGAAGTTTTCTCAGCAAAGCATTGAGTACTACTAGTTTGGAGACTGGAAGCTATTTACAGGGATATCCTTATGTCATCAAGTAATGTCTGCTAAAACTAAAATTTATTTTTCATTCTAATCTAAATTTGTTGATTGAACCATTTCTCTTCTTTTGTGTCTTAACAATTACTTTTTGCAGACTTCACATGCTACAAGAACTTGAGGAAGCTTCCAAAGTAATTGCAACAATACAGTCAACTGATAGTTCTGAGCAGTTTTGCTTGGAAGTTGTCAAAAATCTTGTCAGTATTTGGAAGGATCGTTTGGAATTGGTTCAAGCAGATTCATCTGTTCAGGAGCCTTTACTGCGATTGCGCCGTAATTTATTGCAGCTAGCTTGTACTTTTGTTAAAACAAGCCAATTTTCCCTTTTGGAACTGCTGCATCAGGAATTAGCTTCAAGCTGGCTGAAGAGTGCAGAGGTTGCCCGTGTGTAAGTTGGGCATTCGGCTCTATATACGATACATCCCCTATTGAATCAGAATCTCTAATTCTAATTTGTTTATTTTCAGATCCAATCGTTACCAACAAGCCTATAGCTACCTTCTGAATGCTGAGAAATACAAGCCAAAAGTACACTTTATTGAGTTAGCAAAATTGTACTGGTTCAAAAACGAACAAGACCATGCCTTAGGAACTCTGCGTCGTGGTCTAGATGAACACTTTCCGAACAGCAAATGGTTCAAAAGCGTTGCTCCTGGTGATATGGTTGAAGAGAGAAAAATATGTGCTGAGGTAAAATTGGACCAAATTTTTTTTTAAGTTATGATTTACTAACAGAAAAAGTCTCTAGCGTCTTTTTGCTGACACACAAAATACTTTCCATTCCAGGCAAAACTTCTTATTGCAAAATACAATGATCAAAGTTTAAATGTTGACTGTGATGCTAATGTATCCAATTATAAGGATGCTGTTGACTGCTATCAACAGTGGGAACACAGTCAAGCTTCCTTAGCTCAGTATTATGATCGTTTGTTCTCGCATTCAAGAGATCCAAATGACTTTAACTTACAGAAGTGGTAAGTACCTGCTTTTTATCGCTCAATATTAAGACACTGCAAGGAAAATTATGTAACTATTTTTACTTTTTTATTTGTAGTGAATTTCAGAAGTGGGCAGTCGTTTCGTACACCAAATCTTTAAGATTTGGCTGTAGTTTAATTTATCACAGTATGTCAAGGTTGTTGACTTTATGGTTAGACTTTGGAAAAAGTTATCACATTGCTTTGAAATCCAAGGCACCATCAAGTGAACTAAGTCGTAGGAAAACTCACTTGGATGAAATGAATAAGTTCATAAGTATGTAATCGCATTTTGTTTATTGCTCCTATTGTTTATTACAGGTAAATCTATCTTTAATTCCCAAATTAAAATATACATTCTGTTTTCAGAACAACATATAGATATTCTTCCTTCATATATGTTTATGACAGGATTTTCACAACTTGCGTCTCGTATATGCCATCCAGTAGCTGATGTGTACAGAGTAATTCAAGCAATAATAGTGAAGCTTGTGCTCTGCTACCCTCAGCAGACAATGTGGATTTTAGTTGCCATGCATAGGGTGAGTAAGTCACATTCATCTGAATTTTTGTTCTCTTAATATCATATTTTTACATACTTTTTTTGTTTTCCAGTCAACATATGCCTTGAGGCAAGTTCGATGCAAAGGTATTTTGGAGGATCCACAAATCAAGCGTGTTCCTAATATGCTTCGGTTGACATCAGACTTTCAGAAATTGGGTCAGCAGTTAACTGAACTATGCACAAAGACAGTTCTAAAGGTGCATTGCATTTTCACCTGACATAGTGTTTGTGATGTTGTATGCAACTAAGCCGACACCTTCGTAGATAATAACTGAATTTTTTTTGTTATAGAATGTTCATTCAACTTCTGTAAGTTTGTTAGCCGAGAATTTACCAACACTATTAGCCCAACCTTCATTCAGTAAAATCATGGTTCCCTTACAAACCACACGCACTCTCACACTACCTCAACAAGAACGAAATTCTCTGACCATTCATCTACCATTTCCTTTGTGAGTACTTTATTGAGATCGTTATTTTTTTAAAGTATTTTCCCTTTACCTACTGTCCCTCCACATTTGTTTTCTTTATTTTTATTCAGAAAAGTACCTTACATAGCTGGAATTCATGAAAAGGTTACTATCCTCTCCTCTTTGCAAAGACCAAGAAAAATTACACTCATTGGATCAGATGGAAAAGACTATGAGATGATGTGTAAAGATAAGGTAAATGATAAAATTATAATCATAGAATGTTTTTCACAACCTAAAATTGGGACCATGTTGTTTTGTTCCCTTTTTTCTTTGTTTCATTTTTAAATTATTTTTGTTTACAGGATGATTTAAGATTGGATGCAAGAGTTATGGAATTTAACAGCATTATCAATAAATATCTGCAGAAAGATCCAGCTTCACGCTCTCGCCATCTCCATATTCGCACATATGTATGGTCTGTTCTTATTAAATGTATTTTGTTTTAATCTCTTTTGAAAAGCAAATAACATTTTTCTTGCAGAGTGTTGTTCCCCTTAATGAAGATAGTGGTCTTATTGAGTGGGTGCCGAATTTGATTGGTTTTAGACCAATAGTCTCACAACTTCACGCGGATATGGGTATTACCAATACAAATCGTGAAATAAAAAAATATGCAGTTGGTTAGACCTTTATTACTTACAAAAGTTTCTGGAATTTTTCACTAGTTTTGTGGATTAAGAATTTATGTTCTGTTAAACATTTTCAGAAAAGGATTCTACACTTCAGGAAAAGAGAGATGTATTTTTAAAGCGACTGTTGCCTCTTCATCCACCTGTATTCCAAGATTGGTTTAGGAACAATTTCACCGATAGCCGTAGTTGGTAATAAAAACATTCACACATTCTTTGAAAGTATTAAAAATCTGTAATCCAAATTTGTCAAAGTAAATTAACCTGAATCTTTTTCTGGAAGGTTTGAAGCAAGAAAGTCATATGTGCACACTACAGCTGTCATGAGTATGGTAGGTTATATCCTTGGGCTAGGTGACCGTCATGGAGAAAACATTCTCTTCGATACAACTTGTGGAGATGCAGTTCATGTTGACTTCAACTGTTTGTTCAACAGGGTAAGATGATATATTGCAATATCTTTCCTTGTAGTTTATGCCTGATCTGATAACCATTTGTTCTCTTTAGGGTGAACGCTTTGAATGGCCAGAGCGGGTTCCATTCAGACTGACTCATAACATGGTGTCAGCCATGGGACCCACAGGTGTTGAAGGCCCATTTCGTACAGCTTGTGAAATTACTCTTCGGGTGTTAAGGGAATTGCAGGAGACATTATTATCTGTACTTCAACCTTTTGTGTATGATCCAAAAGTGGATCTTAAAAAGGCGCAAGAAGAATTAACCAATGACTTAGTAAGACTTAATAATCGTACATATGAGCAGCCGAAATTGATAATGCAGTGCACTAACCTTATACTTTTAATGATTTTGCAGGCAGTGGAAAATGTACAGAAAATCATCCAGCGGCTTGCTGGAATGGTAAAAATTGGATCGAATAAAAATGCTCTACAATTGTCTGTAGAAGGACAAGCACATTTTCTCATCCAAGAGGCTGTGAGTGTTGACAATTTGTGCCAAATGTACATAGGTTGGATGGCGTATGTGTAATTATAGAACAGTTCACAAGATAATTATATTACAATTCTTGTGCCTAAGTTTTAATTACAGTAATTGGTATTTCTTTGCAATGAGAAATGTTAACAGAACTAAAACATAAGTAGGTAAAGGCACAGTAGTGATCATTCTTAAGTTATTTATTTTACATCTTGTTTCCATGTTACTCCTTATAGAATGCATTATTAAGCTGTATTATATAAAATTTAATAAATAAATAAATAAGGAAGGAAACCATTCTTAAATGTTATCTTTTGTCCAATAGCAATTAGGTATTACATTCAATATTCGTTCATACGAGCCCTAAAAACAAAGATTAACCCGTTATTATGTTTTATTCCTGTGGACCCATTGCATTTGTATGCTTTAAATACAATCTGAAATTGCGATTTCCCTACAGCGGTTTGGGCCTTCAGTCCCAACAGGATCGTACTAACTGAAATCGACTGTACAATGTTTGTTTATCACAAATACTAGTCAATGATGCTGATGGTAATAAATAATCGGAATTAGTTGAAACGCTAGGAAAGTTTAGTGCAAATTTGATATACAATTAATTTTTAAAATAGTGTCTAAAAATATTGCACTTTACCACACAAGAGAGATTATAGCCAGTGGGAAACTATCATTTGATTTAATAAAGAGTTAAAATCAACTATAATTTGAAATAGCTACATTTGAGCTTCCAAATTTAAGAGCACTGGCCTCAAACATAATTAACATGGATAATGGAATGTCTCTCTAAAATCTTCAAATTAAATGGCCAAACCAAAAACTGAAACAATACAATACATGCTTTTGTTTTCCCAGCGCACAGTGCAGCTGCCATCTGATGTGTTGTCCCAGTAACAAGATGAAGCAGTGTGAAGACCTGCTCCATTTTTCTGCATTATAGTACACGTTACTGTAAACACAAGAATAACAGTTTTTGGGTTAATGATTTCCAAGGTAATCTATATAAATTGAAGATGCATTGAGAAGAAGAGAATCAAACTTGCCAATATATTTAAAAGGTTTCTGTTGCTTGGTAAGTGTTCCGAGAAGAGTTTCTACAATAGATGACGTCCATTGATTGACTTTGGCATGTTGATATGAGTTTCCACCAATAGTACTCTCGACAGCTTCCTTAATTATAGTGCTTACTTCATCGACGACAAACTGACTCTGCAACGGAACAAATGAAATGTTGTGTATAGAGATATTTTTGGTACATTAAATTTCAGGTTTCAAACATTCTGCGACAAAAGAGCACTCTGAATTACATAGGTAGGATGTAACATTTAACATCGCCATTTATAAATAAAGTTAAATTAAG
>NW_026267151.1:3430334-3432523 GCF_000697945.3 Frankliniella occidentalis
TCGGCCGCCTGCGACGCCTCGTGCGTGTCCTGGTTGGAGTGCCGCCGCCTGTGCGCCGGCGCGCTGCACTGCCCCGCCGGCTGCTCCTGCAGCAGGTCCCCGGGGCCCGGCGGCCAGTGGGGCTTCCACTGCCTGGTCTCCGAGAGGAACGCGTCCAGGTCAGCAGTGCCCGTCTTCACGCGCAACCGGTGCGTCGTCGAGGTCATCAACATCACGGGGGCGCACCCAACGCCCCGGAACTACCGCCTCCCCGCAAACATCAGTCACTACACCTACGTGAGTGCCCACCCCCACCATACCGGGTGCGGGCTGGCGCGCGGCGCTTCAAGCAGCAGGCTTTCTGTCCCCAGCTCAAGGAGCTCCGTGTGGAGGGCGTGGACCTGCGGCGCCTGGAGCCGCACGGTCCGCTGTCGCAGCTCGTCCACCTGCAGCTGCTGTCGCTGGCGCGCAACGCTCTGGTGGAGCTCGGACAGTTCGCGCTGAGCGGACTCTATCAGCTGGTGCACCTCGACCTGAGCGCCAACCAGCTGCGCACACTTCATTCCGGGGCCCTCCGGAACGTCTGGAGCCTCGAGCACCTGAACCTCAGCGGGAACCTCCTGTACGGCCAGCATCTCCGAGGCCCGCTGTTGAGCTCCGCGCTCCGTCTCAGGGTCCTTGACCTCAGCGACAACCCCGTCACCTTCTTGCCCACCGAGCTGCTGGAGCACTTGCCAGAGCGATGGGTAGGAGCGGGCAATTTTTTATTTGTATCGTGTGCCAGTGAGGTAATTGTTGTACGGGGCGTATCTTTGAATACGCTCCAGTGTTACGGGTTTGCATACTCTTTACGCCCGTAAGAGGCCATGGCCCCTGCGCAGCATGCTACTCTAGGGAGTATGCAATCCCGCTGGCAGCGTGTTCAGATACACCCAGTACTGAACCCGCGCCGCGCCCACCTAACTCGTCGGTATCTCCCACGGCAGAGCCTGCGCGAGTTCTACTGCCGCAACTGCGGCATCACGTGGTTTGCTGACCAGCCCTCGCCATTCGGGAATCTGCCTATGCTCAAGGTAATTAGAGTTACTTTTGTTTGCACCCTCCCTCCCTCCCTCCCTCCCTATGTATTTTGGCCAAACTGGGCGTGTATCGGGGGCAGTGGGGGGCAGAAGTGCTCGGCTCGGTGCACCTCTACCCGCCCCTAACCCGGACGCCCCCACCCCCGCCCCTCGTGGCCGGGTCGGGGCGAGCCCACAGGAGCAGAGGAGCGGTGTCGAGCCGTTGTGAGCCGGCAGTCTGTCAACGCCGGGCGGGGTGGAGCGAGCAGCCTGGAGCAGGGCAGGGCAGGGGCGAGCACGCTGCACCAGCAGCACCGGGCCGCGCCACGACATGGAACTTTTCTGGGCGTGGTGAGTGCGATCGCTACGACCTAGAGTTCATTGCCTTGTCGTTGATTTTTTTTAGACAGGACTAATGGTTTCCGAAGACCGTCTCTACCAGAACGCAAAGTGGTTCTTGGACAGTGAAATGAATGGGGAAAATGCCTGTGCTAAGTTGTGCAGTGACCCCACAGAATCAATGTTTATAAAACATTATTACAACAAATTTAATTATACAGAGGTGATACAGGCTGATTCACGTCTCGCACTTTCGTTGTTATACTTGTATCGCATGCACGTGGGCGAGCGGGTTGCCTACTCGCACGCGGCCTAAAGAAACGGTGAGCAGAGAGGATATGCAAACCCGCCCGCACCCGTGCATGCGGCACAGTATACCTACGAAAGTGCGCGGCGTGAATCAGCCACCTGGTATTGATTCCATCACACTACGCCCGAAACAAGTTAGAAGTTAGGGTAGTATCTACCATCTGCCCCGCCCACTCCGAAGCAAAGGCTCTACTAAAGAAAGCCCTTGTCCTAGGGTCGTCCTGGCCGCCGTCGCTCTCACCGGCGAGAGGTGTCTGACGGCGGCGCACCAGGGGCGCGCGCAGGATCACGACCCTCCGCTCGCCGGTGGTCGACACGAGGTGGCCGCCAGCCCTGTAGCGGCCTGGTTCAACCATGTCGCCGATCAGGCCGGGTGTGGCTGCACGGCGCGGATCGCCTCTTCCCTGGAGTGCTTTGTTAAGAAAAGATGTGTCAAGATGTACGACTTCGACGAGCACCTCAAGCGCATCCAACGGATGGCATCCAGTTCGGACGACTTTCTGC
>NW_026267151.1:3432573-3434259 GCF_000697945.3 Frankliniella occidentalis
CTTACATCAGTAGAAGGAAGTATATTTTAATTGTAATCTTTTGGAAATAGTCAGATTAGAGTTAATCGGTACACTGACTAGAATCAATGATGGAGAAAACCAGTAGGTGTGAACTACAGTTGAAGCTGGTTGACAAGGTTAGTCTCAGCTGAAAGTCCGTTATCAATCAGATTACATCCCGAAATAGACTACTTACTTCCTCGCCAACGTCATCCATTTTTAATTTGAAGACTTTACGGTTTAGACAGTTATAATGTCAATATTTCTGTAGTCCTCTAACCACAGGATGGGTGAAGGTATCAACAAACTGTCAAGTCTGCTTGATTGTTTGGTTAGTAACGTCTGGTAACGTCCAATGCGAATGCGCATGATTCAATTTTTCATACCATAGTGCTCGATCCTCAACTGTCGTAAACAGCGCCACTTTTCGGAGCGGTACGCCAAGCGGTACGCGTGCCCGCGTGTCTAGCGCGTGTGCGCCTTGAGAAAAGGCGTGTGTGCGCGCTACACGACACAGGCATTTAGAAGTTATTATTAGTTTACATGTCAATAACAAATATCGGTGATTTTGGCGTCCTACAAGAAAACAGTTTTGAAAATGATGACGAGCTCATGATTATGTTCGACGGCAAAAGGAGCGTCGTCGATTACGATAATACCAATGTCCCTGGATCCACAGCTCTTCCAGCTAAAGTCGACGGTAAAGGCTCTTTTGCGAAAGCGCAAGCTCTGTGCATCGGCGGAAAGGACGGCGATGGAGATGTGTAGGGCGAGCCTCGCTCCGGGGGCCGCCGATGGGGCCGCCCATGGGGCCGCCCATGGGGCCTCCGAGGCCGCTCGGGCGTACGCTGAGGAGGCGGACCGAAGGCGCACGGCGTCTGATGTGCTGCACAGGTGGGGGCCGGCCGGGCGTGGGTTTACTCACCCACGGTTTCTCGTTGCAAAGCGAGTGGAAAACAGTTTCAGTTTGTTGAGCATTTCTACCACCCCAGACTGAGCTGTCGGCTTGACGCGGTGGTGCAGACGGTGCAAGGCGCCGTGGCGCTGGGCCGCGTGTGCCCCTCCATGGTGCGCCTGGTGCAGGCCCTGGACGCCGCCTCTCGGCACCTCGATTGCGAGGCTCTCGAGGCGGCCGCCGAGTCCTTCGAGAAGGCCTTCCCGAGGTGCGACCTCGAGAACCACACACCCGCGGCTCTCACTACCACTGGAGAACACGAGGACAACGTCGGTGACGTCGATCTCGCTCCATCCTCCGCCGCAATTGCCGGCGGGTCCGAGGGATTCTCCAGGAGGGTCCCGGATCGAGTCCCGGACAGGCCCGACCTGGTCGCGGAGAGGGTTGCGGCTCTTTTGAGCCGAGCAGCCGAACCTCCCTCACGCAGTGACTCCTGCTGATATTCATAAACGACTTGTGGTTAAAACAAAGGCTAGAAAAGCTTTCATTTATAATTGCGCAGATCACCAATTTACACCAATCCTATCCTTTACCCAATGTACCCAGCCCCCACCCATACACACCTCGCGAGGTGGGTGGAGGAGAGCGGGGGTAGGAGGGAACAAATCAATGCAGCTGCTTCCTATCCGCCAGTGGGGGTGGGGTCGACTGGAGGCCACCGCCGCCGAGCCTGGAGCAAAGGAGTTTGGTCCAGAAATGACCTCTATACTCCCCTTTCCCCTTTTCTCATT
>NW_026267151.1:3438602-3441597 GCF_000697945.3 Frankliniella occidentalis
TGGCCTTTCTCGCGCCCACTGTGGCCATCAACTCGCGCGCATACAACGTGCTCGTCGGCACCAAGAAGTTCGCACACGTCGACGTGAGTTTAGTGAATGAGTCACATTCTCCATCTCTTGTAAAAAAAATAAAATGCGCTGACAACAACCACAACAGCGGTTACAATTTTATTAGCTAAGTATGGGAGTGTGGGGTCTTGCTATATCGATGGAACGGTATTGATACTATGAAAATGCACTTTTGAATTGAATTAACATTCACCAGTGGTTCAGCAGCTTACGCCTTTTATTGACGTGAAGTAACACAATAGCAACAGTACAGCGTGGGTCCTGTTGTACTTGTGACTAGTTTATGTTTTCGTCTGTTCAAAAGAGCACGGTGATGATCCCAACTATGATGCGGTTTTTAGCCGAGCAATCAGAGTCCAGGAAAAAGATGGTACCTTGGGAGAAGAACCCACACGTAAGTACTTACCCCTTTGTGTACTGTAAAAATATGTATGCATTTTCGTCTAGGCAAGCTACAACCTGAGACAGTGCTGTAAATTCATGGCGTGAGTTGTAAAATTATTGTTTCGAAGCAGTTCCTTTGTTTTTTGAGATAAAGTTGCCTAATTACCTCACAAGTCTATTCTGTGCTAATTCAGCTTATTGTAATTCTACAACTAAGATGTGTAATTTCATGACTGCGCCGTAAACAAAGATTACAAGCCCTGTACCTCAAAACTGAGCATACGAAAATATATTAAACTACAATGTTTTGCAACAGTGCGGGCAATCCGTTATTTGTGTGCTGAACGAAATGTAAAATTATTATGGCGAGATAGGCAAGTATTAAAATGGTAATAAATTTCTCAGGAAGTGAACCACTGCGAGATGAACAATCGCACCGGCCTACCACTATACCGTGAGATCCTCGACAACTTCACGGCTGAGGACTACGCGCGCGACCTGTTCAACAACCTGACAGTCCTCGATCTGAGCCACAACTTCCTCACCCAGATAACGCAAGCCGAGGTATGTAGAGCGGAACAACTCGCTCATAGGTACAGAATTGTATCTTTCTTACTTTAGATGATTGCTAAAATACTCAAAGTTCGCATGATACGTTGAAATGGGCCTTCTTTCTCTATCTAGATGTGGACGTTCGCCCGCGCCCGCGAGCTCGTGCTGAGCCACAACTATCTCCGACGCCTGCCCTGCGCGCCCTTCTTCTTCATGAACAGGTTGGAGGCGCTCAGGCTGAGTGGCAACCCATGGGGGGAGGTGCGCCCTGACTACTTCGCTGGACTGGAGGTGAGCGTGATACACCTTACTGCCGCTGGGATAGCCCAGCTACCCCCTCCCTTGCCCCCATCCTTTTCCTCCGGCAGGAGGAGCGCCCGCGGAACTGTGTATAGGCAACCCGGTGCACTCCGGCGCGTTACGGGCCTGTCTGCCAGAGTCTTGCAGGCGCCGTGCCGCGCGCTGTGTCCCAGCCTCAGCAACCTCGTGTGGTGATTGCTGCTCGTAGCTCAAGGGCTTGAGAACGCTCAGTTCTGGGTCCAAGAAATCAGGAAAACGCCTAAACCATTCCGTCCAGAAAGTAGCCCATTCGTGTGCGGTCAGTTCTCTGAGCGTTGCCTTGCTAACTAACTCGAGCGGCGGTGGCCTGTCCTGGCAGGCGCTGCGAGTGGTGGAGTGCCGCCACTGCCTCATCGCCACATTCGACCATCTAGCCACCTCGCAGCTGGAACACATTGAGGAGCTGGATGTCGGCGACAACTTTATCGAGACCATCGGTGCAGACCAGGTAGACCGGGAAGGCGGGGTAAATTATGTCGCCTGGAAGCGGACAATTACGCACTCATATTTCCTGCAGGTGTTGGTGCTTAAACGACTGCAGAAGCTTCAGCTGGACGGTAACCGGCTAAAGACAGTGTCACACTGTGTGTTCGTCTACAACCAGAACCTGAAGATCATCAAACTTCAGGGAAACGATGTAGACGATACGGTTCGTGACTAGATTTCATTCATTACACCGGGTCCTACCGTTCTGTCGCCATCGGCCAGCCCGAGTCAGCGTTCGTCACTAACCAACTGTTTCTGTTCCTGTTAGGTGTTCCGAGACCATGGCGAGTGTGCTCATCGTCTGCAGGAGTGATCGAGTGATCGGTCAAGTAACGATTTTTATACAACGACTAATATCGTTACCATTGGTACCGATGGTATTCATGTAGAAGTGTAGCCTAGAAGGTGACATAACTTATTGGTTTTTACTTTTTGTTGAAATTATAACGGTGACATAAAAATAAAAAGAATGACAATTATTGAAGGGTTTATGCCGGGTGTTCCATATAACATACCACAACAAACCAACAAGTTGCACTATCAGCCCCGGCGGCAAATCATTCTATTTATACACAGTCCCCAAGAAGGTCTTTCCAGAACCCAAAAGTGTCCCCTCGCTCTTTGGAGCCGGGTCAGGCCGGGTGTGCCGGCCTCAGTTGACTGATTCCGCACGGGCTTTTCGTACCTCCCCCTTTGTCGCAGTTATGAGGCCATAAGATGGGAGAGAGACACCCCCCACCGAGAGAAGCTATTAGTCCGTATGACTAAATTCGTGTTGAAGGAAACAAAATTTACTCCCTAAATCCAACGAAACGTTTAATCAAGCTTTTACAATCAAATGTGATCAGCCCAACCAAAAATATTGTCAGACTGATTACTTTATATCAACCTGACTAAATTATCCAATCAACTTGATTAAAATTTGGTCGACGGAAACAAAATTTCGTTGGTTTTCTTAACACTAAATTTCGTTGAGTTGAACAATCGGTTTTCTGAGTGCCCACGAGCGCTGTGCGGAATCAGTCGGCAGCGACAGCGAGGGTGAGGACCTTGAAAGAAAGAGTGTGAGGACGTCAGATTAAAGGTGCAGGCCTGTAAAACCTAAAAACAAAAATGTCAAGGATTTTTTTTTATCTAGACCCAGTTAAGTAGGTATACGGTCACC
>NW_026267151.1:3441647-3442497 GCF_000697945.3 Frankliniella occidentalis
AGCCCGAACCTGCCCCACACCATCCAGCGCTCGCCTCGCCCAGCCGGAGCTGAATCTCGGAAATAGATGTGCTCTCTGTTGCGTCTCCTCACGTGCCTGCGGCCCTCCCCATCCCCACATTCACTAAGCTCCACGTAAACAAAAGATCGAGGGAGTGAGTGTGACTTACTTTTAATAAAGGTTTTATTGGGCAGATCTGTTTTTACACTAGGGCCTAAGGAGATGTGAGAAAAACAATGCATCGAGAACTTTGCATACAGGTTTCATGTTGGTTTCTAAAAGTTTCTAGTTAAAACTCTACAAGTTTGTGGCAAAGGGGGTGGGGGGGGGGGGGGGTCGATTCAATAACTGGACATTAGTGGCATCGAGCAGATTATTTCTAACCCTTTTCCGTGAGGGATATTTATGCATACCCTCGTCGTCGTCCACCCTCTGCCCCAGCCCCAGGGCAGAGCACTACACCCCACTCCTCGCCAGGCCCCGGAGGCTGGGGTAGGTGTGTGAGGGGAGCGAGGGGTGATCCTGTGGGTGGCCCAGACTCGGCCAGACCGAGCTTCAAGCAAGCGCGGAAAGGGGCGGAAAGGAAAGAGGGTGGGGAAGCACGAGCAGGGTTCAGTGCTAAATATATACAATGAGTAATTATTTGTGCCGCTGGCGATGGCACGGCGGCGCGTCGAGGTAGCGTCAACCTGGCGGCTTGTCTCGGTTGTTTGCCATCGGGGCAATGTTTATTGTTCCATTTGGTTTTATCATGTCTATGTATTTTGGCCAAACTGGGCGTGTATCGGGGGCAGTGGGGGGCAGAAGTGCTCGGCTCGGTGCACCTCTACCCGCCCCTAACCCGGACGCC
>NW_026267151.1:3450427-3453615 GCF_000697945.3 Frankliniella occidentalis
GCAGCGACAGCGAGGGTGAGGACCTTGAAAGAAAGAGTGTGAGGACGTCAGATTAAAGGTGCAGGCCTGTAAAACCTAAAAACAAAAATGTCAAGGATTTTTTTTTATCTAGACCCAGTTAAGTAGGTATACGGTCACCCTTCAACACCCCCAAGGTGGAACAAAATCGGGGACTAACACTTGTATGAGTCCCCTTATGCTTTGTGCCTGTCCTAAATTCCTATGAAAAACTAAACTAAATCTAACGGAGGGGTAGGCTACCCGCACGGCACCCATGTGGGGACGGTGGCCCGCCTTGACCCCGCGCTCTCGTTTGAATTTCTCATAGCAGTGAATCAAGATAACTCAACTGCAAACTGCAAAAAAACTGTCACCTCCCCTTCTTATTGAGATTTTGATTTTGTTGACTAACCTGTCGTCTTTTGCATTGCGTTCCGTGTTGTTTTCGATCTGGTTGACACCTATATTCCAATATCGAGAAAGCTGGGAGGAAATCGTTGTCTCAAAACTTTTTCTCTATGCACTTCACTCTAGACTCTAGGTTAATGTTCGTTATGCCTCCTGCACTTCCCGTTAAATGTTGATCTGCCAGGATTTTATTTTGAAAACTATACCGACATCATGACTCCTACTTCAGAAAAATCGGTTGAAAGGAAGTTTATATTTGAATTTTCTAATGTAACATCAGATGATAAGTACCACTTTGAAATTCCTGTCCACATTCCGTTTGTGGGAAATATTCAGGAGTTAGCCCAGAGATTAATAACATTGTTTAAAGTACCTGTTTATATTGAGAAAGGTTTGTATACAAAAACTGAAATTAGCATGATGATACCACTATAATTAAATAATCTTTTCTCTGTTACTAGATCTTGAAGCTGATCTGAAATCATTTGTAGATCAAGAAACACTTCATTTCCTTGACAACATTGCTTTGGATTCAATTAAAAGGGGCCAAAATGGTGAAGTTGATGTGGAAGACATTATTAAAAAGTTTGAGCGACTTTACAAAGATGTATGAGATTTTTGTTCTGATGTTTGCACCTTTATTATACAAGTGTCAACAGCAACTAATCTGTATATGACTTATCCTAAAGGAAACAGCAGAATATGCTGCACCAAGAGGGTCCACAGATGAGGAATTGTTTGCAACAGTGTACCATAAATTAGTCCATTCTCCGGCACTAGAGGCAATGTTACAAGTTGAACATTCATACTCAATTCATGTTAATGAAATGACAACACACAGAGACGATGAACTTGATGCTTTAACTGAGAGGTAAACTTTAAAACATTGTGTATTGATAAATGTTTTCAACATTCTTTCACTTTAAGCGTTATTGTTCATCAAACTACTTTTTCCACTCAGGCAAGGCAAGGAGATGTCTCATCTCGTCTCAGGGATTGGGGAGTTTAGCACAGAAGCTGAAGTCAACTCTTTGGCAGCACGTCATTGTGAGGATCAAAACATGATTCAAGCTAAGATCAACAGTCAAATTGATTCACTGCAAGAGACTCAGAGACGGGAATATCGAGAATGGTTGATGAAATTGTTGGAAGAACAAGCGGAAGAGGCATCTAGTGTTACCCCACCTACACCATCTCCAACACACATGTGAGTAAAGGCTCAGGAAAAACATTTTTAGAATGTAATCAATAGTTGCCTTCCAAGTTCTAATTTGTATTTTTATAATTGTTGGCTCTTGCAGTGTGCGCCTCATAACTAATGAGGCATCCTCAAAAGAAAAAAAGAAAGGTTCAAATGAGCTTGAGACTGAAGTACCTAGTAATCCTAGTATGGAGGAGAGCTTCACTATTCACCTTGGCTCTCAAATGAAACAGATGCACAACATCCGCATTATGTCTGCGGATGTCCTACACTTATGCAAAACTCACCTGTCTTCTAAAGGGTATGTTTCATATTTCAACCAGAAAGGATCATCCTTGCCTGAAAATTTAAAAAGTTCTAATCCTAATAGAATCTATCCTCTCTAGAGGCAAGCATATGCAACCACAACGACTGCAAACTGCTTTGGCACTCTACTCAAATGATTTGTGTGGTCTTGTTTTACTAACAGATGGTTTAATATCATCTTTTTCTGGAACTACTAAGGGTAAGAAGACACACATAAGTTTACTGAATCCCATCCACAGGCATGTCAAAAACTTACCAAACCACTACTTTTATTATCTATCTAGAGTTTATCAATGTTTGTCAGCAATCAACTGAATTCCATTTTCCCCCAATTGATGACCAACTGGAAAAGATTCGTGAAGGTGTCAAAGAAACTGCATCATGGAGACAAGAGCACTGGAGTGCTGAAAATTTGTTAATTTCAGGACAGCAGGTGACTTTACCACATAGTTCTTACTCTGGTTAACAGAAAATACTGTACCAATCACATTCAATTTGGAAAAAAATTGTATCTTACTGTTACAGTGGCGCCGAGCTTCTTGCTCTGGGGCATTGCGAACTGGAGATGTATATGTGACACGCCATTCCAATCTTAATGAGGTTCATGTTGTGTTTCACATGGTCATAGATGACTCCCTAAGATCAAGTGTGTAAAATACAACTATATTTCAAAACAATAGTCTCTTAAAAATAGTTCTGACTTTTCCAAATTCTATTCCCAGGTGATATTAACTCGAGGCACCCAGCAATATTAGGCCTTCGCAATGTATTGAAAATGGCTTGTAGTAATGATGTCACAACTCTTACTGTACCACTCCTCCTTGCTCACCACATGACAGAGGTTGGGAAGTTAAGAACATACAACGGTCTTTTTTGAAACTTGCAACTCCTAATTTTTATTTTATCAACCTCATTGTTCACAGGAAATGACTGTAGCCTGGTGTGCTAAGAGGGCAGAGCTAGTACTGAAATGTGTCAAAGGATTTATGATAGAAATGGCATCATGGGGAGGATCTGAGCTCAAGAATCTCCAATTTGTCGTACCGGAGGTAGCAATATTTTCTATTCTTAAAATGAATTTTTATTTCCATTCTGTTTTGTGTGACTTGTAATTTTTTTTTATTATTATAGTCGGCAGCGACAGCGAGGGTGAGGACCTTGAAAGAAAGAGTGTGAGGACGTCAGATTAAAGGTGCAGGCCTGTAAAACCTAAAAACAAAAATGTCAAGGATTTTTTTTTATCTAGACCCAGTTAAGTAGGTATACGGTCACC